>NC_066363.1:127722684-128054113 GCF_013377495.2 Cygnus atratus
TCCCTTTCTCTTTTTTCTTTCTTTTTTTTCCTTTTCCTTTTCCTTTTCCTTTTCCTTTTCCTTTTCCTTTTCCTTTTCCTTTTCCTTTTCCTTTTCCTTTTCCTTTTCCTTTTCCTTTTTCTTTTTCTTTTTCTTTCTTTTTCTTTCTTTTCTTTTACTTTTTTCTTTTTCTTTTTCTTTTTCTTTTTCTTTTTCTTTTTCTTTTTCTTTTTCTTTTTCTTTTTCTTTTTCTTTTTCTTTTTCTTTTTCTTTTTCTTTTTCTTTTTCTTTTTCATCTTTATCTTTATCTTTATCTTTATCTTTATCTTTTTTTTTTTCCCCCTATTTTTTTAAGGGAAGGATTTTTTCTAGGAATGTTTATTTAAATAGTAAAAGATTTGGGCCCATTTTGCATCTTCCTTTTCACCCCTTAGCCCATAATTCCATACAATTGCCACCAGATGGCCAAAACATCCAAGTGCTCTATGGATACAGCTCTCCAAAGTACTGCCATGAATGAGTGAGAAGATAGAATTTGCCATTTGAGCCCTGTGTCATTGTTTTACACATATCTTAGGGTACAGTACAGGAGGTTTTTCATACTTCTAGCACTCAGGGTTTAACTAATGATCTTGTCTATGAACAGTGAGGACAAAGTTTTATTAAAGAACTGTATGTCTTTCATATTCAAATAATCTTTCTACAACATGACCCAGAGAACAAAAAAAATATGCTACCAAATTATTATACTAGCTCACACTTCTTTCCCTGGCTTAACTTGATACCTCAAGTGTTATAAACCATCTCAGATCAATTAATTTTTTGTTATTTAACATTAGGTGCCAAAGAGATATTAAACAATGTCAACACTTTAATGTGCAATGTGAGGTACAAGAACATTTATGCCTAAGTTTTCATGCAAAGAAAGCATTAGTTCCTTCCAGTACACTTATGAAATACAAAAGAAACAGAGTTTAAAGCTGATTTTTTTTTCTCATATATGCAAATAGCTTATCTTGTCTGGCACTGGCTAAAATAAATCCTCAAGCGACACACCAGTCAGAACTGTTTTTGGAAAAGGCTCTTTTGGATTAACCTATAATTACAAAAGTGCAGAAAAGCAAAGGAGCATGCTGGGAAGAAATTTGCCAGTGTAAACAGGTCTTCACAGGATTCAGTTCTATTTATATTCCTAGGTTGTCTTCATTTGGGGTTGCAACCAGGAGTGTGAGCATATATGCCACCATTCATACTGGGATCCTAGCTCCTGAGTCACCTGCACTGGGGACTTGAGCACAGTGTGCTGCAAGAGCCTTCCAGACCACTTGCCTGGGGGTCTTGTGGAAAAAGAGACACAAAGAAAATGGAGAGACGGTGGCTTCTGAGTCTCACCATTACCTGAGATCAGGAGAAGAGAACATGACTGCTGATAAAAGGCCCATTTGATGAAGCTTGAAAAGTCTACCTTTTCTTACTGAATGAAGTAGGAGACTCAGGAAACTGAGGAAATGAGTGAATTTTACAAAAATTCACTCAAAATTTAGTGGTGATGTACTAGATTGCTCTTCTGAAAAGCTATTGTTTCTCCATTGACTAGCAAGGGAAGCCAGGGTAAAGAGCCTTACCAGATGATGTTACCTTTTGTGAATATCCTTATAGGCTCCCAGTATAGATATATAAAGTAAACATTGAAATTTGGTCCTGTAACTACCCATGTTGAAATGATATGTGATGTTCTTTTTCATTGGTTCTTCCCTCATAGTAAAACAATATTTACAGCACGATGTTTTCAAGGTCAAAGGAATGTGTCTTGTTCTCCTGACAGAATTAGCGAGGTTTCTAAAAAACAGTGATGATGAAATTAGTTCTGAGGGGGTGGAGTTTCACCCCATGTTTTTGGACCAGTCCCCAGGAAAACACTGCATACAGCATAGATGAGAAATAGCACAAAAAGTAATTAAGCTTCAATTAATATAATATCTTTCAGTTTAAAAATGGTACCTTAGTCACAGGTCTGATTCTTGTGTTTGCATTTTGAATAATTTCTACTTGGTTTATTGACTAAAATAACACTTTGCTACATTTTGTTTTCTTTAGAACCAGAAAAATATGAAAGGTGGAGATGTACATTCAGTGCTACATTTTCCTTTCCAAATTTGAGATCTTAAGGATCCTCGACATGAGCCAGCACTGCGTGCTTGCAGCCCAGAAGGCCAACTGAATCCTGGGCTGCATCAAGAAAGGAGTGACCAGCAGGTCGAGGGAGGTGACTGTCCCCCTCTACTCTGCCCTTGTGAGGCCCCACTTGGAGTATTGCATCCAGGTCTGGAACCCCCAGCACAGGAAGAATGTTGACCCATTGGAGTGGGTCCCTAAGAGTGCCACAAAGATGATCAAGGGGCTGGGGTACCTCTCCTAGGAAGATAGACTGAGAGAGTTGGAGCTGTTCAGCCTCCAGAAGTGAAGGCTCCAGAGTGACCTCATTGCAACCTTTCAGTACTTGAAGGGGACTTATAAAAAAGATGGAGAGCAACTCTTTGCTCAATCAGATATTGACAGGATGAGAGGGAATGGTTTTAAACTAAAGGAAGGGGGATTTAGATTAGAGGTTAGGAGGAAATTCTTCACTCAGAGGGTGGCGAGGCACTGGAACAGGTTGCCCAGAGAAGTGTTCCCTGGAGGTGTTCAAGGTCAGGTTGGAGCAACCTGAGCAGCCTGATCTAGTGGGTGGTGTCCCTGCCAATGGCAGGGGGCTTGGAACTAGATCGTCTTTCAGGTTCCTTCCAACCCAGGTCATTGTATGACTCTATGATCTTATTTTGTGTCATTATAACAAGCAGCTCTTTGGGCATTTAAAAAAGAAAATCTAAGATTTATTCTTTGCTTTCCTACAACAAAACTGCAGTGGTACAAAAATGCCCACAGTCACTTAATTTAATGTAACAGGCCTCATTACCAGTGATGATACTAGAAGAAAAAACAGTGTTCATTTAAGAGTTCAAGCTGAGTATCTAGAGTGCCATTTGAAAACAAACTTTTCTTGTTTTAAAAAGCAGTATGTTTACTTCAGAAGTCACTGATATTTAATAAACGTAGGATCTACTACTGTCTTTTGCAGTAAAGCTATACCTTAAAAGCTGGGAATATTATAATTTTTACCATGTCTCTTATTATGCTGTAAATGCTCTACATTTTTGCTACATAGATGTAATTTATTGCAAATATAATCATTTTTCTGTTCCTGTATGGTTGGTTTTTGTGTGTGCATGTGTATGTGTGTGTGTGTGTGTGTGTCTGTGTGTGTGTGTGTTTTTCCTTAATTTTAAAGGCCTTCAGCCTTTAGGTCCCATGTATGTAGATTTTCCTCTGAAGAACAACATTAAGAAATGAACACTAGCAAAATAAATCCTAAGGATTTGTAAACCTTGTCTTAGGTGTTCAGAAGGTTTCAGAAAGTATACATTCTCCTTACAATTTCAGGATGTGATAATGTTAGAACATCTTCATTGAAAATTAGTGTAAACAGAAAAAATTTATGGAAAACATACTTGAAAACAAAATTACAGAAACATTCCTTTGAAACAGGACCCAAGTTCACTCAAAAGATTCATGAACTGTTTGATAAATACGGTGTTAGTTAAGGATGTATGTCCTTCAGGTCACTAATTGTGAAATAGTGGCTTTTGATAGCTCTTATTATTGTTGCGTACTACCTGTACAAACTAAGTATCAAAATAGTGACAAAATTTACTTGAGAAGCAAACTTTGACAGTGGTAGTGGCATTCAGTAGTTTTCTTTTGCACAAAACTTACATTACTTCATTAGGATATAGCAAAATCTTACAGAGCTTTCTACATTAAATAAAGACAGAAAAAACAGACCAGTTAAACATGCATAGATGTTGATGGGAAGTGCTTGTTCCATAATAATGGTCTAGTTTTCAGTAGATCATTTAAAATAGGGAACTTTAGAAGTACGAAATAAAATTAAATGTCATTTATGTCACTGTAATACCCATCTTTGGAAATCTCCACTTCACTTTACTTTTGCCACTCATTTTCTCCTTACATATGGAGTATGGACATATTAACCTTCCTTTCAGTTGTCCCTTGATAAAGATAATGTAGTACCATTGATTTATTATTATTTTTATTATTTTTTAACTCTACTTATGTAGCTGTACCTTACATCTAAATATGGCCTTGAGTGCTGGTATTAGTTTGGGGTAAATGTTTTCTCAGATTGTAGAAATGCATGTGTTAAGTTCATTACAGGCTGTGTTCGAACTATCTTCTCAAGTATTTTTCAGCTTTTGAAGCAGCAAAGTTTCAATTAAGTGTCAAAACCAAAGCAAAAACACCTGTTTCTTACAGCTGTTAACCTAGGTGTGAAAGCAACAGCACTGAACTCCAATAAAGTAAACTGATGAGCTTGGTTAAAGACTCAAGCTTCATCCAGTTCAAAGAGAGATGAAAACATGAAAGAACAGAAGAAATAATTTTCAGAGCAAAATTTAGTGTGACATAAAGGATATTTATCTCTTTTTCAGCTTGTTAATGCCCTTTTATAATTTTAAATTACCTATTTCAAAACATTTTGGGATAAAATGACAAGTGGTATTTCCAGTTAAAAGGTTGGTGCTTCTCCTTAAGCCAGTTCATGCGTCATACTGCTTTCATTTGTCCAGCTGCTAATATAAATGATGATCTGTTGAAGTGCATCTCTCTTGGCAATATAAAGCTGGCAAGGATTTCTGGACAGTTGTGTACATTTACTTTATGAACAAGCACACCATTTTGTGCACCAGCACTTACTGCATTGCATTAAACAGTCTTGCAAATATAGAGGGACTTCCAGAGAGATTTAAGTAACAAATCTTTTGTTGCAGGAATCTTGCAAGGACTGCTGCTTCTGTTTTATCAGGCTTCATAAGGTTCTTTAAAAGGTTTGAGAGACAGAAATTAAACTAATTTGAGAATGAGCAAAGGAATGAGCTGTCTTTTGTGCCCAACAGCATATCTAGATTTATTTTAAGTATCTGGAACGAAACTATGGTCACTTTTAACAGAAATGCTTTGTATGTAATGCTTCAATGTATCCAAGACTACACCACCAACATACAGACTTCTCTGTTTTTAGAGCAAAATTCAGCTAATACTGCTGACACTAAGATAGTAACCAATTTCAGGATAATATTGTGTGAGTATGGCTGGGAACAACAGTAGTATTTTATCCGGAAAATCTTTTAGAACCAGTAATTCACCCTGGTTCATGATCTCCTCCATAGTGCAGGTGGATGGCAAGGTCAGATCCCAACTGACAAATATTGAGGCCTATACCAGGAAGACACCACTTGTGAGTGGGTTGGAATATCATGTTTCCACTCTCTCTTCTTAATATTTGAGTTGATTGAAGACTATTCTGTGAAAATTGGACCTTTTTCATGTCTTGGAAACTAGGATGTTACAGCATATACTGGCCCAGTTTGTGTTTGCACATACATTTTTTTTTTTATTAAATATATATGTATTTATTTATTTATTTATTTAATTTTTAATGGAGAACACTAAAATTGCAAAGAAACAAAATGCGAAATCTTGTTTTTGCATTCTTGTTACAGGTTTCTCTAGCTGCTAGTCCATCCTATTCTGCACTTATACTGCAGGATATTTATTTTTACAGCCTTACAGAATCATGCTGAATATTTAGAAACGATTTTTTAAAATATGAACATTATTTCAGATAATGGTTTGGAATGGAAAAGTTTGTAAGAAAAATACCCATACAATCTCTTTTTCTATGCCACTATTCTTATGGCACCACAGTTCCCTGATGGCACAGTACACTGATTATAAACACAGCAGTCAGAGCTTAATCGTTCCCATCAGCAGTGACTTCACACATCCTAAGACTTCCTTAAATGTACATCTTTGAGCTGACACAGCACAATCTAATAGTGTTGTGCTTATTCATTGAGAAATAAGGACCTTGACTCTAAAATAGGTTGCTCAGCAACTAGTAAACCTAGAATTTTAAATAACTATAGGAACCTGCATGGTCACTGGCATAATGTTTTTTCACTGCTGGAGAGCAGACATTAAAAGAGGTTCAAAGTAGATTAACTAGTACATGAAATGGTGATTTAGCTGGTTGTATTTGTTCACATAAGTCTGTAATGAATCACTGACCCACCACTACTTTGGATGATCAAATTTTCCTATAAAATTTGAAACTGAGCATGTTTATTAAAAATCACACTGAACTCTGCAGAAGAGTAGGGGTATTTTCCTGAATGTTTTGGCAGTATTCTAGCTTGGATGCTTCTATTCAGCCTTCTTTTATTTCTTCTGGTGATTGACAGGAAATGCCTGTTCTTAATCCTTTTTTTTTTTTTTTAACTTTTTCTTTTTTCCTGTTTTGTTGAAAGACTTTTGTGCTGGCAGGGGCACAGAGAACTTTGGCACAATGAGCTGAAAATCATGATAACTAATTAGATTGTCAGGTTTGTGTTTCAGGCTATCTAATAAAAATAAAATGCTCATCTTCCTGTTCATGTCTGGAGTTTGTACCTGTGTGTAACTATTGACCAATATCTGTTTTTCTGACAAATCTAGCTGCTATGATTTACACTGGTATCTGACTTAAGAGTTTCAGTCTCACTAATTTTCAATGTGAAGCAATTGATGTAGAGAACTTTGATCATCAGTTAATTGAAATTGCAAACAAAATAATTTGTCTGAAGGGTTAAAATACTTGGAACACACCTTTTGATATGACTTTTTAAGACTGAAAAAGATACATTTAACACCATTCCTCTGAAAATTTTCTGTCATTCCTGTGAGCCAGAACTGTTTTGTACTGTTAGGGTAAGGCAACACAGTTCTGTTTGCAATATGTGCTATATTATAGAAAGTCCCTCTCAGTTGACATATAAAATGAAATTGAATAAATTGTCTGTCTTCAGATCTAATGTACTGATGGAGATTGTGATCCACCAGTTTTGTACATTTTGAAGACAAGGTAAAGTTGCTCCAAGATGTAAAACATTTTTTTAAGGTGAAATTTTCTGATCTGGGGCTCTCCTTCCTGAAAACTTCTGTTGAAATAGAGATTGTAGTTCTTAATACATGTTGAATAAATCGTATCATCTCAACTTTATTGTTCCTTCCCAGTCTTAACCGTCTTAGGATAAAAGCAGATGAGAAGCCAATAACACTTGTTTTACATGGGTACAAAATAAGTTAAAAGTTTATTTGGCCTTGGAGCTCTGTTAGAACAGGGATCTTGATTGTTTCCTATGGCTTTACCTTTTTTCATGAGTACAAAGTGAACAAGTGTTATTTCTCAGCCCGTCTCAGCATCACTGATTCTTTACATTCTGCATTAACAATTATCAGGTTTTGTTTGTTTCTTTGTTTGTTTTTCCAAGACTCGGGAAATTCTTGCTTTAATATTTTTCAGAACATAAAAGATGTAATGTAAGACATAAAAAGTGTATAAGAGTAGGTCTTTAAACATTTTTGACTGCTGTAATTAATGAAATTCAAGGTTTAGCACCATGTACAAATAGAAGCTGTTGCTACATGTGGATTAAACTACTTCAGTTACTTAATATGCCAATATATGTCTGAACTTTCAGCCTTGCTTAGGTAGGCTAGATGTGCCCTTGCATGTTTCTTTACCTCACCGTTTTCTTTAACACATGCTGTTCTGGCTATTGAAAGCCTAGGATTTCCCAGCCAGTAGAACTGCCTGATTTCAGGGACAAAAATACCATCAGGAGGATGACTGAATAGCAGTTTTTCCATGGTAAAAGAAACTATTCTACACATAGCTCAATAATCATCCTTATTTGACCATTGTCGTATAAAACATTTATTAGCAAATTAATTGAAAAACACACACACAGTAACCATGCAAACACAAAGGATAAATGAAACCCTGGTGTAATCAGTAGAACTTAATTGATTTCATATGAGTTGTGCCTACTCCACTGTAGTTGAACTTAGTCATTTATGTGAGTGCTTGGTGGAATTTTGTAAAATCACTCTCACTAACACAATCTCAAAGTTCGATAAAAAAATGTCTTTGGTTTACTAGATTAAAGGATTTTAACACCTGAATTATACTGTAGGAACTTGAAATTTGATCAGGAAAGGCATGTCATTTGCTTACCAAAAGATCAGTATTATTGTATACACAACATGAAAAAAACATTTAGAAGGGCATCAAAGACTAATATTGTGCTCTGGCTCTTGTTAATACAGAATGAGGAATTCCAATTTGCATTTGCATCACTTGGCAAACCCACTGTAAAAACAAACTCAACAGCACCATTCCCATTTTAAAAAATATTTTGTCTAGTTGTATTACCAGAGATCTTTGTTAGAGATCTTTGCTTGAGGCCAATGAGGCCATTGTATTGCCTGTGTCCATAAAAGTGTAAATAATCCAACAGCACATAGAAGATTGACGTGAGTTGAAGGTGTCTCCTTTAGTCTTTGCCATTTTTTTTTTTCAAATTCAATGCAGATGTGTTTAGGGGAAAACTACTGATGACAGCAGAGATCTCAAAATGAATCAGTAAAAGTTACTTTTCCAGTGACTATTTTTAATTCAGGTGCTATAAATAATTGAAATGCATCTCTCTTTAAATCTTTTAGTCCCAAGGAATAAGTCCTGCGAAAGTACTCATAACAGACGAACAATAAAAAATACACCTTTCCCCAAATCCAAGACTATTACTCAGGATCAGCCTTAATAAATGCATTTCCACCATTTCTGTTCAGCAGTAAGAAGTGCATTTTACCTATCATGTCTGTCTCATAAGGCATGGTTTCTCCAAAGTCCTCTGACTTAGTGATTCACTGACATCTAAAAGATGTCGTTTACCCTTCTGCCTTACTGACCGGTCACTTCAAGATGTTGCAAACTTTCTATGAGCCAGTGAGTCTCACATGCCTTGTGTAAAGTGGAGCTACTTCATTGCAATTTTCCAAGCCAATCGCAAGACTGAGCCTCAATTCTTCTACCAATTTCAATAAGAAAGATAGAAACAGATGTGAAAGGTCTTTAATATGAAAGGACTCTTAGTTCAAAAGCACCATTACATGTTTACTTTTCATATGGTGTACTTTCCACCTTTTTGTTGAAAGTAAGGACTTTTATGTATTGTTTAAGAAAACACTTTGTGAACCACATTTGGTCCATCGGCTTTTATAGAAAATATGAAACAAATGAAGAAAGTTGGTTTACCCAGGACCCAAAGCAATTGGGGTTTCTGCACCAAAAATGTCAATATTCAAGAATAAATTCATGTAAGGCAAAAATTCTGCAGGTAACCAATATCAAAAGTATGTCTGATGCTACTGAATGCTTTTTTTTTTTGTTTTTTCTATGACACTAGGGTTGGACTTACTTAAAATGCCTGTAAAAATATTTCTCCACAGAAGACAAGATATAACCATAAACCAGAAAAGGAGAATATAAGACTTATGTTTCTTTTGATGTAAAGCTGATGCTTTACTAAATATTATCTTTTCATCTTCATAACAACTGTTGAATTGTAGGGAAGCAGATGACAGGAAAGGGGAAAAGTACATAGAGCACAAGCTGTAGATGACTACAGACATCTACCAAGGGGAATTTCCTCATCCAAAAGGCCTGTGATTGCTTTTTTCATCCTCATGCAAGAATGACAAGCAGAGACAATTTATCTTCTCATAAAAGGACAAAAAAATTAAAACCTTTATGATTATTAATCCCTCCTTGGAAATGAGTCACTCCCATTTTCAGAGTGAAGAAAAATTACCCAATTTCCATGAATCTGCTCTTTACCACAGTACCATTAGGGTATTCTGTAAAATGTTTATTCACATTTCTCATCATCTTTGTTGCATGTACACCAGGCTAAATTACAGTAACTGGACTCAGATGAAACATGCAGAGTTACTTTTTCTTCAACCCTGTGAAAGCCTTTTACATGGCAACCTCACATAACATAATTGTAGCTGGCTAAGTCATCTATATTTTCTCACTGCTATTAGCAAATGGGACTGGTGTTCTAAATGTATAATTGTTTGTATGAATGGTTTTTAATGTCCTTTGACTACTTTGCCTATGGACAAAGCAAAACTATACCCAGTGTGAACAAATAATTTTACTCAGTCTAAAGCATAGCACTGAAACACTTTCAGGAATCTTCAAAAATCTCAAATCTTTTGGGAACTAAAACATGAAATCATGTTAGAAATCAGAGTAGCTTGACCTAAGTACAAAGAGAGTTACCAAGTTCTTCCTAAAATGGGAAGACGCATTCTGTAGATAGAGGGTTCTTTCCCTCGGGTTCTAGTGTCATATATCATAGGGTTGAGATGAAGTTCAAAGTCAGGCAAAGTCAGTATCTTTGACCTTCTCTTAGCAAAACAAACACAAATGGTGAGTGTCAGTAACAGCTCAATAGCAATGAATGTTTTTCTTAAGGGGTAGAGTTAGGGACCCTGCTCTCCCTTCCTTTCTGATGGTGAGCTTGTTCCTCTGCTGGAAGACTGCACTTAAGAGTAGATTAGAAACTGAAAAGTGCCATTGTATTAGGGAGGTGAGAGCATCTCTATGAACATGGAAGATGAAGATGAAAGGATCTGGATCTCATCAGTCTTGCAGTTACTAGAAAAAAAAAAAGTTTTTGACTTATGCTCATACATCCTGAAGGAGAAGAATCTTTTAGAAGCTATCATTTGACTCTGATGACCAGTCTACTTTTTCTTTATAGCTTGCTTAAAAATATATTTCTTTGCTGTGAAGGTTTTTCCAATTATGTGCAAAAGTTTAAGGAAAGAATCTCAAAGATGCTATCTAGTCTAACCTTATGCTCAAAGCAGGGTCAGCTGTAAGCTCAGACCAGGTTGCCCAATTGGGTCTCAAAAGTATCCAAGGATGAAGATTGCCAAAACTCCCTGGCCAATCTGTTCTGCTGTTTGACTGTCCATCTGGGGGAAAAACTTTTTCATATATCCAGACTGAACTCATTTCGATTTATATCTATTTTCTTTTGTCCTCCTGCTGTACACTGTGAAAAGCCTGACGCCATCTGTTCAGTTACTTCTTTGTAGCTTTGCCAGACTGATATGAGGTCTCCTCCAAAGCCCTCTCTCCCCAAGGCTGAACAAGACCTACTCTTAGCCTCTCCTCAGGGCAAATGTTCCAGTCCCTGATCATCTCAGTGGCCTTCACTCCAGTTTATGGGTGTCTTTCTTGTATTGGATGGGATGTGTGTGGGGAAAATGGACGCACTGCACTATTCTGGACACTGTCTAAAAAACGCCAAGTAAAAGCAAATTATCATTCCTGATGATATAGCTCAGAATGCTGTTTTCCTTTGATGCCAGGGCATACTGCTGGTTCATGTTCATTGCTTCTATCAACCCCCCCCACACACCCCCCCATCCTTTTCCACAAAGCTCTTCCCTTCCACTATGTCAGTATACCAGTAAGCCCAGATTGGATCAAGGGATTCTTCCCAGCTGCAGGATTTGGCATTTGTCCTCTCCAAGTTCCTGTTGGCCCATTCTTCCAATTCTTCCAGACTGTCTATCTTTCTTCCAACTTCCTCCACTTTCTCCATTTCTAACTCAGTAGAATGTAATTGAGCTGCCACTCCGGTACAATTGGGGTTGTCCATCTTTGTCAGGTCTCTGTGAAGATCCTGTTAAACTCATTTTCATCTTCCCAGATGCTGTGTGGTCTGCTTTCTTTGCCACATATCTCCTTGATGTGGAGATTAGACTCGTCGACCCCCACACAGCTCCTGCAGGCAATGAAATAGTCTCCTCTCCCACAATGCCAGCCTGAAGTCTGGAACATGACCTCTCCCAGAGGCTATGATCTCTCTCCAGAGCTCTGTCTGGGTTAAATCCTCTGCTGTGCCACAGGCACAGGCAGCTGGTCTAGATAGTGTTGAGGCAGTGATAGATACCATTAACATACTGCTTTCAGTTACCAACTTCCTTCTGCTCAAATTCCTTCTGCTCTACCTTCACAAATTACTGTTCTGGGAGTTGTACTGAGGGCCAGACAGTTACATGGGTCTCTTCCTAGCACTAGCTGAATGACACTCCTGAATCAGGAAGCAGTTGAAGATAAAAGATGTAGGCATGTTTTGACCAGAAATAGCTGAGAGGTTTTTAGAAACTGCTAGAGCTGGTAGAAGAAAGTCTGGAGTAGCTATCCTTTCCCAGCAACATCAGTCACTCCAGTGTGCCTAGGAGACTTCCCAGAATTCTCTAAAGATCTTGAAAGAAGGTCCCAGAGGATCTAGAGGAAAAACATGGAAACTATTCTGCCAACTAATGTCTGTTAGTTTGTTTGGCATATTGTAGTTGTTTTCATTTAAGTTAAAGCAACATTCTTTTAGCAATGCCATTCTCCATTTTGGGCCTCTGATTCTTACCAAAATTTACTCATCAATTGGGGATTCCATAAAACTTCAAAACAGTCTCATATCTCTTGTAAATGATTCAAAAGTTTCATCTTCTCTTTTTGTTTTTTGTAGGAAACTGAAATCTTTCAAAATGCTCATTCTGTCTAGGAGTCATGTTTTCCTAAAATATTCATAACAGTTTGATAAACTACCTTAAACTATTTCATTTTTCTAGAGTAATAAGTGGTTCTCAGACCTCTGGCTCAACAGCGTGAGTATATATCTATCTATATCTATATCTATATCTATATCTAATCTATATCTATATCTATCTAATCACCTATATCTATATCTATCTAATCATCTATATCTATATCTATATCTATATAAAACAATCCACCAACATCAATCCACCAACAAACCAAACACAAAGCTAGCAAGCAAGCAAGCAACCAAAAAACCTCTTCTGCTTGCCTTTTTTTTTATTTTAAAGCTGTTCATCCTCATGAAGACATTAAATTAATGTTCAAGTTTTCACTGCATTTGCATTTCTGGAATTTTTTTTACTGCATTGGAATGTTTAGCTTAGTAGCTATTAGCCATTTAATAACTCATCACTTCACATTTCATGTTTTGAGAAACTCTTCCTCCACATCCTTAGATAGTGCTCTGTAGGAAGCTTGCATCAGAGTGTCTTCCTTGTAACACTGATAAAATTAACAATATTAGATTGTGTAGGTGAGAAAGACAGTGATCCAAGCAGACTTCTATCACAACAAAAAATCAGTTAAAAATCTCAGTGTTCATGCATGCTGTATTTTACTCCAGGCTTTAAAAGTCTATCTGTTTAGTACAAATTAATAAAATAGAAAAAAAAGACAGAGAGGCATTTAGTCACAGATTTAGATTCCTGCTTGAAGTTGCAAGAAGTAAATTACATTGCTTGGAGTCACAAAGAAGGTCAGTAACTGATCCAGAAATTGATGTTACATTTTCTGCTTCAAGTACAGTGACCTGGTCATTAGACCATATTGCCTTCAAAGTAAATATTTAGAAACTTTTCAGGTTTAAATTTAATTTCCTTAAGCAAAGTTCATTTGGGGGTATTCAGGTCAAACATCACTTAGAAGGTTTTTTTACTCAGAGAAGTCTCATATAAAGAAAGATGAATCCTCTAAAGGTCAGGAAAAAAATACTGCAGAATGTACACAGCTATAATGCAAAACTGGTGCCAAGTTTCTACATTTCTTTATATACATATATATATATAAAAGAAATATTAATAGTTGATAATGACACAGCACTACAACCAGAACCTGGTTTGAAGTTGACAGATGTTGAACACCCATCAAAATTTTTCTTTCTTTCTTTCTTTCTCTTTCTTTCTTTCTTTCTCTTTCTCTCTTTCTCTCTCTCTTTCTTTCTTTCTTTCTTTCTTTCTTTCTTTCTTTCTTTCTTTCTCTTTCTTTTTCTTTCTCTCCTTCTCTCTTTCTCTCTTTCTCTCTTTCTTTTTCTCTCTCTTCCTTCCTTCCTTCCTTCCTTCCTTCCTTCCTTTCCTACAGTATATTTCAAAGTTCTAAAAAGGATGCTTGAGTCCAGAAGTGAAGCATGAACCTCTGCATTTGATATATAAAATTTTGCCTTAATATTGGTATATACTGGAATTTTCAACTATGTTTTCAATTATAATGATGCTTAAATTACCATATAAAGGGACTACATTATCAAGGACCTATGGGAAAACACAAAAGAAACCTTAGCTTTGGTCATGATGAGTCCACAAGGCAAGCATTGCAGTCACTGCACTGATGGCTTAGGAGGTTGTGTTTTATAATTTATCTATCCAAATAAGTTCAGCACTGATGCATTCATTTGTTTTCATTATGCTGGTTATGATAAGACTCCTAAAGAACACCATATGCCCAGAATAGTGAAATGTGACACATTAACCAAAAGAACATCTGGAAAATGTATGCTTAATATTACAAATATACACAGCCTAGCAAATTCTTAACCCTTTTGCTTCTCATCTCTATGACCAGTGGTTTCTGCTGATGTGTTAGTAAGAATACTGATTTTATCAGTGCTGCAAAGTGTGCTAATTACCTAATTTCTAAGAAATGTTATATTATGCCTGGCACAGGACTTTAGCGTTCACTCTAGTCAGCAGTAATTTCTTGGCAAAGCAGAGTTCTTGATACATGTAATTAACATTTCCTCCTATTATAAATAATTGTTCCTTATTTTCTACTAATTCTTTTCTAGGCCGTTGATATATTGCCAGTAACAACAGATAAAACAGAGCAAATAGTTCATAATCCTTCCATGTGCCAATTTTGTTACTGTTGTCACCCAATCCTGTGCCATAAGCCCAACAGTATATTAATTATATTAACAGTTGTGTTTGATGAAAACTATATTTTAAACCTGTTTGGAATTTCAGGAAAAGTATTTAATGCTGAGAATATGATTGTATATATTGTAATTGTTCATTCTTCTTCCTCTCAAACTTTGATTTCTGGGTGGAACTTGGACCTAGTATTTGTTGATATATTTGATAGGATGTCAACATGAAGACACAAAAAGCAATGTCTACAGATGAACTGAGTTTTTTAAGTCTTCCATGTAGTCAGGAAAGATATGGTCAGTACAGTCAGTAATATTGAAAGAGTTGTCCAAGCAACCAGCCAGGGTAGATGTTTGGTACAATGTAAGATCATAGAATCAAAGAATCACAGAATGGCTTGGGTTGGAAGGGACCTAAAAGATCATCTAACTCCAACCGCCCTGCCAGGGGCAGGAATGCCACCTGCTAGATCAGGTTGGCCAAGGTCCCATGTAAACTGGACTTGAACACCTCCGGGATGGGGCATCCACAACTTCTCCTGGCAACCTGTTCCAGTGCCTCACTACCCTTACAGTGAAGAATTTCTTCCTAATGTCTAATCTAAATCTATCCTCTTTTAGTTTAAGACCATTACCCCTTGTTCTATCATTATCTACCTGAGTAAAGAGTCCCACTCCATCCTTTTTACTAGACCCCTTTAAGTATTGAAAGGGTGCAATGAGGTCTCCCTGGAGCCTTCTCTTCTCCAGGCTGAACATCCCCATCTCTCTCCACTATTCTTCATAGGAGAGGTATTCCAGCCCCTTGATCATCCTCATGCCCTCCTCCAGACTCGCTCTAACAGGTCCACATCTTTCTTGTGCTGGGATCTCCAAACTTGGACTCAGTACTCCAGGTGGAGCCTCATGAGGGCAGAATAGAGGTAGACAATTACCTCCCTTGACCTTGCTTGTCACGCCTTTTTTTGATGCAGCCCAGGACACAGATGGCCTTCTGGTCTGCAGGTACACACTGCTGGCTCATGTTGAGCTTTTTGTCCACAAGAATCCCTTAGTTTTTCTCCTCAGGGCTGCTCTCAGTGAATTCTTCTCCCAGTCTGTACTCCTGTCTCAGATTGGCCTGACCCAGGTGCAGCACCTCGTACTTAGACTTATTGAACCTCATGCAGTTCACATGGGCCCACTTCTTCAGCCTGTCTGGGTCCCTTTGAACGGCGTCTCTTCCTTCCTTGTTATCAACTGCACCACTCCACTTGGTGTCATCTTCAAACTTGCTGAGAGTGCACTTAATCCCATAGTCCATGTCATTGATAAAGATACTGAAAGGCACTGGTTGGTCCCAAGACAGACACCGCTCATCAGCGGCCTCCACCTGGACATAGAACTATTGACTGCTACTCTTTGGGTGCGGCTGTCAAGCCAATTCCTTATGCACTGGATGGTGCACCCTTCAAATCCATATCTTTCCTATTTAGAGATTAGGATATTGTGTGGGACTGTGTCAAATGCCTTGCAGAAGCCTAAGTAGATGACAATGTTTGGTCTTCCCTTGTTGACTGATACAGTCACTCCATCGTAGAAGGCCACCAGATTGGTCAAGCATGATTTGCCCTTGGTGAAGCCATGCTGGCTGTCTCAGATCACCTCTTTGCCTTGCATGTGCCTTTACATTGCCTCCAGGAGGCTCCGTTCCATGATCTTGCCAGGCACAGAGTTGAGGCTCACTAGTCTGTAATTCCCCAGGTCCTCCTTTCTAACACTTTTTAAAAATGTGAGGGATGTTTCCCTTTTTCCAGTCACCGGACACTTTGCCTGACTGCCATGATTTTTAAATATGATGGAGAGTGGCTTGGCAACTACATCAGCCAATTCCCTCAGGACCTTGGGATATATATACTCAGGACTCAGGGATATATACTCAGGACTCGCTGAGGCAATCAGCTCCGGGGCAGACACATTCTGCAGCGGAGCGGGGGATCGAGGCAGGCAGGGCTTTTTTTTCCAGCATCGAGGCCACTTGAGGCAGCCGAGGGAGCTGCCAGGACCCAGCAGCCCTTGCGAGGGAGGCTGACAAGGCGTAGGCGGAGCCAGCAACGCCCTTCTACCCTGACGTTCAAAAGCAGCCCCTAGGGAGCGCGAGCGACCAGGAGTGCGGTGAACAGGACGGGCAAACAGGGCGTGGTGCGTCAGAAGGGCAGGGCGCGGCAGTTTGCGAGACAGTGCGTGTGGGCAGGGTGCACTCAGGCAGGGCAGAGCATTCCACCCTGCCCATAAGAACAATTCATCTAACGGCTGTCTACCACTAGCTAGGCCGCAATGGTCTACACTATGCAGAAAGCTCTCTCTCTAGAAAGTCTGTAACCACCGAGACTGACTGCGTGCTCAAAAATGCGGCAGTTCAGGTCTCTGGATGCAGGGAGTGTCTAAGCCTGTTGCTGCCATCTGAGGGAGGCAGAGATACTGTGTGTGTGAGGTGCGAGCAGGTGGATGATCTGGTCCGCCTGGTGAGAGAGCTCCGGGAAGAGGTGGAGAGGTTGAGGGCCATCAGGGAGTGTGAGCGGGAGATAGACTGGTGGAGCAACTCTCTGCAAGGCCTGAAGGAGAGGTACCGGGGTGAGACACCCCAAATGGGGGTGGACCCCCTGCCCTGTCACTGTCGGGCAGAGGGAGGGGACCTAGGAGTTGAGGAGGAATGGAGACAGGTCCCTGCTCGACCTCGCAGGCAACACCCCCCCCTACTGGCCCCACCTTCCCAGGTGCCCTTACACAACAGATTTGAGGCCCTGGAGCTTGAGAGACCGGTGGGTGAAGATGAGGTGGAAAGTCTATCCAGGAGGATGCCTAGGGCGAGGAAGTCGACTCCACGCTTCAAGACTGCCTCCAAGAAAGATAGAAGGGTAATTGTTGTAGGCGACTCCTTTCTCAGGGGAACAGAAGGCCGTATTTGTCGGCCTGACCCTACCCGTAGGGAAGTCTGCTGCCTCCCTGGGGCCAGGGTCAGGGATGTTGCCAGAAAGCTTCCCAACCTGGTTCGCCTCTCTGATTACTATCCTCTTTTGATAGTCCAGGCTGGCAGCGATAATACTGAAGAGAGAAGCCTGAAGGCTATCAAACGGGACTTTAGGGGACTGGGACGGTTAGTGGATGGAGCAGGAGTACAGGTGGTGTTTTCGTCCATCCCTACAGTGGCAGGGAGGGGTACAGAGAGGACACGGAAAGCCCACCTGATAAACACGTGGCTCAGGGGCTGGTGCCAACACAGTAAATTTGTTTTTTTTGACCATGGGGCACTTTACTCAGCACCCGGCCTGATGGCTGCAGACGGGTCCCACCTATCTCTAAGGGGAAAACGGATCCTAGCCCAAGAGCTGGCAGGGCTCATTGAGAGGGCTTTAAACTAGGTAAGAAGGGGGACGGGGCTGAAATAAGGCTTGTTAGAGGTGTGCCAGGGGGAACAATGGCAAGGCCAGGGGAGAAGGCAATGGCCCAACTGAAGTGCATCTACACTAATGCACTCAGCATGAGTAACAAACAAGAGGAGCTGGAAGCCATCATGCAGCAGGCAGGCTATGACTTGGTTGCCATCATGGAAACGTGGTGGGACAACTCTCATGACTGGAGTGCTGCAATGTCTGGCTATGGGCTTTTCAGAAGGGACAGGCAGCACAGAAGGGGTGGTGGTGTGGCTCTCTATATTAGAGAGTGTTTAGATGTTGTGGAACTTGAGGCTGGGAATGATAAGGTTGAGTCCCTATGGGTTAGGATCAGCGGGAAGGCCAACAAGGCAAGCATCCTGGTGGGGGTCTGTTATAGACCGCCAAACCAGAATGAGGAGACAGGTGAAGAGTTTTACAGGCAGCTGGCAGAAGTTGCGAAATCGTCAGCGCTTGTGCTCGTGGGGGACTTCAACTTCCCAGACATATCCTGGAAGCACAACACAGCCCAGAGAAAGCAGTCTAGGAGGTTTCTGGAGAGCGTGGAAGATAGCTTCCTGATGCAGCTGGTTAGAGAGCCTACCAGGGGAGGTGCCCCGCTAGACCTTCTGTTCACAAACAGAGAAGGACTGGTGGGAGATGTGGTGGTCGGAAACTGTCTTGGGCAGAGTGACCACGAAATGGTTCAGTTCTCTATTCTTGGCGAAGTCAGGAAGGGGATCAGTAAAACCGCTGTCTTGGACTTCTGGAGGGCTGACTTTGAGCTGTTCAGGACGCTGGTTGGCAGAGTCCCTTGGGAGGAGGTTCTGAAGGGCAGAGGAGTCCAGGAAGGCTGGGCACTCTTCAAGAAGGAAATCTTAATGGCTCAGGAGCGGTCTGTCCCCACGTGCCCAAAGACAAGCCGGTGCGGATGAAGACTGGCCTGGCTGAGCAGAGAGTTGTGGCTTGATCTTAGGAGAAAAACGAGGGTTTATAATCTTTGCAAAAGAGGGCAGGCCACTCAGGAGGACTATAAGGATGTTGCAAGGCTGTGCAGGGACAAACTTAGAGAGGCCAAAGCTCATCTGGAGCTCAATCTGACTACTGCCATTAAAGATAACAAAAATGTTTTTATAAATACATCAACACAAAAAGGAGGACTAAGGAGAATCTCCATCCTTTACTGGATGCGGGGGGAAACTTAGTTACAAAAGATGAGGAAAAGGCTGAGGTGCTTAATGCCTTCTTTGCCTCAGTCTTTAGCGGCAAAACCAGTTGTTCTCTGGATACCCGGTACCCTGAGCTGGTGGAAGGGGATGGGGAGCAGAATGTGGCCCTCATAATCCACGAGGAAATGGTTGGCGACCTGCTACAGCACTTGGATGTACGCAAGTTGATGGGGCTGGATGGGATCCACCCGAGGGTACTGAGAGAACTGGCAGAGGAGCTGGCCAAGCTGCTTTCCATCATTTATCGGCAGTCCTGGCTATCAGTGGAGGTCCCAGTCGACTGGCGGCTAGCAAACGTGATGCCCATCTACAAGAGTGGCCAGAGGTAGACCCAGGGAACTGTAGGCCTGTTAGTTTGACCTTAGTGTCAGGGAAGCTCATGGAGCAGATTATCTTGAGTGTCATCACATGGCACTTGAAGGGCAACCAGGCGATCAGGCCCAGTCAGCATGGGTTTATGAAAGGCAGGTCCTGCTTGATGAACCTGATATCCTTCTATGACAGAGTGACATGCTTAGTGGATGAGGGAAAGGCTGTGGATGTGGTCTACCTTGATTTCAGTAAGGCTTTTGACACCGTTTCCGACAGCATTCTCCTCAAGAAACTGGCTGCTCATGGCTTGGACTGGCATACGCTTCGTTGGGTTAAAAACTGGCTGGATAGCCGGGCCCAGAGAGTTGTGGTGAATGGAGTCAAATCCAGTTGGAGGCCGGTCACTAGTGGCGTCCCCCAGGGCTCAGTACTGGGGCCAGTCCTCTTTAATATCTTTATCGATGATCTGGATGAGGGGATCGAGTGCACCCTCAGTAAGTTTGCAGATGACACCAAGTTAGGTGCGTGTGTCGGTCTGCTCGAGGGTAGGAAGGCTCTGCAGGAGGATCTGGATAGGCTGGACCAATGGGCTGAGGCCAACTGTATGCAGTTCAACAAGGCTAAGTGCCGGTTCCTGCACCTGGGGCACAACAACCCCAAGCAGAGCTACAGGCTGGGAGATGAGTGGCTGGAAAGCTGCCTGGCAGAGAAGGACCTGGGAGTACTGGTTGATAGTCGGCTGAATATGAGCCAGCAGTGTGCTCAGGTGGCCAAGAAGTCCAACAGCATCCTGGCTTGTATAAGAAGCAGTGTGGCCAGCAGGTCTAGGGAAGTGTTTGTCCCCTTGTACTCGGCTCTGGTGAGGCTGCACCTCGAGTACTGTGTTCAGTTTTGGGCCCCTCACTACAAGAAGGACATGGAGGTGCTCGAGAGAATCCAGAGAAGGGCAACGAAGCTGGTGAGGGGTCTGGAGAACAAGTCTTATGAGGAGCGGCTGAGGGAGCTGGGATTGTTCAGCCTGGAGAAGAGGAGGCTCAGGGGTGACTTTATTGCACTCTACAGGTACCTTAAAGGAGGCTGTAGCGAGGTGGGGGTTGGTCTATTCTCCCACGTGCCTGGTGACAGGACGAGGGGGAATGGGCTAAAGTTGCGCCAGGGGAGGTTTAGGTTGGATATTTGGAAGAACTTCTTTACTGAAAGGGTTGTTAGGCATTGGAATGGGCTGCCCAGGGAAGTGGTGGAGTCACCATCCCTGGAGGTCTTTAAAAGACATTTAGATGTTGAGCTTAGTGACATGGTTTAGTGAAGGACTTGTTAGTGTTAGGTCAGAGGTTGGACGAGGTGATCTTGGAGGTCACTTCCAACCTAGACGATTCTGTGATTCTGTGATTCTGTGATATGTCATCAGGCCCTATAGACATGCAGTAGTTAAGTTGTGTCAGGAGGTCCCAGACTTGCTCTTCTGTTACAGTGGGAGGGACTTTGTTTCCTCAGCGCCTGTCTAGAGGTTCAGGGACAGCAGAGATGTGGGGAGCCTGACCACTAGTGAAGACTGAGACAAAGAAATTGTTAAGTACGTCTGCCTTCTCCACATCTGTTGTTACCACTTACCTGTCTTCATTTGTCAGAGGTGGTACACTCTCCTTAGTCTTTTTTTTTTTTTTTTGAGGCCAATGCACCTGTAGAACACCTTCTTGTTATTCTTTGCAGCCCTTGTGAAGTTAATTCTGTCAGTGCCTTGGATTTCCTGATCCCATCCCTGCATGTTTGGACAATGTTTCTGTACTCTTTCCAGGGCACATGGCCCTGTTTCCACCATCTGAGCATTTCCTTCTTTTGCCTAAGTTTGACGAGCAGGTACTTGTTCAGCCATGCTGTTTTCCTACCTTTCCTGCTTGACTTACTACATATGGGACTAGAGGGCTCTTGCACTCTAAGAAAAATAAAAGATATTATATATTATATATTAAATTATATATATTAAAGATATATTAGATGTCTTCATCTGGTTACCCACTGTATTTCAAAAAGGCACAGGTCTTAAGTCTTGTGTCACACCTATGAATCAGATATCTCAGATACCCAGGGCATCTGAAATGAAACTGGAAGTCTATGTCTGGGTAAAAGAAAATCAGCCTTGGCGAGATGAATTATTTTCTAGGCTCCACTGACCCTCAGCTGTCATTATTTTTCAGAAGCTTGGATAGTTCTCTGGACAGCTGTAACCAGTTGTTATAATGTTAAAGTGAAAACTACTACAATAGGCCTAATTGCCTTTTGATATTGCAAGAGAATTTCTCTCTTTGTGACACTGCTGTAGTTGATGACATTTCTGTCACCACACTGCCACGAGGAGATAGATATTGCCAAAGAATTCCTGAGTGAAGGCTTTATGTTGACCTCTCTCACTATACCTGTACTAGAAAGGCCATTCTTTCTTTTGCCCTTGAGATAAGATCCTGGGATCTTCTTTCCCAGGATGATCTAGAAGTATATCTGTAGTCTAAAACAGCAGAGTTCATATCAAGGTACTGCTCTCCACGATTCCTGAGTGACTACAGGTATGCCACTAACCTTATGATTCATTACCTCTGTATGATGGGTATCAGTATGGTACAGCATCAAAAATACAAGGCAGAAATTTGAACATATGAGATATTTTGACCTTTACAATGCCCAGAGATACAGAACTGGAAAACAACAACAAAACACTCTGGGGTTTAATTTTATGAATAATTTGTCTGGCATTAAATTTATAATATCAAAATTATCTGGACTCCCAGGTAGGTATTTCTAGGGTATCTAAGAATAAAATAAATTATATTAAATATTTCAAGCTTAACTGTCTAATTTTAGCCACCAGCATAAAATTATTTTGCTGTAAATGTAGTGTTGTTAAGTGATCACAATTCAACTTCTATACAGTCATTCTTTGATTTATTTACTAAAATAAATGTCAGCTAAAATGATAAAGTTATGTTGCTTTGTTGAGTAATGGATGGACAACAGAATTCTAGCATTCAGATCATAAGTTATATGGTTAATCTATGCAATACTGCAGTTGAACCATGAATGTTGTGAGTTATCACTTTTGTTGTGCAATGAAGAAAAGACAGTGTTTTTCATAAACTGATATCCACTTCTCTTTGATCCATGCTTTTGTGCAGCCTATATCCCAGGTGAAATATAGATCTTAAGCTAAAATATTGTATTTCTGCTTTTTTTGATATGTGTGGACAGGGATCAGTGAAAAAGTAGCTATTTCCTAGTCAACCTTTAAAATCTAGTTCATTTCCTAGAACTGAAAGAGTCTTTTAGAAGATAAATTGACTTTTTGTTTGTTTGTTTCTCATTTACTTCTAAATATTTTCTCATTCTTTACTGTGTAACTTTCTTCGTTGGTAGTTTGCTGTCATTAAATACAAGAACATTTCCCCATCTTTTATTCAGACTGCTCAGTAACCCTGTTGTGGCTGCCTCTGCTGCCACATTCTGTTCTTAATTAGGTTTAAAGATATTTTGACTTGTTCCATGGTCTCACTAATGGTCTCTGGATTGTAATCGTCTTTTGTCACTAGTTTAATTGTTCTCTCTTTGGCTTTTCTGAGTGAGCTGAAGAGTCTGGAAATTGTTCTTTTTGTGTATATTTCAGATGGTTCCATCTGCTTTTCATTTTAATTCTTACAAGCTTGCAGACATCTTCAGTGCTTCCTTCCCTCATTCTTCTTTATGTTATCCACTCCTCTCCTTGATGTGGACCTTCGTGAGGACGTGACTTACTAAGTCTTCATTGGTGTTCCTTGCTAATTTTTGCTGCATGTCAGCTCATTGGATCATTTCCTTCACAGGAAAACTGACTGCACACATGTATGTGATTGTCTTAGCTATCATGCTAGAGAGTTACTATTGCTCTTCCTCTAAATTATAATATATATAAAGAAGAAATTCATTACTCAGAGGATGGTGGAACCTGGAACAGGTTTCCCAGAAAAGTTGTGGATGCCCCATCCCTGGAAATGTTCAGTGCCAGGTTGGATGGAGCTTTGAGCAACCTGGTCTAGTGGGAGGTGTCCCTACCCATGGCAGGGGAGTTGAAACTAGGTGATCTTTAAGGTCCCTTCCAACCCAAACAATTCAACATTTCTATGATTCTACAATTCTATGGTTCTATGAATTTGCCACTGCTTCTTTTTGAGAACTCGTTTCTACAATAGGCTTGGGTCAAAGCACTCTCATGCCCTAAGGCCTTTCATGTTTGCAATATACTTTTTTTGCTACTGTGCTTGTTAGTATTGCTCATAATCTTTCTTTCTACATTTAGATGAGTAGTTATACTGATGGCCTGTCAGATGTGGAAACAAATAATTAGGCAATAACCACAAGCAATGGAAATAAAAGAAATCTCATAAGTTGGCATGTTCTTAGGGAAGTACAGCTCAGTTTTACAACTGTGAACGTTATGGCTATTTTACAACATTTGCTAGTATATCCTAATTGTTCTGTGGCCAACACCATAGAGCCCTATGTCATAACAGCTTTTAAATACTGCCACAGGGTGAGTATGAGGAAATAATGATAGCAATCTAAAATGTGACTAACTAGTAAAATTTACCCTCTGAGCTTTCTGAAATATTAATTTTGAGTCTTCCTTTTGGTAATTGCAGCACGGTTGAAATCAAAGGACCTGTGGCAATTCAAAGGAGCTGAGAATTATTCCCATTGTACTCAAACAATGGGATGAAGTTCTCGACATTAACATAAGCAAATATGCACTTCATTTCAGAAGAAAGAAAACTGGATGAAATCAATTATCCAACTTCTACTCCTGCAAAGACAAATGATGTGTTAAAATTTCTTGTATAATCATGTAAAGGAATACCTGCAGCTACACTTCAAGCAGCAGTTTTTGTTAGGCTGGGTATAGATATAGTAATATAACTAGTGATGATGCTTTATACTCATTTAACACCTTTCATCACAAACTACATTACCAAACGCTAGTTATTTGAGCCTTACAACATGTCTGTAAAAGACTATTATACCGTGGTGCAGATTGCACAAAGAGATTAAATGGCTTGGGTTAGGCCACACAGAGAGTGAGTAGCAGAGCCAAAAGGAGAGCGTGAGCATTGGCTTCCAGCCCTGTGCTCTAACTACTGGACTCCACTTCCTTAATACTGAATTCCCATATTGTTTCTCTAAAAGAGCTACTGAAACTTTTGAGCACTTGATAATTTTTGGTGTAATACTGAACTGTTTGTGCCTCTTTCCCCTGCTCCTGCATGTCACTGCATGATGTTATTCCTACATTTTTAAAGGTCTCATTTTTACAGGTTGTCCCAGGTCACCTGGCTCTGGAGGTCGATCAGCCTGACATTGTGGTGCTCCCATTCCCTGTGCCCAATATACAACTGCTGCTTGCTGCTGCTTTGCTCTGCTAACTTTCTTCATGGCCTCAGCGCTACACCCTGAGCTCTGTTGTGTGAGTGGCTGGACCATTCTGTGCCTGAATAATTCCTGCTATATGCTAGCTAATGTGAAACAGATGTCTCCTAGGCACTGGAGAAAGCTTTTGGTCCTGCTGCCGCTGTAGTTTCCCACAGGCAGGCAGGCAGGTAACAGATATTTGCCAGGCACAACCTTCCTAAAGGTTCGCGCTGCACCTTGTGTGTGTGCACCTCTGAGCGAGGAAGTGGGGCCAGTGAGGAGCGAGGCATCGTGCTCCGAGCATCCGCGGTGCCCAGAGATGAACAGCATCAATGATGCTTGCCCCGGTGGCTGCAGGCATGCCCAGACACCTCCCGGTGCATCACGGTCTGAGCTGGGGCCGAGCCATGCCGTGCCGGGCGGTGTGGCATTGGCTCTGTGTCCCACGACCGGGACAAGAGTGCAGTCTGCGCTGCCGGCTGCTCCTTTTGTGTTCAAAGAGAAGAAGAAAATAGCATTCACCAAGCCAGCATGATGTTGGTGAAATAAGGAAGAACAAACATAGAGGAAAATAATAACAATAATGAAAATAAACATAGGAAGTACCGGAAAAAAAGGGAGTGTTGCATGTTGCCTTTTTGTACTATAGAAACGGGGGGTGTGACTGAATATCCAAACCACCTCCGCCACAGAGATGCCACCCAATCGCTGTGTGTGTGCTTTGCAGAGCTCCTCCCCTCTCCTTCTGGCTGAGCGGAGACCTTTAGAGAAACTGCCTGTTCTGGATCATGCAGGCTGTAACATATAAAAGCTGTTAGCAGCTCCTGTGGCCAGAAAGCTTCACAACCAGCAGAGTTTTGTTCTTTGGGGGTTTGTAATAAGAGACACTCCTTCACAAAGGTTCATATCACCACATAGGAGAGTGCTATATATACTGGGAGAACAATAGACTGTATTCTTTTTTGGTATTATCCAGAGGTAAGCCATTTAGCTCAATAAGCTTGCTTTGCATGCACTTTTAACAATGCTCATCACGTTTTGCTGTAGTTAAGATCTGAATGCTATTTCTAAGACGTTTTCATGCTTTATATGTGTTCTTTTGCCTACTAGTTTATCTGTGCCACAGGATGTCAAAACAATCCATGCATAAAGGACAGGCATAACCTGGGATGTATTTTTTTGTTTTCAGTTTCATAACATTCTGTGAGGTTTCTTGCAGTCTCCCCATTTAAGATTTATAGTGTGGTTTATGGACTGATCTGGTGTGCTACCACTGTCACTCTTTCAGGAGTACTACTAGCTCTGATCATGTAGTTCAGGGTATAATGATATTTCATCTGCTGTGTTCATAGTAAGAGGATATTATCATTTAATGATAATATGGTAAGTGAAAATTGCTCGGTAACGTGTTCTGACTGGATTGTTTTTGTAATTGAGCTGACAGAATCATTTTTCAGACCACAGCCTGTCAATTCACTTTGTCTTGCTAACCGGATGTACAGAATCACATCTTTGACATCTTCTCTTCTACAGATCTGTTCCCTACTGCCCTGACTTAAAGCAGAGTACTTCTGTGTCCTTTCTCCTCTGGTCCCAAAATGACAGCAATCACTGCAATCAGTTGTGCTTTCTTATTTTCCATTCTCTGTGAAACAAGTGCATTAGTGTTACCCAACTCCACTGACCTACTCCTGTCAAACAATAATTTCACTGACATTGAGACGGCTTTGGCAGCTCATCTGGACTCTGCAAAAATTCCCAAAGCCAGGCGGAAGCGCTACATTTCACAGAATGACATGATTGCCATTCTTGATTACCATAATCAAGTCAGAGGCAAAGTCTTCCCACCTGCTTCCAACATGGAATATATGGTAAGTGACCTTCATTTACTTCGTAGTAAAACAAACTGTAAGCCAGTGATTTTGTTTTCTTAAGTTGTGGGGATTTAATTAGGCAGACAAAATATTTTTAACTCTTATTGCTTGCTAAAATGTTATTTCTTTACATCTTTTAGAGTTGTACTAAAGTATCTAAATACCAAACTCTGAACCTTTTACTAGCCCTGTTGAATTGCCAGTTCCATGAGTAGTTCAAGTGAAGCTGCTGGGACCCCAAGTAATGAAGTTGTGATTTAACTGCTAGTTGGCCTGAAGTGGCATAGGATCATAGTGTACATGATCATAACATGATCATGTGTCTAAAGCGCTAACCATTAGCAGTCCCATTGTTTTTGTGGAGTACATTGAAAGTCGTTGCCCTGATGTATGCCAAAAATATAGTTAACATTTCTAATTTCTTTCACAAATAGTACTTTCAGACACAATATGGTAAAACTGCATTTGGAAAGCAATTCATTTGATGCACGGTGTATATCATACTCATGGTTTTTATTTACTGCATATTTTTCACCTAATATTCTTATTTTTTCCATCAAATACAATGCTTATTTTAGATGCTTTTCCACTATGCAGAATTGCAATGTGTTTGAACGTTATGTTTGTAGCAGACACCTTTTCTCCTTATTGGCATATACTCCTTATGTGAATTGTGTGTTCCTACAGGTATGATAGAAGTTACTCACTCACCATGATTTCATACTTGGCACTAATAGCTAAAGCAGCATGTTTACTGTTTCATGTTCCAACTTTGAATGCATGCATGTGAAGCTCTAATTTAAAACATAGGTTGGCCAAGCAAAAATTATTTTACCTTCACAACTAAGACAAGTTGTGTCAGCACCATAATATCTGCCTAAAATCACAGAGCATCTCAGATGATGACAGTTAACGGTTTTGAGAAAACACAACACCATCAGCATGACATAAAAATGGGATAATAGTAATAACTCCTCCTTTTTAGCAGCTAATGACTAACAATTTGGACATCTCTCTATCACAGATGTTACCTAAATCTGGATTTGATCATTTAATCTTCTTAACACATCCCAACAACACCTCAAAATGCTGAATGCATTCAAAACATTGCAGGATGAAGTCCTGTAGCCATACTATAGTCTGAGTTTGAATATTGTGAAGTAGAAAGGTCAGAGACAGAAAAAATAGAGAGGTCAGAAGTCAAGCTCAGTCATCATTTTTATTGCTGAGCTCTCCACTGACGTTTCCTTTGATTCTGCATAAATAAACTTTGTTGTAATGTCTGAGGGAATGGCAGCCTACCATGCCCTTCCTTGGCTTGTGTGTTTTAGAAATGTGTTCCTGCAGTTTGCTTAAGTGAAGCCAGCACCCTGTTGTATTCCCAAAAGTTTTGTGAGTGCAGTGTTCTTAGCCTGTTCAGTAAAAAAAGACTTCACAGAGAAAGAATTCTTCCTTGATTAAATCTACATTTATTTCACTCATTTGCTAGAACAGCCAAGGTTTCACATATATTTGTTGTGTGTTCCGCTGCAGCTTTGCTCTGCAATGGTACTGTGTGAGGTTTGATCCAGAATCAAGACTGGGGCCATGCTCTTTACAACTTACTTATTACTTTTTTTCCTTGCTCTTCTTACTATTGCTTTTACCAGTCCCACCCAGCCATGGGATGTTCCTGTGTTTCTATCAGCATCAGCCCCATCAATAGTCACAAGGGCAAGGTCTAAGGCTTTCTTTCACCTTTGTTTTCCCAGTTTGAAAATAGTTTGTTCCTTCATGCAGCAGAATTCAGAGCACCACATCAATTTACTTAGGTAATGATCTAGAATGCAACTCCAGGTTGAATCTCCAAGTGGAAGGTAACCTCTTGGCTATTAATTGTATTTCAGAATTAACCAATCCGTGTCTGACCCATGTAATGTTACAGAGCAAAAAATAAGAATAAAAATAGCCCAGTGAGCAACATCACACATAGGTGTCTCTGCCATCTAGTTTGTAATGACAGCAGCCTCAATTTAACTTCTTAACTTTGAGGCTTCAGAAAGGTTTTGGTAGGAAGGTCTTGAAGATGGCAGTGTTGTAAGCCTACCAAAGCTGGGGACCTGTGTATCAGTAATGCGCAAGTGAACTTGATCAGTTCATTCTTTAGTCTTTGTCTAATTATGTGTATGGCACAGCATCTGCTTTGTCTTATGAGAACATAAGATTACTGCTGTTATATATAAATGAGACTGTGCCACTCAATATGCGTTTCCAGAAACAACAAGCATATTGCCATTACCAGCAGACAATATGCACAGTGCTGAAAGACTGTTACAGAGTGTGTGTTCCTGTTCTGAACACTATGGAAAAGTGCAGTGATAGTGATGAAAGTCGCCTTTCCCATTCATATTACGACGATTAAAAAGGATGTCATATGTTAGAGGATGGAAGTATCTATAGGTGCATTAGATTGTGGAAACCTCTTGTAAGTGTGTTGAAGTAGAGATGGCCTAAGCATGAAGTAGAAATGGCCTAAGCAGTTCAGAACCCACCCCCCCCAAATGTTTTCTGTTCTATTCTCTGTCCACAGTCATACTAAATCATGTTTTGTTCTGTTTTCCTAATTCTGTTAGGATCTCTTTTCATGAGTGTCTGTCACATTCTTAACTTCTATAAAATTCTGTTTTCTTTTCTTCTTCACTGGTAAGAGCTTAGGGTTTAGCAATATGAGTTGGTTCTTGTGATTCCAGTTCTCCACACACCAAACTTCTTTAATTTTTTATTTTTTATTTTTTACTTTTGATACATTCTGTTCCTTCCCCTGATACAGTCTGATTCTCAAACATTCAGTGTATTTATAGATAGCTTGAAGTTCTTGGGCATTTTTTAATCTGTACATGTTGTCTTGAAAGTTTGTGTGCTTAGGACTTTTGATGAGAGGTCACAAAAAATGGCAAAGAATGCACACATTAGGCAAGGAAGGTTCATCTGAACACTGCAATATCAGAAGTGGGGAGCATTTTACCTCCCTTTGGGAGAGGTGGATGTGAGTGCTGCTCCATCCTGCTGTTGTATGCAGTCTCTGAATTAAGCAGACAGATGGGGTGTTAAAAGCAACGATGGGAAACATTGTTCAGTTGTCAGTCCATAGAGAAAGAAACTGCGTGTTTTATGCACTGTGGGTCAATAAGACTTTGGGTAATCTTTCTCTTGGGATGTTAGCACTCTATGAGTCATACTCCTTTTTTTTTCTGGTGCTGGTAGTGCTGATGCCTTTGATTTGAAGTTTTTCTGCAAGTACAAGTCTAGACTTAGTGAGTGTGGGAAGGAAAGCAAATGAAAAAGGAAACAAGAACTTCCAAACCTATAATGTAGAAGTAATGTCCTCTGCTTTTAATTTGGGTCTTTTTATATGCTTTATTCCTTTTCATCCTAAGACTGTCATTCTGAAGCCTTCACTTGTGCTCTAAAAGCTGATGCCATACCTGCAGAATAAAGGATGACACAATACTTTTGATCTGGTGGAGGCTGGGTGATCATCCACTTGGCTTTGCATACTTTTTCTGGAGAAAGCAGAAATGTTTCACAAAATTCATGGTTCAGAGAAGTGAGGTATAAAATTGTCTACCGCTCTCTCACGTGAAAGATGTGTAAATCTACAAATCCAGGGGAAGACTATGAACAAACAAATTGTTTTCTCTAAACACTGTCTCTGTGCTATAGAGGCCTGTGTTGCCTTCCAGTAACACCTCATCTACTTGGTGGGCCACTGAAGGTTTGCAATATTTGTCAGATGAACTTTGAGTCTCATAAAATATGTCACTTAGTATGCATTGGTACTATCTGTAGGCTCCCGATTACATTCACTAAAGAACTATCTGTTCATGTGAGAATCAAATATTTAATTTTCTCTGTAACCATCCCCACCTGAAGCCAGTTTCTTTGAAGTCCATGTGCTCTTTTGATGTAACTCATGTCCCTGTGTGCATACAAACCCTGGTTTGAACAGATGCTTGTCTACATACATGTAAGCTCCTTACTGTTTCGCATGCACCAAGCAGAAGCAGTAAATCTGATATAGCTTGCCTTAATGGGCATTGAACACATTCCCCAATAGCATTTGTGTAAGCAAGCAGAGAAATCTAGTCTAAGTAAGAGTAATCTAAGGTGATCTGAATAATTTGTTAAAGAGCCATACTGAAAGACAAGGTGCAAGTAGTTCACTGCTGGCTTGCAGAGCTTCTCATATGAGGTTCTGCAAGGATGCGTCCTGAGCCCAGTACTGATCAGCGCAGTAATTAATAGACTGGCAGTAGCATGTCAGAAGTATAAAAGACGGGACAAGATCATACGCTCAAAAACATGAAGCTAGATGTTTGTGGAATGCCATCTGAAGAGCAGAGAAATGTTCTAGAAAAACTGGAGCGTATTTCTGTATAGAAGATGGTCTGATAGGGTTTCAGTTCCTTTTTGTTCAGTGATTGCATAAGTTCTTTTATGTTTAGGAAAACATGCCCTTCAGTGAATGTGTCACTTTTTAGGACTCAAAGTACTAACAGATTCCCAGACTAGCCTGAAATGAATTATCTTGGATATCCAGAAGTTGCTTCATGGCAACACAACAGAAGATAGTTTCTCATGAGCTGGTGGCAGAGGAGTTGGAAAGGAATGGAGAATCTTAGCTTATTCATCTTCTACTGAATCCCATATGAAAGAATGTGATAAAATGGACAAAATAAATCAACAGTTGCTCTAAAATAAAAGTAATTGTGTTCCAAAAGAAACTCCTATAATCGTGTGGGCTAAGGCAAAGTCACAATGGCTGTTCACTCTGTAATGCCCAGGAGTGACCTTTTTTGCTGAGTGATGAATATGGAGACTTTGCTTTGTGTCCACAAAGGTTGGCAGGCAATATGCAAAGTCAGTTCAGAGAAGGGAGAAAATAGTCTACTTAGTGGTCACAGATATAAATAACTTCAATACCGTTTCACTCCTGAATGTGAAAGTCTTCATAAAATTTTCTTGCTGTCAAGGTGATCTTAAAAATGTTTTTTGAATATGCTACAGGTTGTGGGTAAGAAAAACAGAAAAGGAGATGTTTTCTAACTACTTCACGTTTTCCAAAGTCCTATTTAATACCTGAAAGCCTTTCATATGAACATGGAAAAAGTGAGTCAGTTTGTTTTTCACTCCAATGCAGTAGTATTTCTGATAAATAAACTTCTCGACTTGTTTACCTATTTTTGCTGTTGTCAGTTTGGTTTCTTACAAACCAGTCTAAATCTTGGAGGACATTTTGTACTTGAGTTGTTTGCCCTGGCTCATCTACATTGTCCCACTGAAATCATCCTTGTCTGTAAGGACTCCATGACTAGTTTCTTCAAGATTTATGTCTATTGAGTTGGATAGGATCTCTTAATTCATATAGTTTATCCCCACCCTGTTGCAGGACTTCCTTCTGCATTAAGTACATATGGTTTTCATCTTGTCTGCTCCTGAACACATATAGTGATGCTGTCTCAGTCACATCTCTTGGCAAATATTTTACTTTAGGAATAGAAATGATTTCCAAATGTCTAACCTAAATACTTCCTTCCAAAACTCAGATAATTAATCTTTATATTCACTTTAACCGTCCAGTAGAACTTCTCTCCTTGTTTCATTTCAAACGTTATTTTTCATATATTTACTGCCAGTTTTCTTGGAATTAATTAAATTGCATTAGTGATGTAGGTATATAATGGTTCCCTAATTTCCATGTGCATGTCTTACAATATTTCTGCATATTGGAGCAAATTATTGTTGCATTCTATTTAGAGCTTCTTTATTAGATCAGGGAACGGCAGTGTCAAAGCAGATTAGACATGTATTTAACTACACATGTTTAAAGAGATAAGTACCATAATACAATGAAGAATTAACCCTAGACGTTACTGCCAACCTACTTTTTCCATTGAATAGATCTGTTCCCTTAAATCCTATATACACAGTGAAGGCTGAAACGAGCCAAGGCATAAAGATCTTAATCTGGTTTTCATCATGCCAGAGCACAAAGTAAATCTAAGTATAGTCCACTCTAGTCTTCTAGGAGGAGAGATACCAAGGAGCTTGGAGCTTCTCCAGTGTAATTCACCTTTCCTAGTTGGCCATAGCTTTTAGATTGCTCTGCACTGGGGATTCACAAGTGAGGTGAATGCAAGTGGGGTGTAATGATGAAATATATTGACTGGCTCCAGTTTTTCCTTCCTACCACTTGTGTTTTTGTTTAGGCAGCTGAGTATGTCCCTTCTATCTGGTGCCCCAATGCACCAACAGAGTGTCTGAAGATAATGAATGCCATGAATATGATTCCTCTCAGGAAATTAAAAGAAAGCAGAAAGCATTGAACTGATCTCCATGCTTATAGCTTGAGGTTTCTGTCTGCATGCCAACTTTGAAAGGAAGCAGTCATTTTACAGCATACCCAGCCTTTTCCCCCAGCAAAGGCAAAACATAGTATCTGAAAGTAAGCTGAAAGAAGACAAGAGTAGATGGAGTTACTTTCTCTTAATTTTGTCAGAGTAGAGTTACCTAGCTTTCTTTTATCTATCAGGTGCATTTATCCACTTACCTATTTCCTACTGTACCACTGTCAATAATGCAATACTGTACTACTATCAGTGGCTATCAGTGAGATACAGGATGCTGCCCATTTTTCTAGCAGAATTTCAACTACAAACCTCTAGGAACCACATTCAGTATCAGTAACTAAACTGGTGTTTCGGGTGAAGACAAAGTTGATGCTAGCTCTATGAGGTATAAAAGCCACAAGTTACATTCAGTGAGAATGACAGAAGACCTGCTTAGGAGACGAAAAGAAAAGACCTTTCCTGGAAAGCACTTCTTGAAAAATCTTAAGAACTTCCCCAGAAATTTTATAATTGATAAATACTATGATAAAGAATGACCGTGTTGAATATGTTTTGCTATGAGACCTCCTTTCCAATGTTTTGTATGTATTTTAAAACACCCATCTCTTGATGGTATTTTAAAACAGAATATTTACATTATTTAAATTTAGTCTTAGCAGAAAGCCTTCTAGGAGTTTAAGCAAACAAAAAACAACTTAGTAAAGTCTCTGATAGAAAAGCAGCCTGCCCAGGGCCCTCAGAATTAGACATTCCTTTATTATTAAATGTAGCACCTCTTGAACTTTTTGGCTGAAAACAGAGACAGGGCATTTTTCACAAGAATCTTAATCCAAAGTACACAGTGCTTTGCTTCATACATGAATGGAGAAGATAGTAACCTTAAACCTCTCAACATTTTTATCCTCTTTCTGTATCTGAAAAGAAGATCTGAAAAAGAGAATAGGCTATCCAAGTCTATGGGAAAGTGTCTCCTAAAACCAAAGCAAAGAATGTCAAACCCAAGATAACCACTTGCTTTAGGATGGAGAGAACCATCAGCACAGGCACCTCCACCTGCAAATGCATCTGCAGGTACCCTGTGACGGGGTCTGAGGTCTCTTTTAACTGAACTGAGAGTGAACTGTTTTTCCATCTCAATCTGTACAGTGTTATCTATTGATCTGTATCAAGATAAAACAATCTTAAATTGAGATGCCTTCTTATGAGAATAAAGAACTATTGTTCTTGTTCTTTATCCTGAAGAAAGAAGAAGCTGTGTTTTCTTTTGTGTCATGCTGCCATATCTTTCAGTTAAAGCTACTTAGAAAATAATAAGTATTTTCTTTGAAAACTTTTAAAGAAATTAAGAACATTTTTGTTTTAAAGAAAAACTTCAGTGGTTAGTAATAAAAAAAGTAAAAAATGTAGATTATTTCTGTATAGAAGAGAAAAAACACTACACTACAAAACAAATATTTTTTCTATTCACATGTTGTGGTTTTGAGAAAAGGCAATTTGCACAGATGATATTTAAAATGATAGAGGTCAGACACCTTATTCTTCAGACTTATAACAAATTGTCAGGGTGACATGGAGCTGGATGAAGTTTGGTCCTTTTTGTTACCAGTTCTGTGATAAGCTCTTGCCAACTAAAACATGCCTTGCAGTAGGTTAGGAAAGCACTAAATATTTTAAGATATGTAGCTCTGATATTTAACTTTTCCAAAAGCTAAACAAATAATAGCATATCAGGGAAGCTTATTGTTATTAAATTTGACAGCCTACCAATTCTCTTTGTTTCTTATTGTTTAAAAGCCTGGTGCCAAACATGAAGAAATGCGGACAAGCTTTAGAAGAAACAAATTGAGTATTAGCAATGGTCAGGCTTCAAATAATAGGAGTTTGAATTTGGACCAAAGAGACACCCAGAAATACAAACTTCTATATAAAATACGGACTTGCAATGGTCTTGAATTTTCATAAGAAAAGAATTTCTGGCAATGAGCTTTCTTGGACATCTGTTTGGTGATGCCCTAAGTACTGTAAGTTAGACCTTTTAATACTGAGCCCTTCAAAAGTGTGAATCAGATGTTTGGAGGTTTGTTTATATGAAAGTAAATTGACTATAAACCATTGCACAATTTTACTTTGAGTTGCAGTGGAGTATTGGACAAGCAGCTTGATGTATTAACCGTGTATTTATCTGCAAAAAAGTAAGTACAGAACTGCAGTTCCCATCAAGACTTCTTCTCTAGGAGACAGACTTTGGGAATTTTCTGTGTAAAGTTCTAATTAGTACCTAATACAGTACCCAATTATTACCTAATGGGGAAGGATGTGTACATGCAGTAGGCACCAACTACAGTATGCACAGTAAAATGTCTAACAGGTGGCAGTTGAGAGCAAAAAGTATTTGTATTCTTAGAGAGAGAGAGAGCGCCTGGAGTCCAAATGATCTCAGAGCCCAAATAAATATATAAAGTTTGCCAAATCTGTCTATAAATTCCAATGAGCTCATGTGTTTTCATCACACAGTATGTACTGAAAAAAAGTGAAGGCAAAAGACGAGGCTCTTTCAGTGACTCTGCTGAAAAAGCAAGCAGGTAGAAGGGCTGGTGGGTAGTTTTATTAAGCTTTGTGATGTAGGGTAGTGGATGTGGTTGGGGGTCCTACAGAAAATCCCTGAACCTTAAAAAGCTACAGGTTCAACTATACAAAAGAGAAGGGAAGAAGCTGTTCAAGGGACTCCTGCGTGCCCTGCACACTGCTGTAGGATTTCTGAGAAATGGCCACCACACGTGCGAGCATTATAGCCAGTGCAAGTATGTACAGCTGAATAACCTACGAGGACAAGACCTGCATATTGGGGGGTAGCAGCCTACATCTGTTAATCCACTCTGGAACTTGAACTAGCAGCTGTGGAGTGCAGCTGCACAGATGGGCTGGAAACGCTGGATTTCATCTTTCAGCTTCCCAATGGTCAAAACTGCTTTAATTGAGGTTTTCTTCTTTCCTACTTTTTGCCATTCTGAAAATAAGTGTGGCTGATCTTCAGCTGGACAAACAAGCAAAAGCACAGGGTTAATGGAGAATAAAATCAGAAGTCTGATATAGAAAGGTTAATTTTTTGATCACTGCTAAAAGAAGGTCCTACTGGCCACCTTCTGAGGTACATAGGAACTATTGTGGATTTGTTGGTTCTGTTGGTACCAAACAGAAATCTGAAGATACTAGTATGAGTCCACAGTAAACATATATTAATGACAAATAAGATGCCAAAGCTGACAAATTGCCGCTTTCTATTATTATTACTGCAAAATGTAACAATGTAGTAGCTGGAGCTTGTCACTCCAGATGGACAGCTGGTGGCAGCAGGCTAAGGGGTGAGACACACCACGCCTGCTTAGTATTAGAGTCAGCAGCCCTTGACTGCTGGGTGCCCTGGGGGATTCTTGGGAGGATTGTGAGTGACTGGGATGTGTGTGTTTTGCTTAAAATACTTGCTTTGCCACTGAGAAATTAGTAGAATATTACCCCAGCTGATATGTCATTAAAAACAAACAAACACAACAAAGTCCACAGTAAAGTACTGAGGACTGCTGCTAGTACTTAATATTTAGAGCAATGCTCCTTGTGCAAGTGAGGGGAGCTTCTTTGGTACTGGCAAACATGAGTCAGGGAAGTGTAAGGATTACGATGACAGCAGAAGAATGGAAGCATGGTTCTGTATTGTTTAAATGCTTTAAAATGATCTTTAGAAGACCCTCCGTTCACCCAGGTTGAAAATATATCTTAATTTCCCAGTGAACACATCTCTTCTAGCTATACAACATGTCTGCTGGCAGTCTGAAGGAAGCAGTGCTCCTACTTCTTAGTTTTTTCCATGTTGTCTCTGTGACACTGAAGGCTGTAAACTTGAATGCTTCTAAATAATACAGTTTACACAGATATCCACAAGGAAAGAGAAACACTTTAATATAGTGTATTACTAAATATTCTGCTCAGTTTGTCTCTAGATCACAAAGTCTTTTGACCCATTGCCATGAGTAATGATTTCAGGATATTTGCAAAGAAGGAGAGAATTAAATTTGCTTTGGTAATGGTGTCTCTTATACAGCAAGGCGTGCATAAGGGTATTGTCATATTAAATCAGATCAAGATATTTTTCCTGGTATTTTCTTTTGTCACTTGAAATCAGCACTGTGAAGGGAAGGTATCTGTTTGCCCTGAAAAGAAAACAGATTAATTTTTGGCTCTGAAAATCAGGAAGTCAGGAATAGTTAAATGAAAATGTTTCAGCTTTCTCATGGAAAGTCATCTTTAGCTAAATGGTCAACCGCATCTCAATAATGCTTGCATTATGAAGAAATGGACTACCAAAGGATAGACTGATTTTTTTTTCACTCTCTATATTTGCCAGGAGTAACAGATCCTAAATCTTTCTGCTTCCTAATTCTTAACTTTAAGAACAACTTACAAATGGATATCATTCCAGATGAATGTATCAGTCATACATTCTCAGGTGTGGCCTCTCTAGTGGGGGCAACTAAAAATTAAGTTTTAAATTTACCTTTTTAACTCTAAACATATTACTATTTTAAGTATCTGTTTTACTTGGAAGATATTTCACTGCTTGAATGAGATCTTTTTTGTCTACCTGTAAGGAAATTGAAATAAACATTTTATCTGTGCGTATTTTATTTTTACTTTTGAAGTGGTGAGTCATTAGAAAAAGGCAATGTGAAATTATTCTTAGAGCTTGTAAATGGAGTACAGTGTTGACAGATCTTACTGGTAGCTTTGGAAGAAAGCATTAATCGCTTTATGAGGAAAAAATCAAAACACAACATCAACAACAAAAAAACAGACCATGTCTTACAGCTTTTACCAGTCAGATAATAAATTTGATGATAAGTACCAGCAACATGGAAAGTGAAAATCATGATTTTTTTTAATTGTTTTTCTTTGATAGTATGTTGAAGAGTTGCAAGAGAAATAGGCACACATTTTCATATTTATATAGTGACAATGGTTTTTGTTTGCTTGTTTTTTTTTTTTTCTATTGCAAAACTATGAAATGTTGAGATCCTTATTTTTCAAATGAGGAGATGATACTCTCTTGCAGAAATAGGAAACAAGTCATTAGTATATTCTGCTATATATAAAAGCAATTTAAGAATATAACAGTTTTACCTTTGCAGGGGTAGGTATTGTCAGTTTATCATAAGAAAAGCATCTATCAAGGGTCAATGTGATTTTCAAGACATTTGTCCTTTCCTTTCCTGACTTAGCTAGCCATAATTTGCATGACCTAAAACTTCCCAGAACTCATTTGCAGCACTCAAAATATGAGAGAAAGCCTTGGCAGGGGAAGGAAACCCTCTCTGTCTTCTCTTTTTATCAAAATGTTTAAAATGTTCTCCCTAAAGCAATAAGAAACCTCGAGGTGTGTGATCAAGAAATTGAAGTAATAGTCATATATTGCCACTGTTTTGTTTGAGCTTTTCAGACAATTCAGAAAATTATGATCTTTCATTAAATGTACTTTCATAGTGTGATATGTTTCTGGTTCTTCGAGCTATGGAAAATCTCTCAGAATATCACCCGACATAGCCTTTTCTCCAGGTGTTGGCAGTCCTTTGGTTGGCCAAGCTGAACTCTCAGAGAGAAAGATTGCGTCCTAGAGTCCTGTGGGCTGCAAGCTGACATCTCACAAAGGCAACTTGGAGCCCAATGTTTTAATATTGGTTCCTGGCAGAAATGTTTTGTAGCTTATATTTGGACGACCTCACTGAGGTTAATCAAGGAAAAAACAGTTGTATAATGAGCTCAACAGATATGCACAGGTCCTGAGTCGGACCTTACACAAGAGAAAGTTTTGCTGACCTGTATGGAATTACATAGTACAGATACTATGAAGCCAGACTACAAGGACTCCAACCTATTGTACAGCAAAACTGAGTGGTGCTCCATGGAAAGATAAAGTTCTTAAAGGAAGGTTTGGCATTAATTATTTTGCCTATAAGCAGTTATACCCATAGTATATATACACACGCGCGCACACACATGCATTGGTAAAGTTACAGATCAGAAATGACACAATCCCGTAATACCTTCAAAAGGCTGAGGCTTGATTTCACTGTCACTGAAAGTGAGCTCCAGACACTGATAATGCTGCTTTGAGTCCCTACTCTGTTTCAGACAGTATAGTTTAAATCATGGATATATGACTTCATTTATCCATCATTCACAAATGTTCTCAGAAAAGTTTGGATATACAAGATGTGGTAATAAATGTTGCAGTAGTGCATTTAAAACTACAAATAAGAAACTACAAATAAGACAGTAAACAGTGAAGGTTAGTGTTCATTCTTGAAAAAAATACCACAAGGTAAATGTAGCCAGCATAGTGATATATTTACAGTAATTTAGCAGTCCGTTAGAAGGTTTGCAATAAGAACAAGTGAGGCAGAATAAGAAAGCTCCATTTAATCTGTTTCATGTATACTTACTCAATGTGTTCTACTTACAGATAAAGTAGTGAAGTTTCTGTGTCAAGTATTCTGCTGCTTTCAGCTTTAGCTCCCCCTCTGCATCAGGATTTGCCCCCTAAGACATGTATTGAGCAGGGTCAAAAGAGAAAACTACTGCATTTGAACTGTAGATATTAGGAGTACAATTATGACCATAGTGAGAAAGAGTGGAAGAATTTTGTTTCTAAGTTCAGTTCATAGTTAAATAGTGGTTATATACATTATTCTTCAAATTAAAGCATAGCTATCAATGTGGGAAGGGAACAGCCAGTTATTCTTCTACAAATGTTTTGAAAAGGTCTTTGTAATGCTGTAGTTGCTTCTTTTTTTTTTCTTTTTCTTTTTTTTTTTTTTTCTTCATTGTAACACTTCTTCAACTTCATCATCATTTTATTACCTAAGAGGACAGTGGTGATTAGGACCTTATGGTAATAAAAGATAATCCAGCAAAGAACAGAAGGACATCTCCCTCCCCTCTACATATGTAAGAGTGACAGAGACAGCAAAAAACTACAGAAAGGCAGAAGTGTGTGAGGACACCGTGACCCACTTTACAAGGTTTCCTTTGAGAAAGGAAGCTTCCTTTGCGGTCTTTGAGAAATTTCATTTAATATTAAAGCGATTTCATTTTATTCTCCATTGTTTACTATAGATTAAGGGAATAACAGAATTTATTTTACTATTTGTTTACAGAGTCGGGAAAATGATAACCTTGGGTTAAAATCTAGCCTTACTGACAAAATTCCCACTGACTTTATTAAGGCTTAGATCACGTGCTGTACGAGTGCACAGAACACCCCACAACAACCTCATAGAACCTCAGAAAGAGCTTTCTTGGTGTTGAAATGCTCTGTATAAAAGCACTAGCCTCTTCCCTATATTCAGTCCATTTGACAATTTTCAAGTGAAATGTAGTTTTGAAGTGTAGTTTTGCAGGGAGACAGAGAGCAGTGTAGAGAGCACAGTCAGACAGCTTTCTAGGAAAATAATCATTGGCGGAGGAAAGAAAAATAAATTGGCCAAAGGATGTTGACTTTGAGTTGCCAGTGGAAGTGTGATGAGACACTTTAACTCTATCACAGCTTAGTTAGACCCAGCTGAGGGTGGAGACGATTTCCAAGATCGACCAAATCAATGGTCTGGAGAGTTCAGGAGGGATCTTTATATTGGGTGGCAGGAAGGTAATTGCTTCCCCAACCATTAATGACCTAGTATTTGTTTACTAGGTTTGCTGTCCCTGGGGAGAGAATGAGCAAAGTTTGGCATTGTGAGCCTGCATGATTAGTGCGAGGATGAGTCACATCCTCAGATCTTGACCCACTGTGCATGCAAATCTTTTTCCTTTTTCCATTTCCCTTTTGCAATTTTCTGTTCATATCAGGCAGCTTTCTCTGCCATATTCAATAGAAAGCCTGTATTGGCCATCATTACACAGTTTAAAAATTTATTTATCAGATCATTTTAAACCCTTGTTTTTTGTTTAAAATTAATCGAGCTTTTTAATTTCTCCTCATACCAAAACTGCCCCTCTGTCTTTCAAGTTACTTCAGTTTCTCTTTTTAGGATGTTTTTCTATTTCCGTATATCCTATTTCTTTGTGTACAACAGTTAAGCCTCACACGTTCAAAAAGCCTTAAATCCATTTATCGCATTGTCCTACATGCCCAAAATGGGACCAAACTGAGATAAAAATTAATACAAGTGTTGACTCAGGATCAGAATTCTTTTGAAAGGGGAGAACTAGCAGTGCAGTCTCTTGCAGTTTACAAAGTTTAGATTTTAGATCATTATAATTTTTATCTGATTCACAATCATTTTTTTCTGCCTCAACCTATATTATTGCCTTTACTTGTGCAGGGGATCTAGAGGTAGTCCTAGATGTACTGAGATCACTTTTCTGAGAGAGAGAGAGAGAGAGAGGAGAATAAAAAAAATAAAAAGGAAGAAGAAAGTTTTTGGTGAAGTGCTTTGTCGTCTCCAATAGAATCCGAATGATTTGCCTAGTAGAAGGGGACTCCATACAAGGGAAATTCACCAGCCTGTTAATGAAGGAGTGGAGGTAATTAAAAGATGCTGCTGCCGATACTCCCTCCTTCATCTCTCTCCCCCCCCCCCCCTTTATTCCTTATTCAGTGGTTATGTTTTCTGTTTCTCTCTCATGTTGGCCAAAAATGTCATATGTCCAGAGAATGGTTGAGATTGAGTAGATAATGGCAAGAAGAGTGAACTATATATATATATATATATATATATATATATATCTATATCTCACAGTAATGCTTACCTGCCAAACCCACAATTTTTCTTCAGATTTTTAACTGAGTTTGAAACAACCCCCTATAACTTTCCCAATCTAATGCTGCAAATGATTTCTGAGAACCAGAAAATGAAGCTAAAGAGAAAGAAAGTGGATTACCAATGTTCTCACTGTTCAAGGGGGAATAATGCCCAGTTTTTAGAGGGCATTAATGATGAAAACCTGATCCAGTCTTCACAGTTCTTTTAAACAGCTAACATACTACTTTGAAAGGCAATTTAGTATGCAAAAATATGCTGTGTGAAAATCAGGAGCTCGGTGCTATTTGTGCAAATACAGTACCCATTCAAATTATTGTGGGACTGCAGCCAGGTCACTTGGGAGCAAGCACACAAACCTCATGTTCAGCCTCCTGGCAGAGAGCACTCATGCCAGAGGCATGATTAATCTCAGCAAAGGAGGGTGTTTATGGGGTGTCACAGTACTGGCTGAGCTGCCCATTATGGATGCACACCAGGCAGCTGTGTTTGGACCCATATGCTGGGTTCATATGCTTCTCCATTCCCCTGGGCCTGGGCAGGCTCCAAGCATCGTCTGTGGCCCTGGCCTCTCAGGCACACTTCCCATGCAAAAAACTTTTATGCTGGTACCTACTGTTGCCTCCTCTTTCAGCCCTCTTTTTGGGACCACTGTTAAACCACAGAGATTATAAAGGGTTATTTTTATGCTGGCTGCATTCAGCTATTTGGCTTAACAGCACAGATAGAAATCAGAACAAATATCTGTAGTTTTCTTCCTCTTGGACACTGGAGCATTCTCTGGGTTATGGAGAGTGCCAAAGCAGCTCCAGGTCCCTTTCTCTTGTATGGTAGTGCTCCATCTTAGCCTTCTTTACCTAAGTTATAGATTTATCTCCTCCATGAAACTCCTCTGAGAAATTCCCTTCATTTTTCACAGGTGAAGTCAAAGTTCTCTCTGGCTCAAAGACTATTCCTTCTTAGTATGCTTCTTCCTAACTCTTCTCTGTTTTGTCCTTTTACTGGTGATTTGCTCTGACTTCAGTCTGGGACCTTTCATGAATGAAATGTAAAGTAAATCTCTGCTTTAACCACCATCCATCTTACTTTCCCTAAGGTGATTCAACTTGAAGGGAAGATCATCTGTGCTAAGGGTTCATACTGATCTGTGTTGCACTTCTTCTGCTTTAATCTAGGAAGTACCTCACCCACTCCATATTAGCAAAAGCTTTGTTGAATGATAATGGCAATTACATCAAAGTTGCTAAAGTTTATCCTGTTCACTTGGAGAAATGTCACAAACTACCAGGCAGAGTCAGGGACATGAATTAATGTCCAAGTTCATGATCTATGGTCAGCTCATTCACTCTGAGATTTTTGGGAACTTAAAACTGTGAAATCAGTGTTTTGGAAATCTGTATTAGCACATAGTACAGAAAATATTTGTGTTGTGGGCCACCTTATCCTTTGATAAGTTTATTTCTGACTTTGCTTCTTATTTCATACCTCACAGAGGATACTCTTTATTTCGTAACCAGTCGAGATTTATGAGTTTGGCTTTGCGTTTAAAAAGATGTAATGGGCTGGGTAAGCATTTTTACCACATTCTGTTCCTGCTTTTCTACCTGCAATTCACTAAAACTCTCCTACACCAAAACAGTCCAAACGGAGTATTCAAAATTCATGTCTAATTCCAGGATCTAGAGCCTACTTGGGTATCACTTAAACACTTAGATATTTATGCATGATAGGATATTCTTCATCTGGAGCTCCAGTGGTGCAGCAGGTTCTATTGATGATAACTCTGTTATTGCTGAGGCCAGCCTATTTGCTGTGGAAAAAACAACAGAGTTACACATAAGCATGTAACCAAGCAGGCAAAGTATATAAAGGAGACAGTGTTACCGTCATGTTTTTACCACTGGAGTAGAACATAAGAAGTTGAAACAGGTCTTCTTACAGACCTGTTATCTTTTTATTTCAGTCAGGTAGCAGTGTCAGCTCCAACACAGAACAAAGTAGTGAAACTCATACTGCACCTGGAAACTACCCACAGTCTTTGTTTTTATGGAATCCCTTTTCTTGACCTTGTGGCCTCAAATATGAAAAGCTGCCACACACACTCTCTCTGGCTGTAGATATTCCTGAGATCCTATTTCAAAAATGTTGGGGTTTTGCAGGGTATGTAATACCTGTGCTGAACTTTTCTTCCCTATGCGCCTGTACTTCTCTTTAACCTTCTGAGTCCTATCCAATGTTTCACTCCCCTCCACACATGGATCTCATAAATTCAGGAGGGAAAATGGCAAGTGAATGCCTGCTCCAGATAAAAAGGAGAGAGATGAATACCTGCCTTCTTCTGATGATACAGGCAGGGATTCTGCCCACCTTTAGGGCAAATGCTATCGCTGTTACTGTGCTGACCCATGATTTTCTGGATTCAGGAGGTCTTTGCCTAGGTTATAAATATGTTTTTTCTTAAGTATGTGTTTCTTATATTCTTTCACCATGATTGCTTTTTTTCTTTTTTTCTTTTTTTCTTTTTTTTCTGCATACTACTGCCTAATGGTACTTTATTTTGTCAGGTTTGGGATGAAACTCTGGCCAAATCTGCAGAGGCTTGGGCTGCTACTTGCATTTGGGACCATGGACCTTCCTACTTACTGAGATTCTTGGGCCAGAACCTGTCTGTGAGAACTGGAAGGTAAGCAAATCCTACAAAACAGTTATTTTGTTACTCTTTGTAAAGCCTTTGGGATTCAGATCTTAAACTGATACAAGAGTCATCCAGTATTATAGCAATAATTGATATCCATCTATAATTTACAGAGATTTTTCACTTGGGTTGGGTATTGGCTTAATACAATGCCCCTAATGATGTTTTGAGAAATGTGCTTTTAGGTGACTTGCATCATGGGGATTAGCAGCAGAAAGTTCCAAAGTACCTTAATCTGAAATGACATATTTCTCTTTCTGCCTTTTAAATAAACATAGGTATCGATCTATTCTCCAGCTGGTAAAGCCATGGTACGATGAGGTGAAGGATTATGCTTTCCCTTATCCTCAGGATTGCAACCCCAGGTGTCCCATGCGATGCTATGGACCCATGTGCACCCATTACACACAGGTTATATAAATTACATTCTTCTATTCAAAATGTACTGTCCAAAGATGGACTTTTCTGTGATGTATTTATAGCTTTCTGTCATATAAATGTATATATAAATACATATATATTTCTTTTCAATTTGGACTTCACCAATAATGAATATTTATTCAGATGGTTTGGGCCACTTCCAACCGTATAGGCTGCGCAATCCACACATGCCACAATATGAACGTCTGGGGATCTGTTTGGCGACGAGCTGTTTACTTGGTATGCAACTATGCCCCAAAGTGAGTTACTTTCTTTTAATATTGTTTATTTTTATACTGCATGCATGTTTGGGTACTCTCATAGGACTGCTTACTCCTTGTTCTGCAGCCTGACCTCTATGCTTTTTTTCTGCAGGCTGCTTATTCATTCTAACATCACATTTGAACACGTTGCAAATGCATGACTTTGGTATACGAAGAGAAAAAAAGAAATAACTTGATGTGCATTGAACAAAAGAAAAAAAAAACAGTTATTTTCTATGATTATTATTGTCACCATTCTCCTTGTCCTCTTCTTATGTGTTTACTTAGCTTTACTTTTAATTCCTCATTTCTTTACTCTGTTGCATATGGCTATATGAGCTAGACTTCCTCAGGTAAGCTACAGGACTGTATATCAAGCTGTTGATTCACTGTGAACCCACATTTTTGCCCACAGGACACCTTTGCTTATAACCATGCTGCATAAGGGCAGCCCTAGCATAGATTTTCTATAAAGATCAGTGTCTACAAATATCATCTTGCCTTCCAAATTTGGGTCCATCAAAGTATCTGTCATAGTCACCCGTGGATGACCCCTGTTATGAGATAGCTGTGCAGAGGTCTGTGTTAGGTTGAAATGAAGACATTATTTTTTTTCCTAGTGTTCACTAGACATCAACTCAAACGCATGTCTGGGTGCAGAATGAATCACTAAAGTGTGGATCTGGGAGAGTTTCAATTTAAGGTTTGGTTTGGACCGGTGCTTCAAAAGCAACATGGGCAGTGTAAATGAATGGTCTCTCTGACCATATAATAGGCAGAGACATAGTTCTGTATAGAAAGCTAAGTATAATTAAGTGAGCATGTTTTCCATAAAATTTTGGTCCAGGCACAGGTCCATTTGTGGTAAAGAATATGCATGAATATGTCATTATTCTAGCTGATACATGAGTAAAAGATGTTTTAAAGAATTTGCAAATTAAAAGAAGATAGGATTTAGTAAGAAAACTGACTTGAAAAAATGGCCCTTTTCCTTTGGAAATCAATATCTCTTTGTTCTTTTTTCTTTAATATATACTGTAAAAGGATGGTAGGAAATGAATATGAGGGTTATCAGGCAACAAAAACTGAACTGAAATCAAAGTTTATAAGAGAAACACAGATACTATTTTTTGTATCACTCAGTTTGGAAAAACAAAAATAAAAACTCCCTAGGATAAATCTCCCATTGTGTTAAGAAACAGCAAAATGGTTTCAAGCATTAGGCATTACTGAAAACTGGCGCACTGTTTATCTATCATGTAGCAATTAAAGACATTTTATATTTTTGCAGCCTAAAAATCCATATTTCTCAAAAGGCAAACCAAAACCTGGAGTTACAAGCTTCTTCTCTGGAGGAGATTTTTCAGTATTTATTTGTTTCTTAGGTTGTAGAATCAGGATTTTGACATCTACTTCTTGCACAGTCACAAGAAAGGGTACCAAGTGGAATTCCCTGGTTTAAGGTTATATTCCTACGAGTTAATTAAAGTTGGGTTAAGGACACTGGGTTTAGAGTCCTGGAGCATACATTCAGAAGTCTCTTTCTCAGTCAATAAAGGCTGTGTCTGTCTGAGTAACCAGCACATCAGAAGCTTCTCTAAAGGAGAAGGAGATGTGTTATTATTACCTACTTGAGTTATTCAGATTGGAATTTGGCAAAGATTTGGGGTTTAAAATTCCAATAATTTTCACTAAGACTGTGTTGTAATGCTGAAAAAATACATATGCTTTGGAAATCAGGAGAAAAAAAAAGGTTAAGGAGGATAATTATAAAATTTACAAAGATCCTGCACTTGGTTAACTAGAATGGACTCACAAAAGTCAGCCATGTGTTGCATAGAAAGTGAAGCAGAAATCAGCTTTCAGCAAACTCTTTCTGGATTTCCGTATCTGTTATCAAACTAAATATATTTCCTGAGCACTCATCCTGCTGTACCTATTTGGAAGAGAAGTAGAAATGAGCAAATTATTTGAGAGATTCCTGCTTTCTTCCACGGCAGAATCCAGACCAGGGCTTTTGATCCAGTGTTATTGGCTGGGAGGTGGGGGGATGAGAAAATGTTTCATAAATAATTTTGTTACTCACTGGTATATCACGTCACATGCAAATTAGAGGAAAGATCTCTCATGAGTGAGACATAATGTTTAAATGAAAATCTAATTTTAGCTTTTTGCCTACCTCACTTTAAAAGTCTGGAAATTTATATAAGCACCTAAAAGTCTGGAAATGTTTTTCCGACATTCCTAGATCTTCCAGTTACCTCTAACTCTGGACCATTGTCCAGACTTCTATTCTTCTTCCCCAGGGCTCTGTCATAAACTGTAGAGATCTATTCACCAGGTGGGAGCCCTCCACCTCCTATTAATACCTGAGGCCCTTACAAGTGCCCCAATATAGTTCTTTTTAATACAGTACTGTATTAATACTTGTCATCTTAGCTTTTTTTTTGAACTGTGAATTCAGCCTCAGAGTTTCACGATGTGGACCCAAGGCAATGAAACCTGATAATAAGATTCTGTCAGTTTATCTTTCCACCTTCCAAAAATAAGCTTTTATGATAAGTGCCAGACAAAAAGTGCTCCAGGAAAACCTTGCACCAATGCTTATGTTGCTAATTTCTCTTTAATATAGTCCTCTGGTTAAATATTCAGGCTTGGGGAGTCAAAAATCACTTGTCTGTAGTGAGACTTCACTGCAGACATATAAAGGATATGGAATGAACCACTGTCCTGGGATGACATGGTCATTCTTCTACTGTTTTTTGGGGATCAGCAGATTATTTTTTTGTCAGTAATCTACAGAAATATATTAATGTATGTTTTCAGTAATGGTGCATTTGTAGGGTATCATGCAAAAGCATTCACTTTAATCACTCAAAACATGTGCTGTTAATGAACATTTTTTCTTCCTCTCTCAAATTGCTAAGGATTTTGTTTCCTTTCTTATTTTCAGGGGGAATTGGATTGGAGAAGCACCATATAAAGTAGGAGTGCCATGTTCTGCTTGCCCTCCAAGCTATGGAGGCTCTTGTACCCACAACCTTTGTTTCCCAGGAGTAACATCAAACTACTTATATTGGTTTAAATAAGTTCATGTTTACATTATTTAAAAACAAAACAAACATGGATGAGTAACAAGAAGCTTGTATATTGAATTTTGCACATATTATATATAGAGAGATCCTGTAATAATACTCTGATGTTTTCTTTTTGTATGCTTTTGTATAATTAGCTTTCAAAGTATAGTATAATTTGTTTTAAACCCTTTGGGATTTATGACTCACATTAACCCTTTTAGATTAACATTTGTAAAGGTGAGCAAACTAATTTTCACCTTAGCGAGTGTAGCTTCCTGAAGATAGGTTCTGTTAAAAGCACATTGAAAGGTACTGTCAACTTATACCTAAAATATAATATCCTTTAAAAAATAATACGTCTAGAAAGAGAAGGGTCATTGTTTAATACTGTGCTTTAAAAATGGAGTGTGACATGCAAAGAAACAATTTGTCCTCACACTACCAATGGTTCTTCCCATTTACACCTGTGCTTTCATCTGTAGTGTCTGGGACTCTGAGCAGAGGAAAACATATGTGCAAGAGAAACTGCAGGATATTACCTACCTCATGCACAACATTAATTCATTTATAGTGTTTCAAGAGTTCAGCACACGGCTGCTGCTATCATCAATGATGCCTGTGTGCAGACAGGAAAAGTAGAATAAGAAACCACACTGGCCAAGATGCAGTAGCTGTTAACTCACATGCCTAATCTTATCTAGATAGAAAGCTACATCACTATATATATACTGGTATAATCAATACAGCCAAACATTATATTCCCGTGTTTTTGAACATTACATTCACAATGGTATAAATGTGCTTTGCTGCAGTATAGTTTTTCCTGTACAGGAAGGCAAAGAAATATATTTCCACAAAGCAGTCTATATCAATACATGACATCCAAACTAAGCCCTTTACACTATTATCTTACCAGTATATGTGCTATTCACCTGACTGAAACTCATCCAGGTAAAACTTTAAGACGAGCCTAAAAGTAGATAATAGGATTTCCAAATAAAATATTAAAAATTAATTAGGCAACTTTAAAATTTCATACAGATTTGTGATAAATATTTCAAATTTCTAAAGCAATTGGCAGTGCCCTTTAAAATATGTTTTGCTATTTCCTGAAAATATCTGTATGAATTATTAAAAACAAATTATTCACACCCTTTCTATAAAAAACTGAACATCTTATGGGTGCTTACTATAATCCCCAGTGTACACCCATAAAGAGGGCACACATTTCAAGCTAGACTACTATACAGGTAGTTTTCTTGAAAAGGAGATCATAAAAAGGAGGAAATCCAATGTCTACCACAACTAGTATGCCATTGAAATAGCTAGAGTCTTGGCTTTATATTACAGGGTGGAATTTATTCCACTTTAAGTATAGGTGTTTACTGTGCTTGCACTGCTACATTTAGACCTCTGAAATTTACAACCTTTGAAAAATAATATTGAGTAGAGGAAGCAGAACAACAGAGGATAATTCCACTGGTGCTGTGTGTCTTTAAGTCACTAATTCAGACCTTTTGAGGGTGTTTGAGACAGTCTCTTACTAGAATATGAAATATCATATTGGTGCTAAAAAACAAAAACAAACAAAAAACAACAAACCAACCAACCAACCAACCAACCAACCAAAAAAACCAACCAAACCAAACAAAACAAAAACAAAAACAAAACAAAACAAAACAAACAAAAAAGACACTCTCCATCTGTCCATAATATGATCCCTCAGAGAATGTCAGCAACTGATCTGTGGCTCTTCAGACTTCTGATTAACGACACTCCTGTATTTGACAGGACAATAACTAGAGAAGTATATTGTCTTAATATCTGTCCATGTTTTAAAGGGACAACACTTGCAATATTCCACTTTTATCCTAACAATTACAACATGTATGATTTTCTTTGTGGTTTCAAAGGGACCTGGACTTAGCCAATGTTCAGTGAAATGCTTTGGCTGAGTAAAATCCAGTACTGTTTTGAGAGTGAAACACAATCTCTTTGTGTCATTTATGTACACATTGAAAGAATTCAGTGAGACAAAACTGCTATATGTGTAACTAGTCCTCAGCTAGCACAGCTTTTGACAAAGATGCATGGGACAGATACATTTTTATTCCACATAAGAGTTCTTCCCCAGAGGTAAGGACAGTACAGTTAAAACAGTGCACCTTGACATTTTCTTGTATTTATTATATATATATATATATGTATATAAATACAAGATAGGAAGCAGAGCATAAGCAAAAGTTCAGGTTAAGCCATGGAACCTACAGCAGTAGGTCTACTGAGAAATGACTATGCACTTTGGAACTTACAACTTGTATGTTGTACGGTACACTTTCCAAACAGGACTAGACATTGTAAATTAATTTATAATTCTGTAATTCAGCTGAAATTATTATAACGGGTATATATGTTCTTGTATCTGTTATTTTTTAACTTGCTACAAATACCTTGATTTTGTGGAATATTTTGTTTTCTGTGGATATAGAAAACTTCACTTTTAACAAATAGGTACACAGGTTTTTCACAACATCCTGTAATGGTGCTAGGCATTAACTATTGTAATCACACTGTAATTAACAACAGCAAAAAATGATCTGGGTATAAGCTATTTCTTATGAGCAGCTCCTGATAAAACCAGCTACAAGCACTCAAGCATTAGATGAATATTTTTAATTGAATGAAGATAATTACAGCAAATCAGACATTTGATTACCACACGATGTTTCTTTCCACTGTATTTAATAAGTAGGTTACTGAAGGCCTTTCTATATTGCCTACCTGAATCTCCCCACTTTTGATCTTATTTTTCTTTTGGGTTGGATAATGACAATGACAGCGAATACCTACTTTGCTTGCCAGTGTCAAAGCTGCCCGATTGTTTGCCTGACACAAAGTGCTGCTGGAACAGAAGTACTGAAATGTGCTGAAAACTTCAGATGTCTTCAGCAGCATGTCTTCTCTGATACATGTTGGTGAATGTTCTTGATGAGTTCAAGGTTATGCTGAAGCAAACTACCCCTGGTTGCTATTCCTCATAGCCTTAAATATTTGTAGTAATTCTTTCTGAGCACAGTAGTGTGCCTTTAAAGAAATCGTGGCTGTCAGAGAAATTAGCTCAGACTTTTGTTCCATTCTAAATATAAAATTATGAAAGTATACACAGACTAGAATAAGGCTAAAAATATTTGTGGTCAAAAATACTGTGAGAGGTATAAGAGTAAAAATGAAGCAGTTATCATGAACTATTGAGTGCAACTGTTTATATGATAATATCTGCTTGAGATTTTTTTTTTTCTTCATTTAAACATTTGAGATGATGGGTAGCAATTGATACCTTTTGGTGCTAACCTATATGTTCTGGTGCTGAAGTTATACTTTATTTTTGTGGAAGAGGAGATTTACTTCCGATATTACCATATACACTCCAGGGTTTTTGAGGTCTTTTCCAGCTAAGCATATAATGCTTTCAAAGTACCTTTTTATGGTTTATTCAGGCTCTAATGAGAGTTTTATATGCAGCAGAGAAGAAAATGTATTCCAGTTCAAAACCAAAACAAACAGCATCCTCCCCTCATCACAACAGTGAGGTGCCTGTGGAAAAAAATACGTGGAGAGTAAGACCTCTGGGAGCTATGATCCTCAAACTGGTGCTGAGCAGATCTGAGTGATTCCAAATCCTCTCTCTGGGGTAATAAATGACTTCAGAAAATCCCAAGCTTGACCTTGCACACTTAGTCTTGAGAAGCTGTGTGTTCCTCTTCTCTGAGATCAGTTTGTTCCCCTCTGAATTCGAGATGAGCTGGATCAGGCCTCAGTGAAGACCATGGGAGACTTGATATAACCTTTATAGGGCTGAGAAAGTTGGATTCCATGAGAGATTTGGAGACAGCAAAATGAGACTTGAAGTTCCCTATCAACACTGGGAAATACCACAGTAATCTGAACGAGGAAACATTCCAGAGCAAAAGTGCTCTATAACATAGCTAGGATCTAATAGAAAGAAATATGTCTATATCCATATCTTATAGATAGATGGATAGATAGGTAGATAGATAGATGTATTTATAGATTACCTGTGAGGATCTGGTTGCAAGCATGTGATGCCCTCTTGTGGTTAAGAATGCTACTATATATTTAGATTTGACTTCAAAAAAGTCCAAAGTTTTTTTTTTTTTAAAGAAATAGATATAAATTTTATTAATTTTCTTTAAAGTTTATGGCCTTGATTTTAAAGACACATGACTTAGTCTGTGCATTGTCTTTCAGAAAAGTGGTCCATCACAAAAATCCTCCATATCTTAGTTTTATGTCATTTGTAAATACAGAACTAAATCAAAATTGCATTGGCTGTTGCTTACCTACCATACAAAGTTCTAAAAGTTAAGAGGTAAGACAGCTATTTAGATGTCAGATGAATTTTTGACTGCATTACTTCAGATATAGTTCTCAAAAAGTAGGGGGTGGAAGTCTCCTTACTTAGATACTAAATTCTAATTATGCCTAATAAAATATGGTTTTTAAAGGTCCAAATTACACTTGCAGTTTTCCCATTATTGCTAAGTTTTCAAGATTTTTTTTTTCTTCTGGAATAAAATGATCTCATAGAATTGAGAACGCCAGCATTTTTATGGTGCTTTTTAAAATAGAGAATTCTTAAGCTCTTGCTGTTAGATCATAAATGGTCAGATGGTCTCAAAGAGCACAATCCTTCACATTTGGGTTCATAAGGAGGGGAGCATGAAATAACTGTCAATAGCAAACTGAAATAACCATAACCTTCTCAGACTGCTTTCTTTCAATAGAAAATAAATCGAAAAAGCAAGAAAACATAGGAATGCATTCTAAAATTTATGCAAGTTAATGGAGCAGGCATAAACTTTAGATAGTTGCCCCACTCTGCTGAGTTCCCCCAGGTGTGAAGTGTGAGAAAACCAGACTGAAATGGTTTCAATTCAGTATCATCTTCTTGTCTTCTGCCAAAAGAGAAAATTAAGAGTGAAAAAGATTTTATTATTCCTTCAGCTTTTGGCATCTTATCATTTGGCAATCAGATTCTAAATTCTTTTAATATCTCTCATACTGACAATCCCTATAAATTACGCTTAGGTTGTTTTGGCCTGCAGGGGAATAGAGGGAATGTCCCTCAGCTTATATGTTTAACTCACTACAGCAATCCTTTTCAAATCACTCAGCTGTTTATCATATTACAAACTCATTAGAGCTTCAATACATCATCATTTAAGTGAGGAATCATCTTAGATACGTTATTTTAAGCTAACAAACCTGTTCTTTAAGAGTGAGTGGTAATATTGGAAGCTAGTAGCTCTGAGAAGTTAAACATCTTGATTCATGTAGGGTGCTCCTAAGTAATTAAACGGTGCTTAAAGGCAGGGTTCATTTAAAAAGCAAACCATTTACAGTTGCTTTTCTACTTCTATATGCTTTGCAATAAGGAAGGAAGATTTTTCTGAGAACTGAATGTGTTGGGGATTGGAAAATGATGACATTTTTAAGCTTTCTATGTGAACCCAAGCTCCCCCCTCAAAAAAAAAAAAATATATATATATATATGTATTTATACAGTGAAATGTCCTTTCTCCCCCTCTCATTATATATTTTCAACATTTCTGGTTTAGACGTTATTTTTTTCTAATAATTGTGTGTGTGGCTTTTTATCTTTTTTTTTTTTTTTCAGGAGAAGAAAGCTTGTGTAACACATCTTGCAGTGAACAATATTCTGTTTTTTCATATTGTCATATGATGCTATATACATGCTATACATCTGAGATATAAATTTGTATCCCTGTTTCAACCTTTAATACTTTTGAAACTATAAAGAAATGTACATCATTTTGATCTATTTTTGTAACATCTATGCATTTAAATAAATAAGTAAAATGATCAGTACTTACACTTGATGTTCTTTTGAGGAATCTTTTGTTGTTTCTTTTATTCGTTTGCTCTGTGGAGAAGATAACTTTCAGGGAGCTAGTAAAAGACATATCTAAACTGAATTCAGTTTGAATATATTTATATAAATGTGTATGCTTTATACGTGAGCTTCATTAAATACTTGGAGTCCCTTCTTAAGTCACCAGAATCATGACATATAACAAGTACTGAGAGGCCTGAACTCTTCAGTAGAATTAGTGGTCAGGGGATGTTTCTTCTTCTGTGCCTCTGGGTACAGCTGACAAACTGGAACTCAGTCCAAAGACAATCATAGAATGTTAGAATCACAGAATGGCTTGGGTTGGAAGCGACCTTAAAGATCATCTAATTCCACCCTCCTCTGCCCTTGGCAGGGACACCTCCCACTAGACCACGTTGCTCGAGGTCCCATCCAGCGTGGCCTTGTACACTTCTAGGGATGAGCATCCACAGCTTCTCTGGACAACCTGTGCCAGTGCCTCACCACCCTCACAGTAAAGAATTTCTAACATCTAATCTAAATCTCCTCTCTTTTAGTTTAAAGCCATTACTCCTTGCTCTATCACTACACTCCCTGACAAAGAGTCACTTCCTAGCTTTCCCGTAGGCCCCCCTTTAGGTACTGGAAGGCTATAAGGTCTCTGTGGAGCCTTCTCCACGCTAAACAACCCCAACCTCCCTCAGCCTGCCTTTATAGAAGAAGTCCTTCAGCCCCTTGATCATCTTTGTGGCCCTCCTCTGGACTCATTCTAACCTGTACAATGTCCAGGTTTTGGCTGTGATAGAGTTAATTTTCTACCTAGTCACTGGTATGGTGCTAATAATAATGTTGAAAATAATTCTTTATAACACTCTAATGTTTTAGTTGTTGAAGAGCAGTGCTTACACAGACCCAAAGACTTTTCTGCTTCTCATGATGCTCTGGCAGCGAGGAGGCTGGGGGTGCACAAGGAGCTGGGAGGGGACAGAACCAGGACATTTGACCCACACTGACTGTGGGATACCACACCATATGATGTCATACTCAGCAGTAAAATCTGGGGGAAGGAAGGTGTAGGAGAATGTTCAGAGTGATGGCATTTGTCTTCCCAATAAACTATTATCCCTAATGAACCCTGCTTTCCTGCAAGTGGCTGAATGTCTGCCTGCCATAGAAAGCAGCAAATGAAATCCTGATTTTGCTTTACTTGCACACACAGATTTTGCTTACCTAGCAAACAGTTTGTATCTCAACACACAAATTTTCTCACTTTATACTTCAGATTCTCTGCACCTGGGTGGGGAGTGTGTGAGAGGCTGTGTGGGGCTGAGTTGCCTTCTGGGATCAATCCATAACAGAGGATATCCACTGAAAATTAGAGAGGTGCTATAATTGACTTGGCTAAGTTCTCTTCTATGGAAGGAACTGTGGAAGGAACTGCAGGCAAAAAAGAAATTCTTCAGTACCTGAGCATTTCTTCCTCCTGAGATGGTAGCAAAGCTGTAAGAACTACATTTGAAAACTAAAAGCCAGAAATATGTATTTAAAAGAAAGAAGCAAGCTATGTCATGAGAACAAAGGAGAAAAAAAGGAAGGAGATAAGGCAATTTAAAAATATTAAGAGTTGTCATCACAAAGGCTATTCAAACTCATTGTGAAAATGCTTGGTTTTCTTTGGTTCATTCTTCACATGCAGGAAAATTTGAACACAATACAAGTCATTTTTCTTATAATTCAACATGACATAAAGTTATTTTACAAATTGTTAAGGGTTGATGTCCAGAGATGTGCTAGTCCAAGTGCAGGGGAAACTTTCTGAAAATTTCCCCCCTGGATATAAGAACGGTCTGAAGAGAAATGTAGATTCAACTGGGAAAATATGATGTCATAGCAAATGGGAAAGAATAGAAGGATCAGCAGATTCTTTCAGAATGCCACAATGAATTTTCTCCAATATGCTCTTTTCTTTTTTAATGATAATGTGTACTTTTCATTACACCTGTTTGTGATGTAGATGTTCACTGAAATTTGGGATGATATATACAGCCCAAGTTGTTGGCACTCTCTGGAAACAATTGTAATAAGATTACATCAAATGTAAGTAGATGGCCAACAATATTCAGTGTTGTTGCTCATCTCTTCCTTATCTGAGCACAGTACTATTTGAACTGCAACAAAAATTATTTGGTTTTGCCTAATTGCTTACTTTTGGATAGACTTGATTTGATTTCCTGTTCTCTCCTCCTCTCTTGCTTCTGCCCCATCTTTCTCTTGAACTATGAATTGGTCTGCAGTTTTTGGAAAGACAATGTTAAGGCAAATTAATCCACTATATTCATTTTCTTTTCTCTCTGTTGCCCTTTTCTCTGCATCTGAGGCTGAAACAGAACTAACAGATGAAGATTTCTACTCGTCCCCAGTGTGTGTCTCCCATAATTTCCATCAGTTAATCATAATTTCCATCATTTTCACACCCTGATTTTCTGCCTACAGAAACCAGGAGGAGCTGATGTGTATGTGACTCTCACCTGATATGGAGGCAGGTTGTAGCTGGGGTGTGTTTTCTCAAGTGTGGGAACTTGAAATCAGTTGCATAGTCCACACTTCAGATACAGGGCAAGGTGCTCTAAACTTATACTTCAACAGGAGGAATGGCATCACATTTGTCAGGAGGCAGACAGTACACATGTAGTTGCACTATGGCTTGGAGTGCTTTTATGTTATTGTGCAGTGGTCATTGTAAACTCATGTAAACTACTGGATTTTTTTTTTTTTCCTGGAGAAAGTGTCTTCTATCCCAAGACAGTATGTGTCCTCAGAGTGACAAAGTGATGTGATATATCTACAGGTAGTCAATGTGGCATCCCAGCCATTTACAGACTAGGAGAGAGGGAGACAGCTTCCTCATGAAATCACACAGTGCTTGGGGGGTCCAGTCATATTCTTTGACATTAGTATTTGTGCGTGTGTGTGTTTGTGTGTTCTTTGTGTTTTCTTTCATGTTAGTAACACAATAAGCTAAAAATTACTGGGCCAACCAGGCAGTTTTTTTCCTATTTAGCACAGTCCCTTTTGTTGAACAAGGGGAATATAATAATAGTTGCATTCCTTACATATATAACAGGCCTTTACAGCAACCTCATGAAAATAGGTAATGGAAAATAAAACGAAGAGTTATCCATAATGGATAATAGGGATTGAGAATATATTTCCTCAACTTGGCAGTGCTTATAGCATTTTTTACTTTCTGTGGGATTTCATCTTGAGCTCTAACTCCATCACTCTGAATTCTCTTTTCATCTGAGGCAAGACAGGTTTATTTGATTTTGTCTGTAAAATCTAGCACTGGACTTGCTCCACTGTATTTTTGTCAAAAAAGCTTGAAAGTATGTCTGTAGGCCCAAAACTCATGAGTTCTTGCTCAATTTGCAGTCCATACATCTGTAGCTGCAGCCCGTTTTCTGTAGATGTTGGCAACAGTGAGTGATGGTAGTTTCAACCAAGACAGACCTTGCATAGTGACAGGAGCTTATTACACCTAGATCACATCCAGAGTCTCCCCTGTAACTGAATGAACGTATAGAAATTCACCATTATTAGAAGCCATGGTAGATGAATCTACATATTTTACAATATCATTTTACTATCATGTAGAACAGCACAGAGAGTGATGTATTAATATCCATGTAGGAGGCTAAATGTATTTACGTTTTTAAATACCATTTTGTCTACTATATGCTCTTAATATCTTTGTGGCTTTTCAGGCACTGTAGAACCCTTGGCTTTCTGCTTTTGGTTAGATTTAAGTTTGGCACCATTTTTTCTGCATTATTCTTCAAAGAGTCTTTGGATCTTTTCCTTGTTTTCTGTATCAGATATTTTAATATATTCTTCATATTTAATGGGATCTACCTGATGACCTTGCAATATAATATTCTCTTATGTGTGCTATTTTCATTACAAATAACATTTTTTTTTTCACCTTTCTCAAGACCTCCAGCTCTTCCCATAGTTGTATGAGCTTCTAGACATCTTCTTCACTCCTCCCCAATAGAAAGTGTAATACTTTCTGATTATTATGCTTTATACAAATGAAATTTTCTATTTTACAATTGGGGAAAAAATAAAAACAACAACAAAAAAACTCCAGTGTCTCCCTAAGGGTGTGTTAAATGTGCACAGACATGTGGTCTGTTTTCCTATGGGCAACGCCAGAATCCTGCTGATGTATCAGACATGGAAAAATATTTGGCATTAGCCATCTCCTAAAGGATTTTTCCCCTGGCAGGTAGTGGAAAAATATTTTTTTTTTACATATCTGTTTGATTATTTTAGGTATGTCCATAAACAAAAATAACCATGTTGTTTTTCTACAATGACCAGGGAGTGTGTCTATTTTATTCATTCTTCTAACACCAGTGCCGTCACTCAGAGCTGTATATCAAAATGTAGGAACAGCATAGCTCAGTGAGCTGAAGGCAAGAGTATCTCAAAATCAGATGTCTTCGTCAGTCTCAGGGTACCTCTATTGCCTTGCTGGACAAGGACAAATGGAGGCTGCAGCTGGACCTCATGATGATGTAGCAATATTTACATCTCTACTATCTGTTTCACTTGCTTCCACAGTTATATTTTGAAACCTTCACACTAATATAGCCTTTATGGTTATATGAAAAAGCACTAGAAAAAGGCCTGAGTGTACCTCTCAAACTGTACTGCAACTCAAGAGTCATAGGTGGGAAATATCTGTCCTGTTGCTGTGACGCTGTCCATTATCTCTGGAAACTCAGCTTAGAGTGAAGGTACTTGCAATGGGTACCCAGACTGTGGTACAACCTGGCTGGATGATGCACAGCAGTCAAAGGTCTCCTGCACCTTGAAAAGAGTCAAATTCCTTACCTGTTTTATTTCTTTCATATCCGAGGCATGAACATTTTTCTTAAGACGAATGGAGTGACATGCTTTTAATCCAAAAACAGACGTTCTTTGCTGAAGTTCTATTAAAGTTGCTATCATTTCCATTATTTACTCATCCATGTATACATTCTTTTGTGGAAATAAGCTCACCCCGATTTTTAGCTATTTATCTTCTATTACCCATAGCTTCTCTGGCAATAATATAAGGAATGCTTCAGGAAAAATCAATGATTTTTTTTTGACTTTTTGACTATCTTTCCTTTTATTTGTATCCATTTATCATTGCCTTTCCATGTCAAAAAATGTTTCAGCTACAGTCTGCAATCTTTTTGATATCTACATATATTTTCACCTTTGCTATTTTGTTTTGTTTTCGAGGTTTTAATTTCTCCAAACAAGGTATTTTCTTTCCTTTTTAGCAGGGGGGATTGGACTAGATGACCTTCAGAGACCCTTTTCAACCTCAACCATTCTGTGATTCTTACTGCTTGCAAGAGATCATTTTTTTTTCTTTCTTTCTTTCTCCCTCCTCCCCCCCACTCTCCCCCCTCAGTTGGTACCCTAATGTCTGTAGATACTAATAATAACTTCATAGAACCCCATGTAGTGGTACTTTCTGGAAAATTCCTCTAAATACTTCCATTTGTGTGCATATACTGCTATATACACATACAGCTAAGGAGTAAAAGAGCAACCCTTTGAAGTCAATGAAAGTTGTTAATTCCATTGGAGCAGGAATTTCTCCTCCACTAAACCTATGACTTCTGCTTTTCAAGACCTTTCTAAGTAGTATTACTTCACATCAGCTAAAGAGAGGAGGACCTTTAAAGATATCTGCAAGCTGTATCCGGTTCTCCAAAAGGTATAAAAGCATGTATTATTGAGAGAGGGAGTTATACAAAGGGGAACAAACATCAGAAGGAGCAAACTGCCAGCTGAACCAAACTAAGCAAATGCAAAATAAAATTTTAATTTTAAGTCTTTGGAAATTTCTTCTCTAGCACATGCTGCGTATTTAAGTTTTTGTGCAATGAAGACATTGTAATTTGGAGCTTGCTTTAAATGTAAAGACTTTTACTGCATTTACAAACAAACAGAGACATCAAAAGTCTTTAAACTGAAAAGGACAAAATAAGTAAGTATTTGATTTGGGTAAAAAATTGACTCCATTAAAGGTCCTTATTTTCTAAAGATAAACAATCTTGTTTGTGTACAGAAAACCTTTTTCTTTTGACTGGTGCTTTCAGAACTGATTTTCTATTCTAGATTCCTGTAATTATATATTTTTTTGCGCCTCATGTTTTCTCCAAAAGTATTTTAATTTTTATCATTATTTTAAAATATTTCCTCTACCTCAACTTATTTTATGGTATATTACCTGGTATGCCTGACAATGTTAAGACAGTCTTTTTGAATCTTTTCAAATTAGAAAATATTGGTACTTAAAACTGTAACATGTTTTTTTATTTATTATTATGTAAATGTTTTTTTTTTTCAATTAATATGAATTCAATTAGTTTTAACTGGTATTTCAAAGAGTTGTTTCCATGTATTTTCAAAATTGCTCAAAATTATGTTAATGAAAATCCCTCCTCACAAAATTTCATTTTTTAATGAAAATTCCTCCTCACAAAGAGGAGGAATAGGAAAATAAAATAGGAAAGGAAATAATAGTCCATGCACCATGTGGTAGAGCACCTGGGTAAAAAAGGCAAGATCCCCAAATGCCACTTGATTGTTTGAAGGGTTAACTAGACAGAATATAAATTCCTAAATCCAGGAAAGTGATAAATAATCTTATCTTCATACCAACTATGCCTGCTAGTGTATAAGCACAGCCTGTTTCTCTCTTTTCAATGGTGAAAGCAAAACCAAATTTTGCCATCCCAAGCATGAAGGGCTGGAGCCTTCTTCCCAGTAAAAAACAGAGAGTTCTCTACTGGTGTTTGCTCCTTCTGCTGCCAGGGAAAAAGAAAGAAGGCTAAAATGGTGGCAGCTAGTGCTACTTCAATAAATATTTAATTTGTTTCCATACTGTCTGTTTGTTATATAACTCTAACAGTCTAACAGGAAAAAGGGGTCTTAGAGGTAGTTTCTTCCTCACCCTGAGAGGATTCAGCTTCTCTCTCACACTTTCAGTAGACTCCCGAATAGCATAGTTTTCATCGCCAGAGAAGCTTTTCTTAAAGCTAGATAGGCAAGTAATGAAAAGCCAGGTATGCAAGACTCATGCAAGAAGACCAAGGGATAACAAAAGCAGTCTCCTAGTGTGGTTTGGACACTTTAACTAGAAAAGTTACAAATCCCAGCCACAGCTCGCAGGTCTGTGGCTGCTATAGGCAGTGATTTTAGCATGCAAAATGTGTAACATTATGCATGTCTTTTAAAACATAGAAAGTAAATGCAACTGTCCTGGGAACATAGACTGGAACTCACCAGCCACTGAAGAAGAATCTGAGTGGAGAGATTTCATGTTCTCTCTAATCCTCACATAGGTTGGGTGAGCCCCCAAAAGAGCTAAGCAGAAGCTAGCTCTGAAATGTATTTTTTACCTTATGCATTCATACAGAAAACTTCAAGGAAGGAAGTGGAAATAAAACCAAATGCTTGTTAAACTAACAATAATGCTCTCTTGGGTGTCTTGAAATTTAAAATGAAGGAATGCCTCATCAGATAATCATGGGTCTTATCCTACATATAAGGTGGGGGAGGGAAGGAAGTGAACTCTCTTTTTGATAGGGTCACTGAAAGCCAGATTTTGTCACTTTTACTCCAGTTGTGTAGCTGAAAGGGTTACTGGCTGAATTTAATGGAATTAAGAGCGGAGTAAGATAATACAGTGGTAAAGTCATGGTGGCAAAACACAGACTGCTCTATTTATCTGTGCGTGTAAAAGTGTATGCAGATCTGCACATATTCCTAAGCTTTCACATTCCTCATCCATGACAAGTTTGGCAAATTTTAACATTACTACAAAGAGTATATATCAATCCATAGAATTTACATCGTAACTTTTTTTCTCCTGTGTTTTAGCCAAGCCTGACCATTTGTGTGCATTAGAAACCCTTGACAAAAGCCAGCTGAGGGCTGAAATGTTGGGAATTTGCCCTCTTTACTCTTATGAATAAATCTTTCTTTAAAAGCAAGGAAAAAATCCTCTTGGCTCAGAATATCTCAGCATGCTGACTGTGTACAAACCAAGGTTGGACTAATCATGCATTACTGTGATTTGTTTTTTTATTGACTCTTTGTCATGTTTTTAAAAAAGAATAAAAGTATTATAATTTCTTATTGCTGTGCATCAGGTGCTTGCCAGATAGTTAAGGAGAGATAGCTGCTAGCTTTCAGGAGATGCCAGTGGAAGGTCTGGCAATTTTTTTTATTTTTTTTTATTTTTTTTTTTAACCAGTGTATTCAGAAACCTATAACATTCCTGCAAGAATATAGAATCTGCTTGCCTTGAGAAAGAGCACTAGGAATTTTAGACATCTTTTTAGAAAAGAGAAGAAAGGCAGTGAAATTTGCACTGTGTGATGAGCTAACTCTTCAAGGACCAGCAGCGAGTGTTCTGCAAGCTTCATTTTGAAAACTGTTTCTGTAAATGATGCAAAATGAATGCATAGTCTTATATAACTGGAGAGTTTTTATCTGTCTGTACCTACCTACTCATAAGGTGTGCACTGAAAGCATCAGGGCTCATCCCACTGCTACTCTTGGCATCTAGGTGCCAAGACAGCTGCAGGCCCATAAAAAGAGCTCAGAGTGAAAAAAAATCAAAACACTGGCCATCATAAAATCTAAGCACAAGCTCTATCAGTGTTGTTATTAAAGCAACTATTGCAAAAGGATGGTTTCAGTTTTTCTTCCGTTTAAAGATTAATTCTCATTATTTTCCAATATTTTCTTGGTTTATAACACCAGATTAGCTTTCTCCTGTTTGTGCAGACAGTATAATAACCAGAGGCATTCTTTCTTGTTCTATCCTACTTCTTAAATTAAACATCTTTCAGTTAGGTACAACTCCATTGATCTGATTTGGCACTAGCCCAGACAGCAAAGTTTGCCAGTAACTCTGGTGGGAGCTGGTTCAGATCTACCCAGAAATGCATGTCCTGGGAGCAGCCCTATAGGTTTCTCCTTTTAATGTCATGTTACACCACCGTGGCTAGGAGCTGTGAGTTTATCAGAAAGGTGAACATGGATGGAGAAGACCACAACTTCATTAACAAAAAGTTGTGAGATTTGAGGAGATCCAGGACAAGGCTTCAATGCTTCTACTGTGTAACCACAATGTAGCTTTTCCACAATATCCCTCTAACACCCTGACTGTCCTCCCTGCCTTTATTGTTAAGAATCGAGTATAACAGGGACCTCACAAAGCAACACTTGAAGACTTCTAGCAAAATCACAGTTCTCTTTTGCTCCTGGTACCTGACTCTTATTTTTCTATACAAACTCTAACTTAGAATGACCTAAAATGTTCCTAGAGAAAAGACCAGGATTCAGATCTAAGTCCTCCAACAATTTTGCTTTTCCTGCTGACATTGTGAAGAAGATGAAAAATCTGCCAGATTAACTCTCAAAACAAACAAACAAACAAACAAACAAACAAAAACATACTGCTGGCCCTCCAAAATTAAGCACTAGTCAGCATCAAAATATTTTAAAACCACACAATATCTGTAATTTACCTGTAATTCAGCAGCAACAAGGGAAGTTACAGATACAAAAAGGAAGAATTTAAACCCTGAGGAAACATTTTTATTTATTTATTTATTTATTTTAAGGAAGGTAATGAAGTAAGTAACAGTTGCTCTCTGACTGAACCATGGGAGACCGAGATGTTTTAGAAGAGCTGGGATCCAGACTCAGTTGTCTGTTATGTGCTCTCTATGTTCCTTCTAGACATAGCCATAGAATGGTAAATTTATTCCACTTAAAAATCAATTTTGTAGCAGTCATTTCACTTTGAATTAGGAGGTAAGCTGACTGTCAGCACAGTAAAGAAGGCAACCCTGGCTATATGTACAGACTAGGCGATGAGACACTGCAGAGCAGCCCCGCAGAGAGGGATCTGGGGGCTGTGGTTGATAGCAAGCTGAATATGAGCCAGCAGTGTGCCCTAGCAGCCAGGAGGGCCAACCGTATCCTGGGATGCATCAAGCGCGGCATTGCTAGTCGGTCGAGGGAAGTGATTGTCCTGCTCTACTCTGTGCTGGTGCGGCCTCACCTCGAGTACTGTGTGCAGTTCTGGGCACCACAGTCCAAAAAGGACATTAAACTGTTGGAGAGTGTCCAGAGGAGGGCGTGAAGATGGTGAAGGGCCTAGAGGGGAAGACATATGAGGAGCGGCTGAGGTCACTGGGCCTGTTCAGCCTGGAGAAGAGGAGGCTGAGGGGGGACCTCATCACAGTCTACAGCTTCCTCGTGAGGGGGAGTGGAGAGGCAGGTGACCTATTCTCTGTAAATACCAGTGATAGGACCCGCGGGAATGATGTTAAGCTGAGACAGGGGAAGTTCAGGCTGGACATCAGGAAGAGGTTCTTCACCGAGAGGGTGGTCGCACACTGGAACAGGCTCCCCAGTGAAGTAGTCACTGCACCAAGCCTGTCTGAATTTAAGAAGCGATTGGACTGTGCACTTAGTCACATGGTCTAAAATTTTGGGTAGACCTGTGCGGTGCCAGGAGTTGGACTTGATGATCCTTATGGGTCCCTTCCAGCTCGGGTAATTCTATGATTCTATAATTCTAAGAGTTTAATGGCAATATTAGCAGCTCAAATACTTAGCAAAGCTGCACATCCAGATAGAAAGCATCAGAAAACAAAACAAAACAAAAAAGCTTAAATACAGATGTATAAATAGCTTACCTGGATAAAGAGAAAAAAGATTACAGATCCTAGCATCTAGCAAGTCGCATTATTGACAAGGTTCACTCAAATTAAATAGACAAATCTATACCAAATAGCCTACAGGTCCCCATTTTCCTGAATAGTTTCCTGTTCTTTCAGCATAATAGAAATGTATTTTGAGACATACAAGTCTTGAGAAGAGAAATCAGTTCAGTTATTAGAAGGAAGGTTCTATTTCATATTATCTTGAATTGGTCCTGAGACTGCACATGCTTAGGCCCAGATGTTGAAAAAATACTTCTGCTACTTCTTTCAGCAAGTAGCTTCCCCTTACATTTCAAAAATTTTAAATTTGCATACATTTGAACTGTGCACCTAAACTCTATATATTCTAAAAAGTGGAAAGTATTATCCTACATTTTTTTTTCCCGTTACCTGCTCCCCAAATCAGAAGGTGATATTATATACAAAGGAAAGACATTAATCTGACTGGACATAGGGATTAGAACTTGAGGAAGAAATGAAAAGTACATTTTGACATTTTGGGAATTGTTTGTCTGTAGGTAAACTAGCTGATAGGTCAGAAAGAGCAGGATGAATAAGAAGCAAGGATGCAGCTGCAAGACTTGATCAACAAAGCAGGATGAATTCAAAGCAGGCATAGAGCCTGGAAGTCAAGAGAAGGTAGAAATCAGAGAAAGTGTGAGAAAGAGGAATTGCATAAAAGGTAGAAGGCAGAATGATCATAAAGATGACAGAAACATGCCCATTAGATTTAACTGAAGTGACAGTTATAATAAACCTCTAGTTTAGATTATCCGTTGTCAAGGATAAACCATTTTTTTGGCAAAATAAATTTTAATCCTCATAATTTGTAATTCTATGGTACCCTTTATATACCAAAATAACCTTTCTCCTACATTCTCTATCACTCTATCATTAGGACTGTTATTTCAACATCTTGTTTTGAAAAACATTCAGCCGTCTAATAGCCAGTCAGAGACAGAAGATTTATTTTATCTCTGCTTTAAAAGAAAATGGTCTTAGATGCCACAGTTTACAGAAGAAAAGTGCAGCAAAGTAGTTCCAATACACACCATTTTTTCCAAATGCAGTGAAGGTACAGGATAAGTCAGCCACATGAAGCGCAAGACAGTACTGAACAAAAGAAAGAAGTGATATATTGTTAAGACCAATCCCGCCTTGGCAAGGAGACAGTTTAATGATCTAATGGGTCTTTTCCAGTTCTCACTTCTACTGTATGTTAGCTCTTCTGACTGAGCAAGTAAATAATAAATAAATAAATAAAAAAAGGTAAATATGAAGACAGCTTTAGACTGAAACGTGCCCTCCCCCCCCCAAGAGGGGCAAAGGGTAGGGCATGGCTCCTTCTTCCTCCAATATCCATGATGGATCACATGCACTGCTGCCTAATTTCTTCTTTAAGACATCTCACCTCTTTTCCTGGGAAGTTGGCTTGCTTTCTTCCACTAAAACCAGCTCCTGTTAAAATGCGTTTAGGAGAATTTTAGTATTCTCCTTTAAGGTTTCCATATCAGTTGCACACATGCTAGGTTGGCCAGCAAATATCATTACCATATCACACCACTGAGTTCTGCTCCACGGCTTTCAGCCCAGAGGCTCCTGTTTTCCATACCTGTAAGAGAGAAAATAATAATGATCTAGGTATTTTGTCTTCCTCTCTGCTTACTTATCTCCTCACTGACCTGATGTATCATTTGGAGCCAGCTCCAGTTTCTGGGGGCTGTGGATATTCATTATCTCAGTCAAGCCTCAAGGACTGGCAGTCAGCCTGGAGGTGGCTTTGTCACTGGCCTCTGTGGGACAAAGAACCCCATTATGGCCAAGATTGAGAAAATGAGAATAACAAACAGGAACAAGTTCCAGATTGTGTTCAATATTGGATATGAATTACAACAATTTTCTGCTAATGGAGATTGATTGAAGAGGATGATTAATTTACTCACTCAGCCACTAATTCAGTCAATTAACCCTTATTTTGGAAAGAAAAATATGGGTCAGACTTGAGCTTTTAGATGTTTACCCTACCAGGGAAGATTTTCAGGGAGGAAAAAGATTCCTTAGCCTCCAAATTCACCACTTGGTGTTCATGTACTCTGTTTTAAGGAGAAGGAAGAAGCTGACAACATTGCTGGTGATATTAGAGTGACATACAGCCATGGTCTGCCAGGTATAAACTTCTTTCCATGATCTACATTCACGTAAAAACAGATAGAAAGTGTTATTATGATGCATTTCATGTAGACAGAAGGAGTTGTATTTAGAAACAGAAGAGTAGATCCCTATAGAACACTGCAGTTTACATTCAGTCAGTGAAGACAAAGACAAACTTCAAATATTTTGGGGAACTAAAGGGATGAGAAAGAGAGAGACATCATATTGGGTAAGAGGATATGAACACATTTGAAACAAGTGTGGTTAAAGTCTGTGTAGTTCAGGATAACATCTTTTTCTTCTATATATGCTGCTTCTAAATGACTTTTTTTTTTAAAGTGGCTTAAATTTTAAAGATTTGTGCTGATTTTATGTGTTCTCTCTATGGTCTCATGCTCTGTTAGTAACATCAGTTGAACAGTGGAAGCTTTACTGCTGTACCTTTAGCAGAGAGAGCATATCACATTCACATGAGTTGAAAATGAGAAGAAAAAAAAAATCCCCACAGGGTTTGATCTAAGGTTTCACTATATAATGAGCCTTCTTTTTCTCTATCTACTTAATGAAGTGCAAGTAAGAAAATATCTTGAAGATCATATGAAAATCAACATGACTAACCAAAGGTAATTTCACCACCCACTCTTCTTCCTTTAAACAAAGTGTTCTAGAAAAGTATGTGTAAATCCATGGGATTTACTGCAGCTGTCATCACAGCAAGTCAGACAATGTAAGAATCATCTTTTCAGAAGCTGTATTAGCCAAAATATATGTTATATGATTTTTATTGCTGTTTAATTGTGCAATATTTGTTTTGGATTAACAGCACAAAGTGCTGAGACTGTGAAATGTAGCCCATTTTATGCTGCTCCTGGAGTGTTAATGATTGCATTTCTTCCAATTAAGTCATTCTAATTGTGTAATCTTCAAATTTCACCAATTTATTTTTCCTCTCATTATTTATTAACATCTCATAATCAGATATAACAAAATCCTATAAAAAAGCAGACCGTACAAAACCTAATATTTATTCTGTAAGTAGAATGTCATTCTTCACTAAATAAACCCCAGTAATTGTATTAATATTCTAGAGCAGTAAAAAGCTATGATAGGAGCCTTAGGAATCCAGCTTGCACTTTCTTGCTAATGCTTTATAGCAACAATTTGCCTGATGGCCCTATGTGGAAGCCCAGATAATCATTCTGACAAGATGCACTGATCATAAAAGGTTCATAAGGTACAGCAGGAAAATAGGTAGAGCTAAACCATCTACCTTCAGAATTAGATATTGAAAATACATTCTTTTGTAACATCTTGGTCTATGTTTTATTTTCTTTTGAAAAATAAAAGCATTCGGGGAATTTAAGCATACGGTTTTCCTATGATGTTATTTTATAATACAAATACAATGTCATAATATATGTGGTCAAAATCAGAAAAAACAAGAACAAAAACAAAAACAAAAGAAACAAAAAACACAAAACATTCTGATTGATTCAAAGTGAATTATTTTTAAAAACATATTTTCTTTTTCCTTTTTTCCAAAAGTTTTAATTTCATTAAATGTTGTAAAATATCAGAATTTCATTTCACCAATTTAATCTCTATTATTATAAAATAGTTCTTGGGACTTTTTTTAAGTCTAAAAACCATATTTTGTAATCTTTACTTGCAGCATTCTGTTTGAAATTATGGATAACCCTGCTTTTTTTTTTCATATAAATTTTCTTTTTCAAAATCTTAAGTAGAGGAGAATTTTATTTAAAAGTCTCTTTACAGTTTCTAATTCTAGAATTGCTAGGATGAAAGAAGACAGGAACAACTGTTAGTTTATCAATGTTGGTGACTTGCTATAGATGGTATAATTTTTGCCTATATCATTCAATTGATCGATGTCTACCTTTCAGAAGAGAGGACAGACACAACCTGTTAGCATTTGAGAACTGTAGCTTCTTCTGTCTATCCTAAAGTTACAACCTTACTAGTTACCATGTTAGCTAACACCTGCCAAGGAGCATCTGCTATGGAAGACAGAAAATCAGTCTTCTCAGAGAAGTGGCCTGAATGAAGGAGCACAGTCTTGGATCCATCTCTCTTCTGCAGCAGGGAAGGAAAATGAGGTTAGCAGTGAGAAAGTATGGGGAGTGTAACATTTCCTGCTGTGTCTACTACTGCATCTACCAATGTGCCAGCATGGCAAGAAACTTTCACATTGCTTTTCTTCTCTCTTCTCACAGATTTTGGGATTTTCTGCTGGAATACTTCTGGTCCTTTGATGGTGAACCTCCTGCTGTCACTTGCTGAGGACATCCTACAAACAGCTGAGCAAAATGACTTATCTATATTGAGAATGGGCACTGCAGTATTTTTAACTTCCTGCCTAGAGGAATTTATGGACTTAGTTTCAGTCTGTCAAGGGAGTGACTGAGAAGTATAAAGCAGCTAACACTAGGTCAGAAAATGTCTAAAGTATTCATTAAGAAATGTTGAAGCAAGAAGGAAGAGGGACATTTTAAAACATTCAGGAATAAAAGGGCTTACTTTTTTTTTTTTTAAGAGTTCAGATTTGCTTTAGGAAGTTGGATAAACTGTCTTTGCCAATCATATTCCAGCACATATTTTATTTACGGGACCAGTGAGACAAAATGAAAGCAAGGATATTTCTGTCTGTGGCATCAGTACTTTGTGCACAAATGTTATCCAGGAGGTGTGCTCTCATAATTGCTTATTAATTGCGTGGCTTGATTAGGCCCTTCACAAGAAGCAGAAGTAGGAAATCATAGTAAAAGCATTATAGTGGCACTTAAGCATCTGCTCAGCTCTGTTAGGAGGTAGCTCCTTATAAGTATACCTAGATTTATAGGGAAAATGTGCTGTGTCATATATGGCAGGGCTACAATAGTGGTCTGAAGATCCATGGTTTTTTTGTAGTCTCTTAAAAGGCTCCATTTTTTTCCTGTGGATCAACTGCAAGCACAGGGAAAGCTTGGACATGAACTGCTGTGAAGGAATAGCTTGAAAACCATGATTAAGGCCAAAGCAAGTCCCCTACTGAGAAATGCAAAGAGATGTTTATTTTCAAAGGAAAATAACAGCTGGTTTCAAAACAATCTTGTGTTTCCAACAGAGTTATTTGTAAGAAAAAAAAAGTATAAAAATATTGGAATGAAATGCAATCGCAAGAATGTAGGGTGAAATTAGCATTTTTACAAGAGCAACGTTGTCATTATGAAAAATTCTAGGATTCTGTCTACCTTGCCAAAATATACATAAATATATATAATGTTGTTAATGAGAAATATACCTCTAACACCAGACAGTATAATTACATGTGAGCATTATTATAAAAGCTAAATGGGTGTTAATTGAACATTTCCTTTTTTGCAGGCTCCTCCCATTGTCTCCAAGATCATTACCTCCTTGTCAATTGCCAAGTCCCCTCACCACAAGTCTGGAGCAAACTCAAGGCAGTCAAGAGATGGAATTGACCCAGCAATTCCACTGTGTGACTCCATTTGCAGTGTTGAATAGAAGACAGCCTCTTTTAATAATACTCTAGCACCTGTTTGAGATCAATCTGTAGCCATAGCTGTTGCATTCCCTTGGAGCTGGCAGAAGGATATCATAAACACACCGTTCATTTCATTGAAGGCAAAGCAAACAAACAAACAATCAAACAAAAAAAACCCACCCCTATCAACTGAAAAAACTCTATCCTTCATGTACAGACAGGAAACTATCAGTGGAATCAAATCTCCCACAGTGTTAACTTCACCTCATTATAAGGGTATTCATGGTGAGCTGTGTAATCATAGAATCATAGAACAGCTTGGGTTGGAAGGGACCTTAAAGACAATCTATTTCCAAGCCCTCTGCCATAGGCAGGGTTGCCACCCACTAAATCAGGTTGCCCAGGGCCTCATCCACCCTGGCCTTGAACACCTCCAGGGATGGGGCATCCACAGCTTCTCTGGGCAATCTCTGCCAGTGCCTCACCACCTTCTGAGTGAAGATTTTCCTCCTAACATCTCTTCTAAATCTCCCCTCTTTTAGTCTAAAACCATTCCTCCTTTTCCTGTCATTATCTGCATGAGCAAACAGTTGTTCTCTGTATTTTTATAAGCCCCCTTTAGGTATTGAAAACTGCAATGAGATGACCCCAGAGCCTTCTCTTTTTCAGGCTGAACATCCCCAGCTCTCTCAGCCTTTCTTCATAGGAGAGGTGCTCCAGCCATTTGCATTTCTAGGCTGCAAGTACACATTACTGGCTCATGTTGAGCTTTTTGTCCACCAGAATCCCCAAGTCGGCAGGGCTGCTCTCGATGAGTTCTCCACCCAGTCTGTATACATGTCTATGCTTGCCCCGACCCAGGTGCAGCACCTTGCACTTGGACTTGTTGAACCTCATTAAGTTCATGTGGGCCCACTTCTCAAGCTTGTCCAGGTCCCTTTGGATGGCACCTCTTCCTTCTGTTGTATTGACTGCACCACTCAGCTTGTTATCTGCAAACTTGCTGAGAGTGCACTCAATCTCATTGTCTATGTTTTTGGTAAAAATATTAAACAGTACCAGTCCTAAGACAGACCCCTGAGGGAAACCACTCGTCACTGGCCTCCACATGGTCACAGAGCCATAATCATGTTATTATAGTTTAATAAGTACAAAAGCAACATTTAATACAATTAATTGCCTCTTGGGAACAGATAGCGACCATTCTTGGTTGTCAAATACCTTTGATCTAAGATTTATATTACTAAATTCTTGCATAAGGTAGTGAATGTGATTGTTAGGAAATTCCTGGAGCCTCTCAGGTATCATTCAAAACTTCCAAAGGAATGTTTTTCTGTTATTTTCTCTGCTAAACCAGAAAAAAAAAAGTATGACCCAAGCTCTTTCACCAGAAAAACTTATGATTTGCTTTATAAAAATAATTCTGCTTTTACTCCTGTGTCCAGTGTTTGGGGACACTATTTTTTTTAGAATATAAACACATATATGTTACATGTACATATTGCCATATGTATACAAAACATTACTACATATTTCTCAGTCAAAGATTTAGAGACTTTTATTCAAAACAAAGTACAAAGGAAATGAACTTACTGACTATTTTAATAAAGGTATAAATCAACAAAACTAGGCTTTTTAACTCTGTAAGACAGAAAAAAAATATTACAGGAAAACATAACTAGACTGGTAAATATAAAATGGAGGCAAAATTGTAAGCTCTCAAGACTCTTCTGGTTGACATTCAATCTGAATATATAATCAGAGAAAATCACTGCTAAGATGCTGTCACTGCTCTGCATTATTAAGGACAGCAAAGGAGCTGAAGTCCTTTTTTAATACCAGAACAGTAGGACTAAAGGATTTCACAGGGTCCTAACCAACACAATGATTATACTGGGTGGGACAATGCACAGATAAAGATTTTGAAGCTACCCAAGGAACCTCACCATTCAGGTTTATGAAAAGCATTATGTGAAAGACAAACAGGAGCACGGGTGAGAGACCCAAGTGATTAGTTTTTGCATAAAGGACTGAATTTAACAGGTTGTCTCGTAAATTTATACTTTTGGCTATTTGTTTGAAAGCAAAAGCAAAAGCAAAAGCAAAACAAACAAACAAAAAACAACAATGAGAAGTACATCTCTCTTAAGTGTAAAGAGACTGACTAACAAAAAGAGATGATGCACTTAGGAAACTAGTCTTTCCTCAGTGCCATAAGACAGCTGTTGTGGTCAGACTGCAAGCTTGACATCTGACTCTCAGAAGGAATTTTTCAAATTCCTCACAGGTGAACGAGGTACAAAAGGGTGAGACAAAGGTAGCCCAAGACTAGTAATAGATATCTATGTCACTTCTCAGCATCTTAGTTTTGAGTGTAACAGCAGGTTTTTAAAGTCTAGTCCCCTTCCTTACTTGAAAGCAGCTTAAAAGATGCTACAGTAATGCTATGACTTAGTGCAAGACTTTATCCATAGCCTCGGTGAAGATGCTTCAGTTTACAGAAAGCTTGCAGGTCCCAGTCTGCCCTTTCCAGGAAGTCCCTTAATTCATGGGCAATCATTCTCATTTCCTCATGCATTTTTTGTTTCAATACAAAGTTATATATTTTGTTTGAACTACAAGAGAATTGACACAGAGACCGTGCTTGAATATACCACATCCTGGCTGTTTATATTGTCTTCTGAGAGTGGGAAAAAACTTCCCACTGGTGAAGGATGAATCAAAAACGTTAAAAGCACACAGAGCTTCAATCACTGGCTGATTGAGTAAAACAGGAATTACTCTTTCACCCAGCTTGGGAATGTGTGTGGGAAGGGGATACACAGGAAAGTGTTGATAGGTATGATTGCCTACCAAATCAAACTGTATTTTGAAGGAAGTGGAGGAATGCATGTTTTATGAGCCCTGAAGGAGTTGAGCTATGAGAAAAGAACTCTGCAGTTCACTGCTGTCAGATTAAGGCAGATAGGTACATAACTACTAAAAAGGTTTTGGTGCCATAACAACGTTAGTAATGGAAATATAGGCTCTGAAAGAGCTCAGTTTTGATAGCGTTACTTGGCAGTTTCATGACTACCAGTGTTAGAATCATAGAATCATAGAATATCCTGAGTTGGAAGGGACCCATAAGGATCATCGAGTCCAACTCCTGGCACCACATAGGTCTACCCAAAAATTCAGACCGTATGACTAAGTGCACAGTCCAAACGCTTCTTAAATTCAGACAGGGTTGGTACCATGACTACGTCCCTGGGCAGCCTGTTCCAGTGCGCGACAACCCTCTCGGTGAAGAACCTCTTCCTGATGTCCAGCCTGAACTTCCCCTGCCTCAGCTTCACACCGTTCCCACAGGTCCTATCACTGGTCATTAAAGAGAATAGATCAGTGCCTGCCCCTCCACTCCCCCTCATGAGGAAGCCGTAGACTGCGATGAGGTCTCCCCTCAGACTCCTTTTTTCCAGGCTGAACAGGCCCAGTGACCTCAGCTGCTCCTTATACGTCTTCCCCTCTAGGCCCTTCACCATCTTCATTGCCCTCCTCTGGACACTCTCCAATAGTTTAATGTCCTTTTTGTGCTGTGGTGCCCAGAACTGCACACAGTACTCGAGGTGAGGACACACCAGCACAGAGTAGAGTGGGACAATCACTTCCCTCGACCGACTAGCAATGCCGTGCTTGATGCATCCCAGGATACGGTTGGCCCTCCTGGCTGCCAGGGCACACTGCTGGCTCATATTCAGCTTGCTATCAACCACAGCCCCCAGATCCCTCTCTGCAGAGCTGCTCCCCAGCAGTGTTGACCAGAAACAAAGTTTAAATGGAATTTAGATGCCTAAGTAGCCCTTGTATGTCCAATAATTGAAAAGGCAGTCAAAAGACAGGTAAAAGAGAAGGAAATAAACATTAGAGCTGATTTTATTTTTATTTTTTAAGTAGTTCCACCTGGGCTAACCCTATTTCCTACTGATCCAGAATCAACAGAATTCATATATTTTATACCCATTGAAGATCTGGCTTTTACTTGCTAATAAGATTTTCACTGAAAATACTTGAAAGCTTTATGAAAATGTCTTTGAGGCACACAGACCTCTCTGAACTCTGATTTGAACCACACTGACCTCTCAGCCAATCACACAACTAATTCACCAAGATGAACAGACTCATTTCAGATCCTTTGGAATTGGAGATTTTAAGTGCATTTTTCATTTTTTAATGTTTTTTTATTTCCTTTTTTTTTTTTTTAACCCAGTTATTTCCAGCTAGTTACATTTCTGTAATATGGTGACATCACCTGATTTAAAAAGAAGTGTGTTGTCTGTGCATACAAGGAAATACAACATAGAGCATCCTAAATCTTATATGGGTTTCATCAGCATTTTAGTACTTGAAGGCCAGTTTACTAAACTTTATTTAGCTGGTGCGAGTCTTTCAGCCTTTTAGAGTTTTCACCAAAGATGTTTTTTTTTTGTTTGTTTGTTTGTTTTTTCCACTTTCCTCCTGACTTCATTTTTAACTGTGATGTTGAAGATTTGTAAATATTGTATGTTTATCATAATAGCAGCACAAATGAATTGAGAAGTGTGACAAAGGTTCCCTCCTGATAAGGGCTAGCCAGATGAAGCATTTTGTTTTCTTCAGTTTTAATATGCTTTTATGGAAACCTGGCAAGGCAGAAATTCATTGTTGGAGTTGATAATGTTGAGTGACATCTCTTTGTTTATGAAAATTATATCATCTCTCCTTTTTTTTTTTTTCCCCCCAGATAAGAGTCATGGTTTTAGCAACTTTGCTGTTTTGTCTTTTGAATCTTTAATTTTCTCCATTACTTCCCTATTTATTTGGCTCTGTCACAGCACTCCACCTCTAGTTATGAAGGCAGAAAGCACTGAATCATTATGAATTAGGCAGGGCTGAGAGGAGGCTCCAAAGGGGATGCTAGCCAGGGAGAATGACGGTCTATTTTAAAAGGGACCAAGCATGTTCCAAGGCTGTGGTCAAATATAGATCTCCCTCTGTACAGCCTCTGTTTGTGTGTAAGAAGCTTTTATTTTGCTTAACCTTCTGGTACCTGCTAATGATATGATTACTGAAGCACGTGTGCTGCAATAAAAACATGATGCACCTCCTCATATGTTTGTTCATCAGTCCTCTCTATTAGCTGATCTAGTAGAGCTGCTGTTTTAGCTCAGTGGGTGGAGGTTTGTGGTTTTGGAACCCACATTTAAATCCCAGTGCTGCATTTGTGGTTGGCTGATGATCCTGGGGTCAGTATTTCTGTGGTCACAGATCATTACACCCTGCAGACAGCAACTCTCATAGCACAGCACCAAAAATTATACCCTGTGAACACAGTTGTGTCTTCTGAACCATCTGAATATTTTAAACTCCTAATATTTTGAAAATTATGCACAATAATTGGTTTGAAAAAGACACTTCTAAATAAATTTTACCATTTTATACATTTTAAGAATTTTGTGTTTCTACATACATTAGTTTTCTCAAGTCTGGTGTTGCACAGCAAAGAAAATTAATATTTTTTCTTAACACATAACAAATAAAGTAATTTGAGATCATCTATGTAAAAAAAGCACAATGCTTCCACTGACTCAGAAGGTGTTGGATCTGTCCATGAGTACAAGACTATGTCAAATTCAGACCAGGCCCAAAAATAACAGGCCAGTTCTTGTTTTTATTCATATTGAATATTAGTATAGCTAACTATATTGTCAAAATCTCTACATAAACAATTCCTGTATCCCTACCTAAAAGAAGCACAGAATCAAATCATATAGCTTATACTTTTGGAGCAAGGCAAAAGAACACATGCAGCAGACTCTTGTAGTTGGTAAATATGGGTTGGATGTTCTTTACAAGCTTGAAGACTAAGCTGTAACCTGACGTTACAGCATCTGTGACTCACAGATCTGAGTAAATATTTGTTTGTTAGAGTCCATTTCTGCTTTACCAGAAAAGGAAGAGGCTTCCTTATAAGTCTCTGGACATCCTGCAACTTTCTGTAATTGCTGGCTTTATATGTACAAATATTATTTAAAATGACCTGGCATATGTGAATATTCTAACCAGCTCCTTTTACAGATGAGGAAATAAGACAAAATAGCGGGGCTTCTCTCTCTCTCTCCCTCTTTTTTTTTTTTTTTTTTTTTTAAACATACAGGTGCTTCCAAAAATACACATCATTTTTTAATACTCCCTTTTGACCACTGGATAAAAACATATGCATTGGAACTCAAAGCATGTAATCAGAGTTTGATTTTGTTAATCTTTTGCTTATCAGAGCTCCTCAAAAAGTAGAAAAAACGTGATGAAAAGTTATAAACAAGTTGACTTATTTCATGATATATCAGGGTTCTCAAGAGTGACATTCTTTAAAGATTTTCTGGAAGAGAAATCAATAAGAGATCTGAAAACTAATTTTATAAATCAATACTACTCCCTCCAGCTATGATCTTTAAAGGGCCATATGTTGTACATGGTATAGATCTATTAATAAAGTAACCACAGTAAAACAACCAACCAACCTACCAAGCAATCAACCAGAAAACCCAGGCACTTCAGAGGCAACGTTTTGGACTGTGCAATACTCTAGTGTTTGCAGACTATTATACACTGTAAAAACATATCTCAACCTCCAAAAGTCAAATCTGGACAATTTTAATTAATTCATTTTTAAGTGCCTTATTTACACACATGCACACATACACATGCGTATTTAAACCTAACTGCTTTCTAATAAATAAAGTGAACAAATAGGGTCTATATACTTGTCTGGGACAGAAAACAAAACAAAACAAAACAAAAAAACACAACAAAACAACAACAAATAACAACAACAACAACAAAAACCTTCATTTTTCAGTGAGTTTATTCACATTAAGGTTAAAAAGTTGTATTAAAAAGTTGTGTTTGTAACTGCTCTGTTTACAATAGCTGGATTTTTAGGAAGAAACGATGAGTTTAGCTGAGTCCCATATTCCATTTAGCTGAGTCCCATATTCATGTAGCTGAGTCCCATGAGTTTACTGAGTCCCATACTCCCATGCTCAAAAGAGCCTTATTGGGCTCTGTATCTTTTTATTTTTGAAAAAAGGTATTATCTCAGACCTTTCACTGCTGCCTGGTGTGCCACCCCTTTCCTACTTGACCCAACGCACATGACAATTTTCAGGAGGAAATAGGTCACTCTTGACTATTTGAATGCCAGGTATATCTCTGTCTGGTTCTGTCTAAAGCCACTCCTACTGCTAAATGTCCTTAACTATTATCTCCTATTGCCTAGTGTTTTGATTGGTCTTGTTTGGGCACCTGCCTATCCCAAGCTCTTCCTGATGTTGCCTTTTATCATGCAGCCTGGAGCAGCTCAGGAAGCTGTAGTCTGAAAGCAGAGACAGGTAATTATCACTCAAAGTGTGATGTCCTTGTGCTAGCTCTGAGTTGCCCTGTTTGGAGCATGTTCAGTACCATCTGGAGAACTGACAGGATGCAGACATTCTTATACAAATATTACAGAGTAAGAAAAAAAAAAAAGGAAGGGGGGGAGGGGGGAGAGATTTATGGAGCTTAATGGAGCTTATTTGTCCAAATGGTGAAGAAGTGGAGTGACTGAACTGACTCTGTTACTACAAATGTGTTCTACCATCAAATCATGAGAAATTTTCATTACCATAAAATTTGATAAAAACCCACCATGTAGTATGGGATGCCCTCATCTTAACAACCTCTAAAGAGCTGTCCCTGAAAGTCATGGGCCCCATCCACATAGCATTTAGTCATAGAAACCCAAAACTCAGTAACTTTACAGATATAGACATCGCTTTTCTCAATCATGAAGACAGCCAAAACTCCACTGTGGCTATCAGGAGCTTTCTGCAGAACAAACCTGAAAATGCTACACTATGCTTGCAGGTATTTTGTGTGGCATTACATAAACATAACTGTTTTCAGTCACAGTTTTCTGGATTTGGGTTATATAATCCTGTGCTAGGCAGAACTAAAAGCTTATCTCATTGTACTCTACAGGTAGCTTTCTTCTCATCATTCTCCATCTCTGCACTTTTTCTCAACATGTTAAAATGGTGTACTTGTCAAACTCCAATCTTTAATTTCCTGTGTAAGTAATTGTTGCAGCATTTAGTTCCACCATCCTCTCCCCAACCTGCGTTCTGCATACTCTCCCTTTCCTTACTCTCCCTTTCATCCATCTTTGCCTATCATATCCTCCTACCCTTTTACCCTCTATAACCATCTTTAACTGATAGATTATGAAGGTCAATATGTATCTGTCTAAAAATAGCAATAACTGCATTGTGGAGTAATGCAGTAGTAAACAGAAAAGCCAGAAAAGCAATCAAAATACTGTCTCACTCTTGAGCTACTATATATCGGAATGCAGACTGCAAGGCAAAAATCATACAGATTGAGTTTCTTTTCTATACCTAGACTATCTCAGTGCAAATTATTATGGTAAACAGCAACATAGTATCTGCTATTGTTTTGTTCATTTTCTTTTCTTACAGCGTCCTTCTGATATCTCCTGAAGACTTACATCAGGTGATGAAGTTTCCTGTAAAGGACAACTTTACAGAGGTGCACATGCAATTACTAGACTGTCTCATAGTCACTTAAACCATCACAAGCATAGATTCCCAACTACATTTTGTAGACTCAAAATCAATCACCTCACAACTATTCACCTATTGTTAGAAAGGCTATTTTTTTTTCTGGAAAAAAATAATACTATTGCCTAAGTAATATTCCAAAACAATAGAGGATAGAAATGTCAAAACTGGAGGGAAGGGAATAAAGAGTTTCACAGAAAAATGGGGTACATTACCATTGAGATCAGTGTCATGGCTGGATGTCCCACCCCTGTGTCACTGACCAAGCCCATTATTCATTGCTAGCAGATCATGTCCACAAAAATATCTCTGTTGAAAAAGTTGGTTCAGATATATGTTGTATTTTATATTTCTGTTCCTCTTCTTTGTCAATTTCCCTTCTTGTAATGACATCAAAAACCATGAAATTGCAAAGGCAAATCCAGTGGCTGTAGAATAAATACAATAGAATTGCTTTAGTTTCATCTAAGAAAGTAGAGTAGACATTTCTGAGTCAAATTTTGTACATCTAAATGAACAGATACAGTGTGTAGATACACCAAAAATGGTAGGTAAGGATTGAAGGATAAGAAGAGAAAAGGACAGTCAGGTGTATTCAAAAGTTACGGAACATGAACATCTTTGGATAAAAAGAGGAAAACAATTTATATTTTGGTCTCATCTAATTGAACTAATTTTGGTTTACTGCTAGTTGTTTGCTGAAATAGAGTAGGATTTTCTTGCAGCACACTAAACTCAGATTTGTCCATAGCAAAGAGTCTCGTTACTTTAACATTGTAATTAATGTCCTCATGGAAGGTGCTTATTATCATTGGCTCTACCTTGTCTGTAATTCTGACAAACTAACAGATTGAAGGAGACTGTGTTGATGTTGCCTATAGCTGTTTGTGGCTTTCCCATTTGAAAGAGTATATTAAAGTTGGATCCAGATTACAAATGTTTAATCTGGCAAAGAGATTTGGTGGCCTCTAAAACAAATATTGTGTCATTAATATAGCAGTATCCATAAATGGGACTGGCGACATATAATGCTGTGTCTGTGGATATTTTCAAACTGTTTTGGATCCTTAACTAACCCCGTTCTGTGTAGGTATTGCAGTTTTACCTCTTCAATATCTAAGCACAACAAAATAAATTAAGACTGTATTTTTAGCCTTAACTCAAAATTCTCAGGAGTTTGTGGTTTTTAAATGAGACCGTTAGTATTATCTAGACTTAGACTTCGTTTGTGGTTCAGTAGAAGAAAATACACGGTATTTAGTTTTTCACTTTTGGTACATTCTTACAATGGCATTAAAAATAGTGAAACCTTTCAAGTTTATTCAAGTTGACATGATGAACCATAATTACATTGTTTAGCACAGCTTATTGTATAAATACAAGTTTAGTTTTTTTTTTTCAAGTGAATTTTGACCCAATGGCAGAACAGTTCTTTGAACTATTTATGCTGGTCTTTGACATGATACTCAGAGATGTATTATCTCCATCCAAACCACTGAGCTATTACAGTGTTGTTACAGGAAAGAAGAGAGGGACAAAAAGATATGAGTGTTGAAGTTAGGAAAAAATTGCTGCATGGTAACTAATGTTTAAACAAGAGCATGGTCTTTTTTGTTATTTATTTTATTTTATTTTATTTTATTTTATTTTATTTTATTTTATTTTTTTATTTTAACTACCAAAGCAAAAAGATCTGACTCTCTTTTGCAAACTGTAATCTTTAGTGACTAGGTTGAACAGCTCCATGCCATGGAAGGGACCACAAAATGGCAGGCCTGTCTTTTGGCCTTTTACTGTTAGAAAGCCATCAGTGGTACATGCCACCAGCGGCAAGTCCCCTACACCTTTGCCTACAAATTACTGTTAAAATATTCTGTATCACAAGACACATGTTAAATTCAGTCCTTATGGAGACAGCTGAGGTCAACCAATGAAATCAGTAAGTGGAAATCTTCTTTTGCAGAGAATTTCAGCATGTGACAAGGAAAATCACTGATTAGGAATGTTCTCTACCTTGATTTTCAGATTATCTTTGTTTTGTTTTTCTTCCTCTTTCTTAATGGTCTTCTTGTCAAGGGCTCTTCTCTTTATGAATACCATTCAAAAAAGTTAGTCAACCATCTGAAGAAAGTGAGGACAAAATTTTTCCAAGAAAAGTTTGGTGCTTCTGCAACCATCCACAAAGCAACTCTTTTAGTAACTATAAGAAATTAGGAAATACAAATATGAGTTCTTTATTAAAGATGCATATGTTCCACATGGCAGAAAAAAGGAGATTCGTGTTGTGTGGAACAAATCATAAGTGTGTTTATGAAGTGCGTGTCTTTTTTTCATTTATCAGATGTCACCTGTGTACCTTTTTTGAAATATCTCACACCGTCTACCCTTTCAGGTAGTTTTTAAATAGCAAACATTCCTTTGATGGTACTTTTCTGTGAAGAGTTCCTACTGCTACCAAATAAAACTTGGCATATTGCATATAGTGGAAAAGAACCTTCCTTCTCCAGGCTCCAAACTCAACTCCATGCCTGGATTGCTACAAAACCTATGATTTTATAAAGTAGATATAAAAACTTACAGTAAGACAGTTTTATTCTGGCTTCTACATTTCTTAGAATCATAGAATCATTAAGGTTGGAAGAGACCTTCAAGATCATCTGGTCCAACCATCACCCTACTACCAATGTCACCCACTAAACCATGTCCCTAAGCACTATGTCCAACCTGTCTTTGAACACTCCCAGGGACGGTGACGCCACCACCACTCTGAGCAACCTGTTCCAATGCCTGACTGCTCTTTCTGAGAAGAAATGTCTCATAATTTCCAACCTAAAACTCCACTGGTGCAACTTGAGGCCATTCCCTCTAGTCTTATCACTAGTTATCTGCGAGAAGAGTCCAAGGCTACGTTTCAGATAGCTGTAGAGAGCAATAAGGTCTCCCATGAGCCTCCTCTTCTTCAGACTAAACAACACCAGTTCCCTCAGCCACTTCTCATAGGATGTGGTTCCAGGCCTTTCACCATCTTTGTAGCCCTTCTCTGGAAGGCCTTCTCCAGGGCCTTGATGTCCTTCTTGTACTGAAGGGCCCAAAGCTGAACACAATACTTGAAGTACATCCTCACCAGAGCTGAGCACAGGGGAACAATCACTTCCCTGGTTCTGCTGGCTACACTATTCCTGAAAGAAAATGAAAGAGCCAACACAGAAAGTGTGTATATACTTCTGTATATGCATGAGCATGTTAGTCAGCCAACGTTCTATAGATACAGAAGAGATTATGCTACTTTGATGAAAAGATAAGCACTAGAAGGAATGTCTCATCAACTTCTCAACAGTGATCAATATCTGATCACAGAAGAGACACAGACTTTTGCGAGAAACAAAAATTAACAGAACAGAGCTGTTAACAGAACCAAAGAAAACAATCACCCAAAAAGATCAGAGAGTAAAGGATAGATTCTGATGCATATGAAAATATTGGATTCTTATGAAACAGAAGCTCATAATCTGGGGGACAGTGTTAACTTGCCAGATGTTGAGGGGAATGCAGCTGGTTACATTCACTGCAGAAATATTACAAATAAATAAATAAAAATAAATAAATAAATAAAAATAATAAAAGTTAGTAGCTTTTCAGTGTTTCACTGCCATCTACTGGGCATAAAGTGTATTGAGAGTTTTTACAATTTAAAAAATAAAATAATTAAAGAAGTGGGTAAAACAGCTTAAACCTAATTTTCCTGTACTACTTTCTTCCATGAAAGAAGTTGACCTCTTGATAAAAAAAGGAAAAAAAAAAAAAAAAAGGGAATATGTGATTATCTTGTAGGAAGTGCAAGCGAAAGACTTCATGCATGAAACTAGTATGTCAGTAAGTTAAGAATTCAGGCCAGGCAGTCCTGCTTTCTGGGGAGAGCTGATGGAGCCCCAGAAGAAAATGAAAGTGAAACATCCTTGAATAGTCTCTCGCTCTGGAAAGACAGGTAACACAGGGCTTTCTCATTTACAAGGAGATCAAGGTAAAACAATTCTATAATAACAGTGTAGTTTAAATGTTTATTGCATTGCATATAGGAAAAGCAAAGTTTAAAAAACAAAACAAAATAGACAAAAAACAATACTCCTGCTTTTCACAGACTTTCCGCAAGGAAAGTAGAGGTCACCTCATTTCGGTTTTCTTTTTGAAGTACAAAATCATGAATATATTTATAGACATATCTTGACTTACTCCTCAGGTGGGTTAGGGATCCTTGAGGCTTGCAGAATGTCATCATTCCCTCAAGAAAACTGTAATAAAATTACTAAATTAATTTCCAGAATTTTTTCCTTATTCTAGTTTGCAACTGTAATTTTGTGTACTTTCTATCTATTTTTATCTGGGAAAACTAGAATTAGATATTATTCACCAATAACTACCACTTAGAAAAAATACTGATATTCTATTACTTAAAGACATGACTAAAGCCAACTGAAACAAAGTGCCTTCTAAGTCTTAATCATTGATGAGTTACATTTTATTGTAACATTTACTCAAACTCTAGTCTAGGTTTCCTTAGACTTAAGTTGTCAGGAAACTACTAGATGTAGGTGAGAGATGCAAAATATGGATAGATAGATTCATAGATTCATAGATTCATAGAATGGTTTGGCTTGGAAGGGACTATAAAGGTCATATTGTTCCAACCCCTCAAGGGGTAAGGATGTTCAAGTACATTTTCTGCTAAGCATTCCCTTCAAAACAGAAACAAACAAACAAAAAACAAACAAAACCACACAAACAATAAATCCTTTTTCTTCATTTACCATTTAGAAGCTGCACATTCTCCAGGGCAATCATTTTCAAATTAAAAATGACAAGTCATCATTAAATGTTTTATGGAAGTAGTCAAGGAGACTGGTATTTCAGTTAGGAGAAGGAAAACCTAAGACTAGGATCTGATATTGAAATCTTTGTATTGCTATGTATTGTAATGTCTGTTGTTATTTCAAAACAACTCTTAAATTATAAATACCCTTTTATGAGATGTCTGAATTTTTACTTAAATGTTTACATTTTGATCATCCTCAAATGATTGGTGGGTTCTATTTATTTATTTATTTTAATTTTGTATTGTGGGTCATTGCAACCTTTCCAGGTTTGTTCCACTTTGAAGGAGAAAAGAACTTCACAACATGGGATTTTCTCATGCAGTTCCTTTTTCACCCTACAAACAAATAAACCAGAAACCAGTCTCATAACAGTGGAAAATGCAATGTGACATTGCATAGGGCATGAAATTATTCCTTGTTTTCCAACTCTGCTGACTATGTTTCATAATCTGAAGGTTAACTGGACCTTTGTCATAGCATCAAGAAGTCAATGCAATAAGAGTATTGGAATTACTGGGACAGATCTCCACAGAAAGGCATAAAAGTGAGAGGTCAAGAAACCATCTTTATAATATTTACAGCTCTACAGTAGCACAGAAACACAGACAGTATAGAGGAGGCGGCCTCCTTTCTCATTAACTATCATCTCCTCCACTGGTACTCTGGGTCTCACTGGTGTTGGCCACCCATTCTGTGCTCATCCTGAACTGCAGCTTAGCAAGTGTGCAAATCCCCATGGTATGAATGTGAGGAGAGGTTTTTGGGACAGCCCACTCTCCATAAGGAGCTGGAGAGCACCCAACTGTCCTTAAATCTTCTAAACTAGATTATACTATGAGCATAGTACTTGCAGAAAAAATACCAGCAGTTCTTTACTGGCATAAAGAACATTGTGACTGAACTAGACACTCTTAAAGCCCAAAGAGAAATAACGGTTATTGAGTTCCGCACAATGAATGAGAAACTCATACATTACAGCTGTCTTTCATGCACAAAGAAGTCAAAGACAGTTTTCTCATGTTGAATTTGTGAGAAACCAACACCTAAGCCCCACACATCATTCTGCAGCAGATTCACTCTCAGTAGAAATACAAGCCTTCAAAACTATCATATTAATAAATTCATTTATGCTGTTGAACAGAGAACATAATTTCAAAATATCTATTTCTTTTAGATCATGAATTTTCAAAATATCCAAAGAAAACTTTTAAAAACATATTGCTCAGACAATGTTCAGGTTTGGAAAGAAATGTAAAAAAATAAAATAAAAAAATATTCTTTACATCCAGAACAGAAGCTAGAAGTTATTGATAATACAGATGGCCACGTCCTCCTCTGCCATCACAGTACGTGCCACATATCCAAAGATTTCACTAGCTAAGGAGAGAACAGCTTCTAATTGTTTTTACTATACTTTGGCCTTCTTTAAATAGCTTATTCAAAAGGATTAAACATTACAGCCTTATTGCCTATGTTCTCCTGACAGTGAGGTTATGTCTATTTACAAGTTCTGTAGACTGGAACATGACCAATGCAGTTCTTTGAAAGGTAAGCTTCCTTCTGCTTCCTGTAAAATTTCTGCTGGATTAAGTCCATGGCTCAGAAAGGTTTTATGATGTTTTATACTAGCTGTCTTTTCAGAAGGAAAGCACAGGACTGACAGGTTTGCTTAGTTCTTTTTGTTAGCCTCACACAGTGAATTAAAGTCTTTACATTCAAATTTAGGTCTGCCTCTAGATGTCCTAACTCACCATAAATAACATATTGGTGGAGTAGATAAGGCTGCTAGTATATGGCCGTTATGAAATAATTCCTAGTCGACACATGAAGAAATAGGACAGATGTGCATGAAAAGCCTGCATAAAGCCATTGTCTTAAGTATGACATACCCAACTTCTTTTTAACTGATTCAGGAAAACATAAATAGATTCTTGAGTTATATCTCCACTATAATTTATGTAGACTGTGCCATCAGACCAGATCCTAGTTTAAATAGTTAACTCAGCTACAGGTAAATGTAACTGCATGTCCAGAAGGTTGAGGGAGGTGATTCTCCCCTTCTACTTTGCTCTCATGAGACCCAACCTGGAGCCCTGTGGTCAGTTTTGGGAACCCCAGCATACAAGTTGCAAAATGAACTAAGAGCTCAATAAAGTTAATGAATATAATATATAAATGTCATATAAAATCATAAAAATGTCTCTAGGTAGAGCAGTTACTTGGTTAACTACATTTGAAAGTGAGTGGTTTGTGAAGAAATGAAGGTCAGCAGTGTAAAATAAACTGTGTACATTTTGGCATTGTTTTTTCCAAAGAACTCAGAATATTTGAAGAAGTCTAATTAGAATAAGAAGTGAGATGATTCAGTGTCTGAAATTGAAGCAAAAGTAAATCAAGCTGTTATTCACATTTAAAATATAATGGTGAAAACCAAATATCTCATCTGGCTCTCCACTCGCTAAGAAATACAGATTTGCTAAAATACCTCCTTTTAGTAAAATATTTGCTAAAGTATTAAAAAAAACAACAACAACAACAAACAACAACAACAACAACAACAACCAAGGTTCAAGAAGTTTGTCTTCACAAAAAAAAAAAAAAAAAAAAAGAAAAGCATGGCTTTACAGTCCACAAGTTTCAGAAAATTTACATATATTCAGACAAATATCTCATCTGTGATATCTGTTGAAAAACTGATTCAGAACTTTACCAAAGCTCAGTATTTTATCGTTTGATATCATTGGTATCAGGAAGAACAGACCATGGAAGTACCATCGTACCAAAATCAGTTAAAATATTTGTTCCACATTAAACATAAAATCAGACATGCACAAATGTACTGAAACCTGTTAAAATGTATTTCATTTTTTCCAGTGGGGAAATCTTTTGTATCTATGTCTGTTTTTATCTTCAGTCATATTTAATTACATCATGAAAACACAGGAGACAGGGGACAAGTTTATCTAACCTGCTCTCCTTTCTCTAAATGTAGGCCCAGAGGTGGGTAAATGTGTAAGATGGACAAATGTGTATAATATTTTTTTCTAGTACTATGTTGTCTTCCAGTAATTTTAGCTGAAAGCAGATGGATTTTTGTACTGCTGTGCTTCTAGCAACATTCTAAATTTTTTTTGTTGTTATTGTTGTTTTTTATTTTGTTTTCATGAACTTTTCCCTTTTCCTCTCCAGCCCATGCAAATTCTAGTATCCAGAATTGCCTTTAGGGAGGAGTCTATAGGAAAACTACCAGCTGTGATAAAAAAAACAGAAAGCTGGTATTTCTTTTGTTGTTTCAGTCTTGAACTCCCTTAACATTTCTGCAGCAATATCTACATTCTTGTTGCTGCTGTCAAAATAGTTACACTTTTTGCAGAAAACAGTTCTCCCTTCGCAACTGCATAAAATAACTCAAGACAGAAACAAAGCAAGGAAAAAATTCATGCCATGAAGTCAAGCAATAAAATAAACAGTAAAATTCTGGTAGCTATGCAGCAAAACGTTAGGCAGCCTTACTGATATTATGATCATCTGTTCAAGGAATGACATAAAAAAATAACACAGGAATGAACATAACAATGTACATCCACTCCAAGATCCTGTTTACCTGAGAGGCACATGCCTATGGAAGACTAAAAGTCTAGAATAAACAAGAAGAGATAGAAACAGTGAATACAGAACTCTCTTCAAAATGTAATTTTCACATCTTCGAGAGGTCTAGAATCTGCCTTGGTGATATTTTTGAGTATGAGCCAGTTTTTAATGTATATATCAGATCTTCACATATACTTTTCCATGTAAGAAATAATCTGGAGCCTTCTCCTCTCTGGATGGGGAATTATTTATTAGTTAACGTTTATTTTCAGTGACTGCAAGTGACTTACACAGTCATGTAACAAAACTTAATTGAGAAGAAAGTAATAAAGTTTCTTTGAGTGTAAGAGTGAATTCTGACCACACCTGTTTTGGATGTCAGACAAGAAAGAGGAAAGTTGTTTGTCTTGGGGAATATGAAGAAATGGCACAGCTACTGTACTAGGAATAAGGAAAAAAAATAATTGTGGAAAAATTTTAGAGTGGAACTAGGACAGTGACCATAAGGATTTCCTACAACACTGACTACTTCATCTTGATGAATGGTGCTTATGTACTGAGGACTAGAAGCAAGAGTGGAGAAAACCAACAGATGGATTGCTGACAACAGCATGGGGCAGATCTAGCTTCACACATAGTAGTGAGAGGCAGGTGTTCTGCTGAGGATCTGATATCAATGTAATATATACTCAGAAAAAAAAAAAGAAAAAAAAAAAGTGGTTTGAGACTAAAAGAACAGGAACTGCTACATATCATATCAGGAAAAACTTCAACAACAATCCAGAAATCACAAAAGGCTAGGAGAATTTGACTTCACATGGGAACACCAATAACCCCCACAAATGTCAAATTGCTGTTTATGTAATCCATGACAACAATTAATTGTTCATTAAACAAATAAATCTGGAAAATATTTTGATTTTTTTTTTTCATGTGGGACATTCACTGATTTCAGTTACTTTTCATGAATAATCCATCTTTGCTATAAAGGAACAGTTGAAACAACTTTTATAAATTTTTCTTCTGCATTTCATGCAGATGCTGAAATAGTTTGCTAAATGACTATGCACATAAAACAAATTAGGCCCTTGAAAAGGAACCTGTCTATTTTTATACAGCATTACTAACAGTTGTGATAACATTTGTAGCAATCTTTTCCATTATTCAAAGGAAGTGCCTATTGATGGGAGTCTGTTTAAATAAGGCCAAAGCAGAATTGGTGCTCTACTGAGAGGGGACATCCACAAATGCTGATACTGAGTCATTCCCTTTTTATAGGAAACAGCCTTCTTTTTCTTTTTGTCTTTTTCTGTTTCTTCTTTACAGGAACTGACTGTATTTTATAAATCTTTAAAAGAACCTTTCCAATTGTATTAGCAATCAAGATGCAGCTATGGGTCTCTGCCTTGTACTGTGGTGGCTCTGGACAACTTCAAATATATAAGCCAACAAGAATTGTGGTCATGGAGACCATACCAAGAAACATTAAGAAAATTACAAAATGAGGACCATTCCTCTGTATTTGTGCTTAGTTATTTTTCACAGGTAATGAGAATTCAAGCCCTCCTGGTATTCCTTCTTACTTCCAACAGTAATGGGTGGGCTGTTTAGATATGAGAACTAAAGACAGCAGAGGAAATCATCAGCAAGTCAGCTTATTTTTAAGAAATACTCTTCTAAATATACCTGTTAAAAAAAAAAAAAAAGCGTATTTTTCTTTTTCATAGACTAGAGTGATTTTCACAAGAATTTTGATATCCTCTGCAAATTTCAAGACAGTTGCAAGGTGTGTTTGATGTCTGATCCTTGTGTTTCTGCTTCTAAATACCTTCTTCCTTAGAGCCAACTGGCACTGAAATACAAGGAAAGAGAGGGAGGCAGAATGAAAGAACAAAAGAAATAGAGCAAGAGAGGGGCGGGGGGGGGAGGGAAGGAAGGAGGGAAGGAGGGAAGGAGGGAAGGAGGGAAGGAAGAAGGAAGGAAGGAAGGAAGGAAGGATGGAAGGAAGAAGGAAGGAAGGAAGGAAGGAAGGAAGGAGGGAGGGAAGGAGGGAAGGAAGGAAGGAAGGAAGGAGGGAAGGAAGAAGGAAGGAAGGAAGGAAGGAAGGAAGGAAGGAAGGAAGGAAGGAAGGAAGGAAGGAAGGAAGGAAACCCACCAGGCTTCTTTTTTAAACAGTTATAAGAAAGACACACTGAATGTATCAGTACATCAAAAACACTGGTGGCAAAGATTTCACTGTGTCTGCAAGGTACTAAATTTTAATTTAAATGTTTCTTAATTATTTTACTTTATAGTGCTCCCTGTCTTAACAGTATTAAGCTATTGCCAGTCTGCAAAGAGAACTGGTAGTACCAGTACTGGTGTGAAATTCCATCATTTCATCTTAAGAGGTGTGAACTTCAAAGACTACCTCTGTTTGGTGTGGTTGCCTTCTGCTTTCTTTCCTTCTTGTTCACTTTCCATCTTGATTTCTTTCATTCTGTATAAAGAGATATATACGGCTTGACAGAGCTTTCCCCAAAGCCAGATATGCATCTTCCAACATGGTTTTGCTGACTCCAACCATTTTCTGGTCTCATACAATGAAATTGGTCAAAGTACATGATCTGTAACCATGGGTGACTCATTTGTTTAAGAGTATTTGAAAAAAATAAAATAAAATCCTTAGTTACTCTTAACTTTTACAAGCATCCAAAAATCCTATGCCACTCTGCCTATATTTTCTCAGAAGTGAAATATTCATCAGACTTCTGAACAGCAGTTATGTAACTTGTTTCCTAATATGATTTTGTTGTATACTTTTAAAGGCAAGTTCTTGTCTTATTCAGGTGAGACCTTTTGTAAGTCCACAGGATTGCATATAGATGTGAAATCCAGATTCTTACCTGAATCTGAATTGCCAAGACAAGATCACAATGGATATTAACTCTCTAAAAATTTTAGGGTGCTTTATTTTTCTTGTTGTTTGGTTCCTTGCTCTTTAAATGTTCTGTCTTGGATTCTATCCTCTGAATGCTTACTCTTCTCTAAATCTAACTGGTGGTAATAGGGGGTGTTTAGTTCTGTACCATAAAAAAATGACTTTAACTATATAATTTGAGGGTGGGAGAAGCCTAAAGACCATGTGCCAGAACCCATTTTCCTGTCTCTGTCTCCCTCTGTCTCAAACCCACCAAGACTGCTCTTCACTTCCAGGTTTTGAAGAAAAGGAGACTTTCTATTTTTATGTAGCATTACTAACAGTTGTTAAAATATTTTCCATTATTCATTATTCAAAGGAAATGTCTATTGACTGGACTGTGCTTAAGCTATGGAGGCTCTGATGGGGAACATCCAATTTGGTGATAGTGAGTCATGAAATTATTGGAGGAAACATTGTCATATTTTCTAACAAACCATGAAGTTCCCCTGTGAAATCAACACTAACATTATTACCATGGATATTGTCTGTCTCCTCTGGAAGGTGAGTAAAAGGTTTGGAGAGGAATCTAACTGAACAGAGAAGGCCTAAGTCAGCCTTTCTCATTCATCCAGGAGAACTGAACTTCCACATAAATTGTGATTAGCAGACTTGAATTAGGGTCAGAAACTGTCTCTTCAGGATGTATTCACCTCTTAAGAGGAATATGTTAATGAACCCTTCTGCATGAGGGAAGAAAATTCACAGAAATTTCTCTCTGACATTGGGGATAAACACTGTGGTCTTCTGATGTCCACCATCAAATTCTGGCAGTAGAAGATCCTTCGTGGCATGCGTCTTTCTCCCCCTACCCCTTCCCACCAGTGCTGCTCAGCTCTTCTCACAGGGTCAGGACTTATGGCTCCAGTCTGGGCCACCAGACATGACTTATCACATGCTTCCTTCTGGGGTATACTCAGTCTGAAGTACCCTTTCCAAATACTCCAAAGGAGAAGTGGGAACATTTCCTTTTCCCTTCTTTGCTAGTGTCTATGAGTGACGCAGACTTTCCCTACGTGTTCAGCTAATAATAAAAAGTGGTTTTATTGACTCTCTCATAATATTTATTATTTTTACGTATGTTCTGAAATGTGGAAATCAGTGATTTGTTGTAAATCTCAGCTTCTTATCCATAAAGAAAAAAAGCATGTCTAGGCCACATGGTTCTAAAAGGGCAATATAAATTTGAGTCCAACTCATGATTTTTGATCATTTTTCAGTGGTGTTGAGACTTTGGGGGATTACTGGGATTATTTTTGCAGACAAAAAATAGGTAACTTCTCTCTATCAATAGTGAAAATCTTCAGGTGTTAATGTCAGTCTCAAGCTTTGGAAAACAACCGAAGCCCCCACAACTCAAGTCTTCAGACATGGTATTAACTTTAAAATTGACCAGATTTGGAGGTTTGTCCTCCCAGATTTCTGAGCTCTCAGGGTTTATTTTTCTGATGTTTCATTCCAGCAGCTTCTAAAACATCTCAAAATGAAGGTTTACTTTCTTGATGGACACTTGGCTCCATAAACTGTGGCTATACAGAAAAAAAAAATAAAAAATTTTGAGTTTCATAACAAAATCGTGGAGCACTGGCAGTGCTCAAAATAGCATTTGTGTCCATTCTGCAACTAACGCATCGAGATATTTTTGATTGGGAGATATGCAGAAATACAGGCTTCTGAGTTGTTTTAGGTCATAGCTAAGGCTAAGGAGAAGGCTCGGAACTGATCAGGAACAGGCAATATCAAACTCTGAGAAGAAAATATAACCTCATGTTGGTTGAGGCTATAACATGGAGTGCACAAGATAAAGATATCCTGGCAAAGTAATGCCCTAGTTTTTGTAGAGCCTGTAATAGCTTCCTATTTTCTTTTTCTGTAGAGGTATGTTAAAGATCTTATGTATCTGCTTCACATCTTTCTTAACAAAAACAAATGGCAGATTTGGTTAGAAAGGGACATTTATAAATAGTCTTATCAATATATGTGTTTATTTTATGTGTTTAGAGGTGCTATTTTCCTTATTGTTACAGGTATAATGTAATACCACAGAATATATTTTATTCTGAAATATTTCAGAATTTATAGAAATTTGTGATAATAAGTGATCTGAAAAATAACCGCTGATAGTAGAACAGATACACAAATGTCTCATTTTTGGTAACTAAAAAATAGTTCTGCAATATGCAGATTTCCCAGAAGAGGGAGCAATCTGCCTATGGACTCGCGTTGTTTCAGCAACCTTGCTCCCATTTTAAAAAGTTCGTATTTATGCAATCGAGGAAGAAATGGGACTTCTACTCTTTCTTTAGAAATCCGGCATTTGACACAGTTTCCTTCATGTCAATACCGGCAACAGAGGGGGAAGGATGAGAAAGAGGAATCAGGTGAGGGAACTGTTTGCGAGGTAATTGTGAATATCCCCAAAAGGAAAAGGTTGCTGCAGCTGAAGTCTTGCAGGGTGGGAGGCCTCGCAATGAAAGCTGAAATGAGTGGTAGCAGAGTCATCATGGTGCTTTGCAGATCATTCTCTAAGCATTTTACAACCCAGTTTGTGAAGTTATTCTAAACATTAAAAAGGAGCATCTTGTTTGGGCAAGTACTTTCTACACATAGCAAGATTTTTTACCTGTGTGAGAAAAAATGTCCTCATATGAATAAAAGCATGAGCCTTTAAACATTTAAGAGCACAAAGACAATAATGGACATTTAAACTTCCTATTGAATGTGTTTCACTATGTACTTGGGCTTTAAATATAAAAGCACTGTGTTTTTTTCCCCACTGTGTAATACAGACTCTGTGTTCCCCTTAAGTAAACAGCACTCTTTACTGAAAAGAAGAATTAAATAAAAACAATTATATTAATATTATTGAAATTCCTTTAAATATTTTTTAATTATTATTATTTATTTTTCTTCATGGTGTCAATGATATTTTTGCTGTTGTTTGCCTTTTATATGAAAAGTCTAGAAAACTTATGTGCAAGCACATTGCCTTGAGTGACCCCCCCATCAAGTTAATACGCACAACTTTCCACTTGTACCAAGCAAAATTCTTCCAACACCAGTCTGAAGGGTTTCATTAAGCACATTTATTGGCAGGCTAAATTATTAGTACACTTTAAAAATGTTTGCTTTGCAGCTTTAAGAATATGTATTTATATTTTAAGATTTATTTATTGATGGCTTTCCTAATGATGGACGAACTGCAATTCTTACTCGTGAGTAGTACTCTGGAACTTTTGCTGTTAAATGGAATAATTCATATGAGTAAATGCTGCCTTTTAAAGCCATAAATGCTTTACTAAGGTCCCAGCCTTGGCAAAGTTTACCCAGGAAAATAGTCATTACTCAGCATAGGGAGTGCTTTGAAAAGTGAGCGTTCAGAATTTTATCCTCTTAATTAATCTTAATCAGTGCAGGTGAGATAGATGATATTTTAATAAAATAAGACCTCTGAAGTGCTGTACTATCCCTTGTAATCACCAGGAGATGAAGGAGCTCAGTGCTGTTCAGAATTAGTCACTCATTTGGAAACATTTTCTTCTTTGAGGTATTGATACTATTAATCACTACTGGAAACAAATACCTTGCTGCCCCAGAGACCTGTACCCATTGAAAAACAAACAAACAAACAACAAAAGCAACAACAAACAGGGAAGAAAGGGAAAGAGCAGAGCAGAGGAAGGGCAGGGCAGGGCAGGGCAGGGCAGGGCAGAGAAGAGAAGAGAAGAGAAGAGACGAGACGAGACGAGACGAGACGAGACGAGACGAGACGAGAGAAGATCACAAGATCCAAATCAGAATAACTATAATTTTCTTCTCCCTTGTAATACAGATTTATCTCAGGCTGCTGCCTCAACACCTAATTGATTTACACCTTGCCAGTGGGGTCAAGATTGTGCTAAATGCTCAGTGTGCATTGTTTTCTCCTGCCATTGGAGAACCCTGAGTCAGAAGGTTGTGTAGCTTCTGCTGAGTGGAAATATAGCACTGGGAGCACATCCTTCACAACCTCTCCCTATGTTTTTTTCCCAGATACAGTAAAGCCTGGGTACAAACAAGACAAAACTAAGAACAAGAAATTGGAGTGTCAACTCATAAAACAGTAAGTGAATAAAAAGCCAAACCAAAACAACAAACAACAACAACAACAAAAACAAACAAACAAAAAAACACTGAGCCAAAAGGGTGGGTACAGAGGCAAATAAAGTCAGTTAATGAATTAAATTGGAAATGTGCAATATGTTCTTTAGGAGAGAGTGGCTGAAACTGGGAGAAAGACAACACAAAAGCATAAGTAACTTCTTCCCCTACAGTGCACTTTGAAGTGGCAAATGTTAAAATGTTAAATGTTAAATTCTCTGGCAAGAATTACATGCAAAAGCACCTTGGCTCTGAGTCAGCAAGGTACTTACACACAAGTCCAATGAGAGATGCCCCACTGAAGTCATTTCCTAAAATTAGAAAGATACCTAAGTTCTGTGACAAACCATCACTTCAAGTGTTGATATTTGATGTGAAAACCTTCACAACCAAGCCAAATACAAAAAAGTCAGACATGGGACTAGAATGCAGGTTAAAATGAAGCTGTAACTGCACTCATACAGATAACATGCCCGTTTGTCAGCCCAACCTGGGTAAAAGTTTACTGTTTTCCATCCCCATCACAATTCAGGCAGCAGAGTCAAAGACTGAAACAGGAATCAGATCTACCATGGGAATGAATTAGGTGTTGTATTTTCTCAGTATGAAAAGCACAAGAGAGATTTTCTATACAAATAAAAATCATCTAAGACTTTAAAATAACATACAGCTTTTATACATATTAGAGGTATACATAAGCCATGGGTTCTGTCTTGGCTTTCTGTTAAGACAAGAAAATAAGTAAGTGTACTTTCAGTAGGTCCACTTCGTTGCCTGTGTTTTCTGTGACATTGCTATCTGGGAAACAGGGACTGAATACATGTTTTAAGTACTCAAACTTTCCAAACTGGTGATAGTTGGACTCTTTGGGGTGTGTGGGAATGTTTGTGCATGTGCATGAACATGCATATGAAGATGCAAAGTCTTTCATATTTTCTCTGATACTATCTATACGTGGTTAGGAAGGAAAATTTCTTTAGGATGCAGGATGCTACTTATCATTTACTATAGCCTTGGGCTTGAGGAAACAAGAACAATAGTCTCATTTTGATAGATACACAGGCACACAAATAAAGTCATTCCTTGCTCTAAATTTGGGTTAAAAAAAAATATGGGAAATAGTATTTTTTTTTTTTCGCCAGGCACTGCCTGGGAAATCTATGCAATGACTTCATAACTGAACAACTTCTATGCCTAATAAACTTCTGTTATGGGCTTTAGTCCAACACCATCCAAGTATACATTGTTCTAATAGGAGAGAAAAAGTTCAACTCCTTTCAAGGAAAGATGTCCAGGTATTGTCGATAGCAACACTTTGAGAACCTTGTTATAAATTAATGTTTCTTTTCATATAACTGCTACTGTCTTCGGCTCCAAAACAGTTGATTAAGAAATAACTAATCAGAAGAACTTGTAGAATACTTGTACACACAGATTTTTGTTCTGACAGAATTTCTCTCATTATATGATTAACTGGTAGCTTTCACCGAAGGCAGTGGGGGTTGGTGATAGTTTTGCCCTTAGAGCAGATAATGTTGATCTTACCTAAAAAAGACTGAAAGATACCTCCAGGCTGATAAACTCCAAATGCCCATGATAATGCATGGTCATATAATTCCTTTTATAAGTCACTGAAATGTTTGCCTTAAAACTTTTAGTCTTTTACTAAAACTCTACCTGGTAACCTCATGTTTGTGGTTAAAAACTATCTTCTAATTTCCAGCTTCAATACTCTCATAATTAATTTATCACTTTGTCTTGATTCCTCACTGTCCTTTAGCTTAAACAGCCGTCTTATCTTACTGATATTGAAACTAAGAACACCCTCAAGACATTTTTTACAGCAAATACCTCAACCTTTGATTTGTTAAAAATCAAAAATCTTGTTGCTGTCACTTTTTATAGAAAAGATTTTTAATCTTGTGATCTTCCTAACAGATTTTCTGTATCTTTGTCCCATTCTGAACCTATCTTGCCTGGACACAAACAGCTACTGTTATGCATGGAGCCCTACCAATGATGGTAGGCATCTATTATTATATTATAAGGCACTATTATTTCAGTCTCTTTTAGCGGATATATCCTTCCTTCTCTTTTTCACAGGCACAGCACATCATCCAGGCTTCCAGTGACTGACCAGCACACACAAGTTTTCCTCCTCCTCTGTCATTCTCAGTGAATGAACTCCCAAGATTATAGCAGAGATTCTTGTTATTAGTCCCCAAGTGCATGACCTTATAATTTGCACTCTTGAATTTCTTTCCTTTTCTATTGCTTTGGTCCTCAAGGTCATTCAACTTTTTAGCTAATTCCCTCCTTATCCAGTCAAAATACCATTTTTCTGTAAGGCACACCGGAACAGAGCGAGCTGTTTGATTATACTTTCGTTGAAGTCCTATTCATTTCTGTGCTCTTTTTTTTTTTTCCATTTCCCATTAGCCGTCTTGTCTTGTCTCTTATGTTCCATTTAATTACTCTTACCAGGAAAGAAGGTAAAATATTAATCTGGTCTGGAACTATATTTTGATTATCTTTAAACTCTACCTAGTTAACACTGCACGGTATAGTGTTTTTTGTTCCTTGATCTCCCACACAGACACATCTGGCAAATCTGCTATTTGTTTTAACTTTTCTCTTCTTCTCTTCTCTTCTCTTCTCTTCTCTTCTCTTCTCTTCTCTTCTCTTCTCTTCTCTTCTCTTCTCTTCTCTTCTCTTCTCTTCTCTTCTCTTCTCTTCTCTTCTCTTCTCTTCTCCTTTCCTTTTTCCCTTCCCTTCCCTTCCCTTCCCTTCCCTTCCCTTCCCTTCCCTTCCCTTCCCTTCCCTTCCCTTCCCTTCCCTTCCCTTCCCTTCCCTTCACTTCCCTTTCTGTTACAGTTCAATTGAGCTTTCAAAAGTTCTCATTTTACCTCTCTATATCTTGACCTTGACCTTCTATGCCCTGCTCTCTTTACTGATCTCTTTGCTGTATGATTAATCTTAATATTCAAGACCCTTCAAGACCCTTCTTCAATTTTTTCTCTTCTGGAAGTTCCAGAAATCTTCCACACAGGCAAACACAATACTTTTAGTGCTTCTTACCAGTTTCCTTCATTTCTTGGTTCATCAGAGTTCCAGTTCGACACAAACCATGGGCAGCATTCCTGGCTGCTACATACAGAGACCATCCTGAGAGTCGTGAGAGAACAGGTGGTGAACAAGGGATGTTGAGATGCATTTGCAGTGTAACTTCACATAATACCATGCGTAACAACAGCTCTGGGATTTGAAGATATAAGATTGTAAGAACAACAGACCAAGAACAAGGGAAAAATACTGCTAGGGAAGTGATGGAAATCACTGGCTGAGATACCCTGAGTGAAATGTTGCAGAGCTGCAACTGAAAGGCAGGCTACTGAATTGCAAATCACAAGTTCTTAGCATCATACAGGGTAAGGCATTAAAAACAGTAAACAACACAGATTTCTGTTATTGCTGTTGTATTCACTTTCATCTGATGTGTAAGTTTGAGAGTGGTAGGGCTTAATGTTATATATATATATATATATTTTTTTTTTCTGTTCCTGACCTCATTTATTAGGGTGGGTAATATACTATCCTCTCAATAACTGGGTTACTCCTTTTCTCATCAGTATTACAACATATTTTCACCATGTTTTCTCTTTTATTCCTCAGTATTTCTTTTTCTGTTGTTACATCCTCATCTGTCTGATTTTCCTCCAGCTATACACTAAATCTATGTGTGAATTTGTACCAGTTTCTTCCAAATGCATCTCATCACTCTTAAAGATCTTCTTTATCAATAGCTTCATACTCAATATTGAAGTTCCACTCTGCAAGTACTCAGGTAGATAAAATTTCATGTCCTGTGAACACCTCCTATTAACCTTTCCATGACCTTTCCTTAAGTGTCCCTAAAAATATTTGTTATTCCTGTTGCATTCCTACACATTATTTAGAAAACTTTCAGAATTTTCTCAGTTGCATTCGTTACAGCTATTCTAACATTTCCATTCATGTTTCTTTTTTCCTTTATATAATCTCCACAGTGTTTGTATAATAATATTCCTTTCTACTTTATCTTTTTTTTCTCCCTTGCTGAGTAACTTTACTTTTCTTGATATATTTATCATTATTTTTAATTGCAATCAATTTTGTTTAAATTGTTTAAAAAAAAGTTCTTTTTTAGAACTTCAGTAGTTCTTTATTGGTACTTATCACACACTTTTTAAAATCAGCATTTTAAATTTACTTGAATGACTAAGACTCCAGCACCAATCCAACTTTCTTTTCTGGCTGACTCAGAGAAGGTATTAGGCGTGGAATTCCTCATGAATTGATTTGACTGTGTTAAAGAAAGCAACATTATCTTTATTTCCTTGCCGACTATTGCTTCCCAGGTAGTCTTAGGCATTTTAATCCCACATGACACATGCTTTGTTTTATCACAGTTTTTACTTATCTGTCTTTCCAACACTGCATATTTCCTCTTTTACCTTAATCACAAAGATATACCTACAGCAGCCAAAACACCAGTGTTCTTTCACCTGATAAAACACCAATCAAGTAACTTATGAACCGACCCAGCAGATCAAAACAGTGGTCTATTTTTTTTTCCCAATGCATTTTCTTTGAGTGCAGAAAATACCAAAATCTCCATAAATAATAATAATAATAATAATAAAATGATCACATAATGGCTTGCAATTGCATGCTATTGGGTAGCTTTTTCCAGTGTAGAAAGACAGTGATATTATCTTGAAGCATGACAGCATGCATCTTGCTTTAATACATATGGTATGTATTTTATTGAGCTGAATTGGAGACATTCTTAACAGGAATAAAGATGCTGAATCCTCCTTAAAGCACTGCTCTGCTCCGTAACACCTCATGCCAGTGAGTTGCACAGTTTGTGTGCAGGTGGGTGGTTCCCAAAGTCCATGAGGCCAGGACCATGGTTTGCAGTACTGCTCCATGGCAAGTGGTTAGATTGGGCTGTGGTGTGGTCCAGGAGAAATACTTATACAACTGTGACTGTTAACACATTCTCCTCATTATTATTTTTACAGGTAACATTCTTTTAAAAATTTTTAGATGTTCTCATATAAATATAAATTGAATTTTAGAAATTCTGTAGTCAAGTCCAGTTATGAGAAAAATATTAATTATGTGGTAAATTGTGAGATTTAATACAGACAAAAACTATAGAGAGTTCATGGATTATGTAGCTTGAATGCTCTGCTACGAAGTCACAAGCCACATCTCAGGCACAATCTTTCAAAACACAAGAGGAGCCCTAAAATACTGGTGCTGAGATACATTGACTTTCTTAATTCAGCCATGATTTCTTTAAGAGCTTTTTCAATGACCAAATGTTATTCTTTGAAAGACAAATTGGAAACACCGTCTAGAAAATTAGTAGCTTTTCTCAGTAAAAACTGAGTATAACTCAGGGCTAAGTTTATGGCTATGGTTTTTGCAATGTTTTCTGCTTCTTCCAGAGCAGAAAGGGACTCATGAGGACCCTGACAATGAAAGTACACTCTTTACAATAAAAAACAGAACAGTTATTCCACCTTATCTATGAGACCTTATCAGTTATTGCTATTAAGTATTTGGGCTGCCATACAGTGTTTGTCAAATTACCCATAAATTTCAAAAGTTCACAGTGGAAGTCCATTATTGGTTTGTATTCATGTTGAGCATCTGCTTAAAATGTTTGTTATCCATCTAATCAGGAAGCAAACTTGCCTCCTGATGTGTGAATTACTTACTGGTCAAATGCCAAATCGCCATCAAGAGCTAACAGTAAATAATGTACATGATTAGCTTTTAGCTTTTCATGGAGTGGGTTTTGATCTCAAACAGTGAGTACCATATGCCTCATTGCCTTGTTGTATGATCCCTGGAGTGTTTTCCAGAAATTAGCATTACAAAATATTTTTATGATACAATTACTTTCTTCTCTGGTTTTCTCTCTGATGTTTTGTGTATCTAAACTTTGCTGCATAAGGTACAGAACATAAGGAATAGATATACATATCTTGCTCATTACAACATCTGTGTAAAATGACAGCATGGGAGCTCTAGAAGTAACATAAGAACAAAGTAGCCATATATCCTTCTGGTACAATCTTCTAGCTTTTGGCAATCTGGCATATAGTCTTCAGAAATGGGAAGAGAACTTTGTGTTTGACAACTTTCGATGTTTTGTTTTCTTGTCATCTAATCATCTGAACTGCCATTTGGTGGTGAGTTTTATAATTTAAATATGACCTTTGTCAACCTCTCTCTCTCTCTCGCCCCCCCTCCCCCACCCCCCTTCTTACAGTGCTGTAAGAGAGCTGCTGACTGGTCACAGGTGTCATTGAGTTAATTTGCATCAGAGAAGTGTATGCTTGCAATTTTGAAAGACTGGAGAAGCATGAAAACCAGAAGGGAAAAGCTTTGGATCTTAGTTGATGCCTGGGTTGCTGCACATTGAGTTGGGTCAGGTAGAAGTTCCAGGATTAAGTAGAAATGATGGTTGGTACTTACAACACATAGTATCTCATCTGTTCTGAGGCTGTACAAGGATTTCTGTTCAGGGTTGCAGGTTCCAAATTTTTACCATGTGTCACGTGCTTCAGTCAGAGCTCAAAGGAAAAAGGAAATAGGCGCATTCACTTAGTAGGTTTACAACTGAGGGATGCATAGTATTATGAAGTCTGCATGCTATATATGTGTTATTCTAAATGTATGTTTCAGATCTGTTTGTTTTTGTTTTCTTTTTTGTTTGTTTGTTTTTAGGGGGGAAATTAGCAAAATATCTGGCCGATTGCATGGGTACTGTAACTGATGCTATCTATAAAGATTGCTGAGCTGTTTTTTTTTTTGTTGTTGGTGGTGGTTTTTGGTGGTGGTGTTTGTTTGTTTTGCTGTTTTTTTATTTGTTTGTTTGGTTTGTTTGGTTGTACGTTTGTCATTTGTTTGTTCATTATTGTGGTGGTTTTTTGTTTGTTTTTTGAGTGGAGGCTGCCATTCTCTCCTGACTTTGTATAGATATATACAAAGAATCTATGTATATATATTCAAATTCAAGCTTATTGGATGGTTTAAAATGTGAGAAAAAATCTGTATAATATCAGAAAGAGTCTTTATGAATAAAAGATAATATTTAAAAATAGTTTACACTAAGCTTAAAAAAAAAAAAACAACTAGCCATATCAGCAAATGAGGAAATTTGTTTAAGGTATTCCAGCAAATCTATGACTTCATAGTTCTGCTAAAGGCAAGTTAAAAATATTTACAAATCTGAAGTAATTTTGTATTTGTACTTGCATTTCTATTAAGAACCTAATAAACAGGAATATAATCTGTGTGATGTTGACTGACAACTATTATGGTCTCTTAAGATTTTTTTTTCATCTATTTGAACTGTTTTTTTTATCACTGAAATATTTATTTTGGTGAAATATATTTTTCCCTTAAAAATCACGAAAGATTAAAACTGTGGATCAGCGACAGATGTTGATGTGAATGAACAAGCAAAAACTAATAGTTATATATGTACAATTACTTCAGTGCCCTCAATATTTCCTACCATACCCACACAACATCTTTTAAAGTTCAGGTTAAATGTCTTGTAAATTAGCAGATTAAGTGAACAAAATACCAAAATAATACAGAAAACTGTTCTCAGCAAAAGACAATTTTTATAACCACAAATTAAAACAACAGAAGAATAGACATAGTGATGAAAATTTTACCAAAATATTGGGCTTTTTCTCAAAGGCGCTTTCTTCTTTTCCCTTGCTCAAAAGTACTCCATGTGGATGTGATACGTACTACAGAAACAGAAATGAGATAGGAAGAAATCTGTTGTTTGCTTACTGGTATTCCTAATGACTGTATGGCATGTTTCAGGTATAAGAAAAAACAACAACAACAAAAACAACAACAACAAAACTTGCATTGAAAATCTAAGTCTGTGCTTAAAAATGTGGCTTATATCACCTTATTGAAAAACATACACACCACGTTAATGGATAATATCAGAACAACACTGAACAATGTCAGTTCATGCAGACTGCATTTAGATACTGCAAGCTGAAAAGGAGAAAAAAAAAGGGAAAAAAGGTCAGTCATAAATATTTTTTTTCTATTTACCAGTACCAACACAGAGTAACACATACCTGAAAACAGACCCACCCTTTAACAAAACTAGAACATTCACAGATGTTACATCAGACATAAAGAAACTGACAGAAAGCTCTTAACTGCAAAATTGTCTGTGAGACACGCTTATCCAATTTTCTCCTTGTGCTTTTCTTCTGCAATGTCCATATCACATCCGACTTTGCACCATGACAGTAAGGAGTCACCAGTTCCTCTCGTGCTCCACAATACCACATCCTGGTGTGGTTGCCTGGCCAGCTCTGTCATCTGCTGCTAATTCCACCTGAGATGTAGTGCCCCAGTGCAAGAGAGTGGTGCTAGATCTTGTGTGATGCTGTGCACTGCCAAAGGCCTTGGGGGACCCTGTGTTCACATGGTTGTACTGATACATGACCCAGCATGAACAATCTTTTACAGAGGCCCTCTGGGAAAATGAGAGCACTCAATAGTGCAGTTACTTCTGAGTGCAGTTACTTCTCAGGGAAACTTTTTTTTTCTTTTTTTTTTTCTTTTCTTTTTTTTTTTTTTTCTCAGATACTGTAATTAAATGAAACTTGTCTTCTCATTATTCACTTTTCAACATCATTTCTGAGCTACACCCAGTACATTCAAAGAGTTGTCTTGTAACACAACATTGTCACAGTACCTTAGCCATTGAGAGAGATATCACCACCATCTATGGAACCGTGGTGAAAACTTGCTTACACTTATATTAAACACCTTTAGCATCCAAAAAATCTATTTTATTTTTTTATTATTTTTTTTTTCCAGCGGAGGCAGCTTCTTGTATGTAGTTCCTTATTTTATGAATACTACTTCTGTGGTTGCGCCACTGTGGGGCTGTGGCTGCAGCAGTGATTACTGTTTGTCTTCACTGCCCAATGTGTCTCTTTTACCACTTATACAAGCAGCCTGATGTTGTGGTGAGGATAGCAGCCAAAGTCTAGCATGCAAAATCCAATATACAGAAGGCAATTCTGTGTGACTGCTTCTTAACATATTAACCTATAATTAGACAAGAGACAGTAAGCTAAGGAAGAGGAGAGGCTTGAAACAGAGCATTGAGTCATATGGAAAGGATAGTTTGTTGCTCCAATAACCTCTCTGAAAAAGTTCACCTTTCCCTTCATTCAAGCACTGAAACATTTTGTTTTGCAAATCATTTCCTCCTGTCTATGCATCCACTTTCATACTTCAACAATACTTAGCAACTTTTTACTGGCATAAGCTACTTTTGTACTTCTCTCTACAGATGGTTTTAGTTTACATTAGAATTGTAAAACTGCTGATGATACTTGAGTTCAAACTCCAGGTGGGAAAACTGTGTACACCCTTTCCACACTCAGACCTTTGGGGCTCTGTTGCAGTGTCTCTGAAAGCAAGAGATTTTTACTTGCAAATTATCTTGTGTGCACTTTTACCTTTCAGATTGGTGTGCCAGAAAGCCACGATGAACCTGGCAGTAGTTAGAATTGCAGATCATCAGTAGCTATGTGAGGGATGTCAGGCTGTTCAGATTTACTATAACCTTGAGCTATGCCATATGATCCCAGACAAGAAAATATAACAATCCTTCACCACTACTCTCCTTTGCTATAGTTCTATGAAGAACCAGAAGCAAGCTAGGTCTTTGTCATTACTAGAAGAAATTATGTTGCTTGAATTGCTACCTGCATATAGGATGTTATCAGACAAAACAAAGACAGTATGCAGAATGAGGTGATTTCGTATTTTATTTGCAAAATATATTCTGAAGGAAATTGTAGAAGTTACTATACTATTATGATGGTAGCACCAGAAGTGCTAGAATTTAGTCCAATGGCAATGTACAGAAGATGAGAAAATGAGACAAATATCTGACAAAGTTCAAAAAAATTTTGGTGTTCTCTTAAAACCATTATTCAATGAAGGCCAATTTACAAGAAATGTAGCAGTCAGGATCAAACGTGTACAGAGATTCAGATGTGTCACCAGGAAACTGCTCCATGGGAATGTGGCTAAAATGAGCTACAGTTAAAGCTCCTTTGTGAATACATACTTTAATGAGATCTGGTTATTTGTAGAAACATAAAGAAGAGGTTATTCACACTGCCTAGCTTCAGGCACATAAATTAGGAGTCCGAACTCCTGTATAGTCAGTGAAGGCTTCTTCAGAGGTCTGACCATGATAAGGAAGTTAACTTTGATGTTCAAAGTCATCTTCATAATGGGCATATTTGTCATCATTGATTAAAAAGGGAGATCATTCTCACTTAGCTACCTATCTCAACTGTTCACAGTCAGAAGTTGTGAATATCCTCTATCAGATGCTGTAACATCTGATACTCAACAATTTGCTCATGAAGCAAAAGCCAAATTCCAGATGTGACCACTTGACGTTATATTAGGAATGTGTGTTCTGAGACTGTCATTTCAATTTGCATAAATAACAAATAGATTGTTTCTTTTATTACTGATAACTAGGTCTAAATGATGTTATTGAAATAAATTGACTCTGCTTTCATGTGGAGAGTGAAAACCACACTTCTTCAATGGAATTATTAATAAGTAATGAAAGAACGGAATTTAACAGACAAGATTTAATTAAAAAGTCATATAAAAGAAGACAGAAGTACGGAATAAAAAGACAGAGAAGTAACACTAATAAGTGCAAATGAGGTGCCATGTTCAGCACTTCAGGAAGGAACGGTGACAGACACAAGAGTGTTTAGCTTATTTTGAACCACAAAGAATTACCAACTATAGCATAGCCATGACCTAGAGGACAACGTTCTTTTATATTTGAAAAGATAATGATGTGAAATCAGAGTTCTGTTAGACTGCTTAAAGAAATGGCAAATTATACATCCAGATACTGTTATTAGTTTCCTGATAATTACAATCAATTCTTAAAAAGTAAGTAAGTATACCTTTGAAACTGTATCTGCATACATATAAGATAGTCTTATAAATAAGAAGGATTATCTCATTGATTATATATTTTTACCATTTTAAAATAGGGGAAAAATAAAGGAGTCACACTGAAATCAGTTTCCTTAAAATGAGAACTTGGATTAGTAAATTAAGAATAACATCATTTAATTAACTATTGGTTATTCTCATTATCTCTTTTTCATCAGCTCATCAATTTACATGTGCCATATCAAAACTTCATTTAGTGGATTTAAAGGTTTATCAAGGAATTTCCTTTCTGCTCATCTTGTTTTCAAAGATTAGTAACAAATATATAGGTTCACTTCAGTCAAAAACAAATTATTTTTGAAACAGTTACAAATAAATGATACACCTGGAACTCAGAGCAATCATATCAAGTATACCAGTTTGTTACTATCCATAGAAGATTGCTGAGGATGCTTTCAGAGAATGAACAGAAAACAGCTAAAAAAAACTGACACAGACTATTTTTTTTTCCATTCCTTACATAAATTTGAAATGGTGCTTGCTGTTATTCTTCACTGAGATTGTGTAGTATGTCTAGTAAGTCTAATAACTGGAAATAAGCAAAATGAAAATCAAGAGCATCAAAACCAGATTACGTTCTGCAGCCAAATGAGATACCAAAAAGGCAGGCCTAAATTAAGGAGGCAATTGGCATGACATCAGAAAGCGATCCTACTTGAGAGATGTTACCTGTCAGAATCTCCACACTCTCCCTGAACATTACGCAATTTCTACTTCTGTTTTATTAAGTATTTTGTAGCAGTGATTTTTAATTGATATTGCACTTTATATTTTGCAAAGTTGAGAGCCTCTGGGTAAGGATTAAGGGACGAACAAATAAAGGGGATGTTGTTGTGGGAGTCTATTACAGACCACCTGGCCAGGACGACAACGCTGATAAATTATTCTTTGCAGAACTAAGAGATGCCTCGAGATCAACTCCCCTTGTCCTAATGGGGGATTTTAACTTGCCAGACGTCAACTGGGATCACCACACGGCTGACACGAGCAAGTCCAGGAGGTTCATAAAGCACCTGGATGATAACTTCTTGGTGCAGGTTCTAAGTGAGCCAACTAGTAAAGGCGCCCTCCTAGATCTGTTGCTGGAGAGCAGGAAGGGTCTTGTGGGAGACGTGGCAATTGGCGGCCGTCTCGGTCATAGTGACCATGAAGTGGTTGAGTTCAGAATCTATGGTGACAGAAGGAAAACAGCCACCAAAACTTCAGCCCTGGATGTGGGGAAAGCAGACATCAGGTTGCTCAGGGAATTAGTCAGCAAGGTCCCCTGGGAAACTGCTTTTGAAGGCATTGGTGTCCATCAGTGCTGGTCCATCTTTAAGCACTGCCTCCTAAAAGGTCAAGATCAGGCGATTCCAAAATATCGGAAGTCAGGCAAGCGGGGCAGAAGGCCGGCCTGGCTGATCAGGGATCTTCTACTGGAGCTAAGGTGAAAAAAGAAAGTGTATGGCTGCTGGAAGGAGGGTCAGGCGACGATGAAGGAATACAGGGATGCTGTTCGTGTTTGTAGGGAGAAAATTCGTGTGGCCAAAGCCCAACTAGAGTTGAAGCTGGCCATGTCTGTGGGAGACAATAAAAAAGTTTTTTTTAGGTATGTGAACAGAAAAAGGAGAACCAAAGAAAACATAAGTCCGCTACTAGATGGGGAGGGTCTCCTCACAGACAATGACATAGGCAAAGCAGAGACGTTTAATGCCTTCTTTGCCTCTGTCTTCAACACTGATGATGGGCTTCAGGACCCAGAGTACCCTGAGCTGGAGGACCATGATGGTGGGAATGACAAACTCCCAACCGACCCTGAACGTGTGCGGAATTTGCTGCTCCACCTGGATCCATACAAGTCCATGGGTCTGGATGGGATCCATCCCAGGGTGCTTAAAGAGCTGGCTGACGTCATCGCGGGACCTCTCTCAATCATTTTTCAACAATCTTGGGAATCTGGTGAGGTCCCATTGGACTGGAAGCTGGCAAATGTTGTGCCAATTTTCAAGAAGGGTAAGAAAGAAGACCCTAGCAATTACAGGCCTGTCAGTCTCACATCAGTGCCTGGTAAAATTATGGAGAGGAAGATCCTTGAAGTTATTGAAGCACACCTGGGGGACAATGCAGTCATTGGTCCCAGCCAACATGGGTTCATGAGGGGTAGGTCCTGCCTAACAAATTTGATTTCCTTTTATGATAAGATCACCCATCTAGTCAATCAAGGGAAACCAGCTGATGTGATCTTTTTGGACTTCAGCAAAGCTTTTGACATGGTTTCCCATAGGATCCTACTGGACAAAATGTCCAGCATACAGCTAAACAAAACTATCATACGATGGGTGAGCAATTGGCTGACGGGCAGGGCTTAAAGGATTGTGGTAAATGGGGCCACATCTGGCTGGCGGATGGTCACCAGTGGGGTCCCTCAAGGCTTCATTTTAGGGCCAGTCCTCTTCAATGTTTTTATAAATGATTTGGATGTAAGACTAGAAGGTGTTCTGAGCAAATTTGCCAACGACACTAAACTTGGAGGAGTTGTGGACTCGGTTGAGGGTGGAAAGGTCTTGCAGAGAGATCTGGACAGATGGAGAGCTGGGCGATCACCAACCACATGAAGTTTAACAAAAGCAAGTGCCGGGTCCTGCGCCTGGGACAGGGCAACCCTGGCTATACGTACAGACTGGGCGATGAGACACTGCAGAGCAGCCCCGCAGAGAGGGATCTGGGGGCTGTGGTTGACAGCAAGTTGAATATGAGCCAGCAGTGTGCCCTGGCAGCCAGGAGGGCCAACCGTATCCTGGGGTGCATCAAGCACGGCATTGCTAGTCGGTCAAGGGAAGTGATTGTCCCACTCTACTCTGTGTTGGTGCAGCCTCACCTCGAGTACTGTGTGCAGTTCTGGGCACCACAGTACAAAAAGGACATTAAACTGTTGGAGAGTGTCCAGAGGAGGGCGATGAAGATGGTGAAGGGCCTAGAGGGTAAGACGTATGAGGAGCGGCTGAGGTCACTGGGCCTGTTCAGCCTGGAGAAGAGGAGGCTGAGGGGGAACCTCATCACAGTCTACAGCTTCCTCGCGAGAGGGAGTGGAGAGGCAGGTGACCTATTTTCTGTCATCACCAGTGACAGGACCCATGGGAACGGTGTGAAGCTGAGGCGGGGGAAGTTTAGGCTGGACATCAGGAAGAGGTTCTTCACCGAGAGGGTGGTCGCACACTGGAACAGGCTCCCCAGTGAAGTAGTCACTGCACCAAGCCTGTCTGAATTTAAGAAGAGATTGGACTGTGTACTTAGTCACATGGTCTGAACTTTTGGGTAGACCTGTGCGGTGCCAGGAGTTGGACTTGATGATCCTTATGGGTCCCTTCCAACTCAGGATATTCTATGATTCTATGATTCTATGATTTATTGCATATTGAAGGGCAGTGATAGAAGTAGACATCAAAAACAGAAAATACAGGCCCACACCATCTGTGTAACAGGACCTGGCTGGTTTTTACCTTTGCTATATTTGACATTTATAGCCAGAGGAGATGTGCTTTCCTGATACTAGTGCAATGGTAGTATCCTGAACTGCCACGTCAGGCTGGTGGAGCAGGAGATGATGATAAAGTAAAGGAATATGAAACAATAGGTGAAGAGCTGAAGAAAGAGAGACAGTGAAACAAATCCTTGCACTGATCCAACAATAAAAGGAAAAGAACAATGAGCATAAAAAAGAGAACAATAAAGAAATTTTGGGATAAAAAAAAAAAGGAAAACTGTGAATTGAAAGAGATTGAGAAAATTAAATCTGGCAGGTGACAAATGACTGAAACAATACTGTGGTGAGTAAATTGTGGAAAATATTTTTAAATGGCTAACTGGAAAAAAAATCTGAATTTAGTAAAAGATGGTTGAAAGTGTAAAAATATAGGGTACAATATTGAATACCACACAAACAAATCTGCATACATTCCAGTTAAACTTAGCAGATTCCCTGTATTCAGTAGATGGTATGCAACAGTTCATAGGTTATTTACACATGCCTTCTGGAACTATTTGAAAATATATCAATCCTGTTTAAACACTTTTTATGCTCTATCACAAATAGCTGTTCACCAGATCTGAACCACCAGCTGGTATTCTTGATGATTCCCCTTGACAAAAAGATACCTTGCATTCAACAAGGAGACGTGCAACACTCCTTGGCTTGTGTTACCAAATGCAGCGTTAGATTAGGCATGTGTTGAATCGCCAGAGGTCCAAAAGCTGATTTATTTGAAGAATGTCTGTAGTGCAAGAAAGAATACAAGCTTAACAAACAGATTTAGGAATAGCATCTTATATCGAAGGAAAGGCTGTGAGTAGGCACGGATCTCTCAAAACTGATGAAAATACTGTATTGAGAGCAGCAGTCTGGTGAAGTATGGAAGTTGGATAAGCAGTTGGGTATGGGAATTGTGAAATATAGAAGAAAAAAAATCACTTATGTTTTCTAGATCATTCTTCTACATATGTATATATATACATTATAGTTTAAGATTCTTATTAAAAAATCTTAAAAATTAGAAGGACTTTTACCTTTAGTTTCCTTACAGCAACCATTCTAGATACTACCAATGTCAAACCACCTTTCCTGCACTTAACGTTCTTTCTCTTACGTGCCATTGTCTCTAAACTGTCCTAAATATTAGAAGAAACTGCTTTCCTAGCATTTTTAAAATAAATGTGTTTTTATTACAAATCTGGAAATAATGCATTATATAGATCTCTCAGAGAATTTTTTCTAATGTATGTTTTGGGAACCTTAGAAATTTCAGTTATTTTTATCATGTATATCAAGTATAGATGTGAGCCTTGCTGACAGGTCATTTTTCAAAACCTTATCATACGTCATTTAATGGGTGGTCCTGATGTCAGGAAGTGATTGTGAAGGGAAAACCTGGCTGAGAGGAATTAGAGTTAAAAATTGACCAGTGTCAGGTGGGTCACCACATTAATGCTGTGTGGCATTTTATTATGATAATATTATTTTGAGTATATGATATATTATCATTTATATGTAGCAATTCGGTTGTAAATTCATGTGATATGAAATATTTAGGAGAAAAGAGTCCTTGACTCTTTGTATAAGCACTGCTCTGCAACAACTGAAAACATCGGTGTGTTATCACCACTATTTTAATCAAAAATCCAAGATATGGCATGCTACAAGCCTCTACAAAAAAGCAAATAAACAAACAAAAAACAACCAACCAACCAAACAAAAAGCTATATCCCAGTCAAAACAATGACCTATGACAACAAACATAGCAGAATTCTGGTGTACTAACAAAGGACATAAAATCAGTAATATTTGAGGACTAGCTCCTTTTTTTCTTTTATTATTAAACCAATATGATTTGCACAGGGGAAATTAGAAGGACTTGATATCTCCCCTTTTTAACCATGCGTTAGCATGTGGGGAAGTTACAGTTCTAGTTCATTAGTAATAATAGAAGCAGACAGTGGTATCTTTCCTTTTTAGCACTTAGGGGTTGACACAATTGTTCCTCTCAACGATCCTACTAAATATGTGTCTCAATTGTGTAATCATGCTGTACAATCCATTGGGTCCTTTGCATGATAAATGCCAGAAAGCTGAGGAAGCCTTCTAGATCCCTGTCCACCACAAGATATAGACTGTAATTCCAGGAGCTCCACTGCATTTTGTACATTTCACAGCTCCTCTGTAGTCAGGGCATGGTACAAACTGATTAAAATGAAGCCACATCAGATTTCTTTTCCAAAGGAAACAAATCTTGAGTAAATGCTGTTGCTTTCACTTGGTTTGCACTAAACTGCCTCAGTAGGACCAGTCACAAAAGGCTATATGTCTCATAAAGCTTATCCTCAGATTGGTCAGGTACCATACTGCTGCAAAGATGCCAAGACCTCAAAGCTCTTATCATCTATATCAACAGAGATCTGCTCCTTTTCCTTCTTTTTCTATCTTTCTCTCTCTCTTTTTTTTTTTTTTTTTTTTTTTAAGGCAAGGAGGGACTCTGGTGTGAAAATATTACAGTCCATACCCTCTGTAACTGTCTTGTTTGCATATATAAATATTGCTTCTTTAAGAAAAACAGACACTGGCAGCAGTGTAAGAATGTATGTTTTAATATTTGTGCACATACAGATATCAGTCTGTTTAGAGTGAGAAGGCTGGAGAACAGGCACACACAACTGGCACAAAAGGGAAGCTGACCTTTCAGTGTTTACCCTGGTGGTGTTTTCAATGGCACCCACCTGGCTGATGTTGGCGACACCGTTTAGGAAAGTGCCAATGGACTTTGCAAATCTGAAAGCTCCTTTGCAAGACATTTACTATATGGTTTGCTTGAACTTCCTTTTCTGGAGCTCCACATTCTGTAAGCAATCAATTTTGTTTTATAACATATATATTCAGAGGACAGGTCAGTGTCTCGATGCATATAACCTGTACTCTGTTAAAGGTTCTGTGCCTTCAGAGTAGCAACTTAAATCCTCATGTACCTTCCTGCTGTAGCTGGGGTTGTGTGGGCTTGCAGTTTTCCACAACAACTATGGATGGAGAGGTGGAATTACTGGGTGCAGAAAATTGGAGTACAGAGTACTCATGAAATGGGAGATTCCTAGGAAAAGAGGAGTTCTCTAATAAACATCCCTTTATATTTTCCAGACACCTGTATACCCATACCCATACTGCTGCCAAATATAAGATTTTTTTATTGCATAACCCACACTACACAAGCAAAAAGGTGGAAATGAACTGTATATCTACTTAGAAAACTATGCCCAGTTATTCTGAGAGTTGAGGTAGGAAGTTAGGGAAATTATGGAGAGAGAGCTCCTGAGGAAGAGAAGAGTTGGAGTTTTCAATATCAGGTAGGTATTATGCAATAGCAAAGTTGAAGAGGCAGTAAATAATGGGCTGGGTCTTGCTGTGAGGAAGTGAGAGTAGGGGTCTGTCTGACTGCTGTTGGAAGGACACCACAGAAGTGTGGAGGAAGCAGGGAAGCATAAGACTGGGACAGAAAGAATTGGAGAAGAGAATTTGGTGCTTGGCTGATCTCCTTAAATCAACATTTGACCCTGTTAAGTTTAAAGAAGAAATGAGGGAAGAACACTTCCTGCACTGCCTGCAGCAGGCAGAACTGCCATTCTTACACTTATGATCATATCCTTCTCCCCTTGATACAACCAAATGTGCTACATGGAACGGTTCCCAAAGCTGTCATTGCCTCAAAACCAGACACTGTCACAGACCTTTTCCTGATACTGGAAAATTATTTACCCAGTGTGAGGAATAAGTATTTAGAGGTGCTAACATTGAAGGCTATGCACTGAATTCTAAATGACTGGCAAATAAGCTATTAATTAAAATAGAAATTGATTCCATCTTGTGGGATTTAAGGAGAAATAAGATTCTCACAAGGTCTCTTCTGAGTGTTCTTTTAGTACAGCTAAAGGCAGTATTTTAATTTTCAAATAATCCAACCCTATAATTAAAGTTACATTTTTGCCACAAATTTTAAAATATTAATGAAACTTGAATAAGTCTGGCTGGAGTGCTCCAGGGCAAAATATAGAAATATGTTAACGAGTACCTTCTTCAAATATCTGCTTATGAAAAAGCCATATTCCAACCGACAAAGTTCATTGGTTTAGTTGTCCTTTGTGATTCTAATTAAATCTTTCTTTATTAATCAATTTTTAAACCATTCCTTCCTTTCATGAGCTGGTGGAATCATATATTTAATTACACTTATCTGGAAATATAATAATAATAAAACGTAACAATCCTAACATCTTTGTCTTAAACACTGTGTTGATTCTTCCAACTAAAATGTGTTGCTATAAAAAAACAAGGTGATATGTAGGATGACATAAATTAATTCTTAATAAGTGGATCATATCTGTCCATGCTGGTATAATTTATAAAGGCCCTGTTCTTGCACAGCAGGATATGAGCAATTTACATAGAAGAAAAATAAATTACTAACAACCTATAACAGAAGAATTAGCATGCTCAGACATACCAAAATAAAATCAGAATTAAATATTCTTACTGATCTTTGAATAGTTCTATACAGAGTATTCAAGTTGCATTATCGGGATGTGGGGAAATATAATTTCACCTGACCTTTAGACTGTGGCATCATGAGATTAAGTAAAGGACTCCAACACTAATTCAGAACTGTAATAACTAAATACTAAAAATTTCCTGTGTGACCCATATCCCTGTACGAGTTCAGATTTGTTTGGAAAAAAAAATAAATTGCAATAAATGTGCTGGATCATCTAAAACTATTCTGTGCTCTAGATGTACTAGCTGTATCACAAACATGACCTTCATTACTTCCTTCATTCCTTTGGATTCTAGTGTTCCTGGGGGATCAGTGGAACACCAGATCAGTGTTCCTATGATCAGTGGAATTATGATGCCTTTCTCTGGTTTTGCTCAAATTAAAATTACATGATTGAAATGAAGCAAGGCCCAATACATCATTATCCATTTCACTTTGGGATCTATTATCTAACAAAACAGATGTTGGATGTATAGTCTGACCTAACCAGAAGTGCTGGATGCACTGGATCTCTAGGAGAAAGGTTGCTTCCAAGAAGCTACTTACTACACAGGTATGGGTAGTGTGAGATGTTGCAGATATTGATGCAGATGATTCAGTATTGACACCTGAATGTGTTTCACAGACTGGTGTCACTGTGAGCCCTGTTTGTTGTTTTGTTCCGGTCATAAGAATCATAGAATCATAGAATATCCCGAGTTGCAAGGGACCCACAAGGATCATTGAGTCCAACTCCTGGGTCCTCAAAGGACCACACCCAAAAACCAGACCATGTGTCTGAGAGCATTGTCCAAACGCTTCTTGAACTCTGACAGGCTCGCTGCTGTAACCACGGCCATAGGGAGCCTGTTCAAGTGCCAACCACCCTCTGGGTGAAGAACCTTTTCCCAACACCCAGCCTGACCCTCCCCTGTCCCAGCTCCATGCCGTTCCCTCAGGTCCTGTCGCTGTCCCCAGAGAACAGAGCTCAGCGCCTGCCCCTCTGCTCCCCTCATGAGGAAGCCGCAGGCCACCAGGAGGCCTCCCTTCAGTCTCCTCTGCTCTGGGCTGAGCAAACCAAGGGACCTCAGCTGCTCCTCATACATCTTGCCCCTAGACCCCTCACCATCTTCATTGCCTTCTTTTGGACATTCTCTAATAGTTTTACGTTCTTCTTATACTGCAGCACCCAAAACTGCACACAGTGCTCAAGGTGAGGCCTCACCAGCTCAGAGCAGAGTGGGACAATCCCTTCCCTCAACTGTCTAGTAATGCCATGCTTGATTCACCCCAGGGTACGGTGTGTGTGTGTGTGTGTGTGTGCGTGTGATGTTTGATTTAGAACATAAACAAACACATAACAAGGACAAAACAGACCCAAGCATTTCTGTCAGTAGGAAAGTCAAACTTCTATGCCTTTCACCACTTCTAGCTCTGGGGTCAGGACATTCCTGCCTGCTATACTTCTCATCCTCTTAACCAGTCATGTGTCTCTCCCTGCTCACTTATAACACATCTGAACTAGCAGGATTTGGATCACTGTGTTGATCACTGTGTTGGATCACTGTATTAGTTCAAAGTACCTCACAGCCCTGGTCATACCAGTGCTATGTAACTCACAGCAGTTCTGAGCTGCTGTTTCCCACAGAAAGGAACCTTCAGTTCTAGCAGGATGGTAGTGCTGCCGATTCCATCTGACAATACCGCTTGAAATTACATTCTGTCACCATCTGCCTTACTGCAGCTATGAAGGATAAAGCAGGCAATCATTAAAAAGACATCAGGTCTGACAGAAATGGTTCTCCACTTTCCTTCCATTAAGCAAAATGCAGATTTCATGTACCATCATGCAATCAAAGCCAGTCTGGAATTTGCTGGCAATATAATGTCTGGATCTAGACTTGGTGGCTTCTAGATACCTACAGTACCTTACTCTCTGCCAATGGGACTTCTAGTTTGTTCAGTGGCTAAGAGAGCTCAGCACAGATGTCTGCATCACCTTCCCCAGCCAGTAATCATCTATTCATCTTGGCAGGGTGAACTATTTCACTAGTCATTGCTCTTCTTATATTTTCAAATGTTTTTAGCAGGGAGTAGAATTGCAGGCCCTCCAGATGTCATCACTGTTAAAAGGTATTAGGCTGATACTTGCAGATTGCACATGCTACAGCTGTGAACACTTTAAGCTGAGCACCTACAAAGTTTACAAAATGATCACCACCAAATTAATAATAGATACATCTCTGTGAGTCTTGTGGCATAGACGGCTTGGGTAACCTTCAGCATGTAAGGGTGTAGGTCTGTAGGTAACAGGATAGCTAATCTTCATGAGGTGGAAGTGGGTTCTGACTACGTATCGCAGCTAAGCTTGGCCATTTATAGGTCAGGAGCATGGGAACCTCTGTACCTATATGTTGCTGAAATAGTACAGGTGTTGGAGGACAAAAAGTAGGGATGCTGGGGCCCCATGCTGGCATCACACCCAGGTTTTGTGATGAGTTTGATGCTCTAGGCAAAGACGAAACAGTGCACAGATAGAGGCACACTGGAAAGAGATCTCTTGCTTCTGTGTGTTTTACAGAGCCCCAGTCACTGCCAAGAGGCCAAGTCTCAGGTTTGTGTAAGACAACCTGATCGAGGAAGGTAAAAACTTGCCTTAAAAAAGAAACATAAAAACCCCTACACACTCAGGAGAAGCAAAGGAGAAAGGTGAAGCAAGAAAGGAATAGGATAGAAGCCAACAGAGGGGACTTTTCTCTGCCCTTTCTTTTGCAAGATGGGATTAACTGAGAACTCTTGGTGTAGCAGAAGAAATCATTCGTGGAAAAGAGGAGGCCTTGCTGCACTGACATGGTGAAAATGCAACTGTAAGGAGAGTCCTTGGATCCTGCTGTGTGGGATGGTGCCGGGGTGCTACTCGAGGCCGAGAATGGGAATCTCTGGGGGTAAAGTTTGTGCTGTCAGCAGAGGCAGTGGTTGCAGCAGTTCAGATGGTCAATGTTTGATTCTTTTACTCAGCACCAGATGGGGCAGTGGGGATCTCCAGTTCCAGGGCTGTTGTGGCCAGCATGCCCCACAATGAACACAGGAAGTGGGGCAGGGCTTGTCCTCCCCTAGCTGACCACTGCTGGGCTGCAGCTCAGCCTCTAAGGGGAACAGACAGCAGAAAGTGCATCACCTGTGCCCCTTGCACAACATCCTCCATTGCTGGTGTTGGGAGAAAGAGCACTGGACTAGATGGACCATTGGTCTGAGCCAGTAGGAGACTCTTTATGTTCTTCATCTATTCTCATCATTCAAGTACTTCTTATGCTTAGATTTAGATGTTCAGAAAAAATAAATGCTTTAAACTACCTAAACTTCACAGCACGTCTGTGATTTGGTGCTGTTCAACTGAGACAAGCAAGATGGAATTTACACCAAGGCTGGGGGTGTATTTGGGAAGTGGAACAAAATGAAAAACAAAACTAGATGTCTCAGATCATTGTCATTGAAAAGGTCTTTGTCCAGGGAAATACTTCTAGACAGATTCTCATTTTCAAAAATCTTTCTCTCTTTTTATCTTGACTGCTTGCTGTAATTCATATATTGATAAAGATGCTACTTTTAAGAATAATCCTGAAAAACCCTGAGATTCGCATCTCACTTTAGAAAAGCTGATATGTTTTGGGGATGGCTAAGTCAAGCCATTTCTTTTCCAGAGAGTAAAGAAAGAATCAATGACTTTTACAGCATCAGACTGTAAACAAGACTGTGCCAGTGCAATTACACAGTTAAATTAAATGCTCTGTTCTGTCAGGAAGGGATGCAAACTTCGGTTGTTCCCTCAAACACACAGTTCAACTAACTCATACAAATAAATTTATAACTAAACTCCCAGCTACATTATATATATATATATATACATAAACAAACAAACAAACAAAAAAACATGCATAAGTATGTGCAGTTTAGCACTAGGTTTTGTTCTGTGATTCTGTTCAAAATTTATCAAGACAGATCTACCCATCTTAGATTAAAAGATGTTTTTGGAGAAAATTCTCCAATCCTGCCTCTGAAGCAATACTGTGAGTACAAGAGCTACATTTATTTCAGTTAAGTCATTTTATGGGGCAAAGAGCTGGAGACAATAAAAACCACCAACAAAGTTCCCAGTCCTATTCCAAATCAATCAGCAGCAAAGGACTTGGAACAGAATGTTTCTGAGACAGAACTGCAAAAACTATCCTGAAGGCCTGAATTTGTTGGAGTTCTCTGGGTATATCTGTTAAGGCAGGAAAGAACAGCAAGCTTATAACCCCCTTAGCAAAACAAACAAACAAACAGAGAGAGAGAAACACTGCTTGAGACTGAGCAGAAACAGGAGACTAAATCCACAAGATATCATATACCTTCCCCAATTAGTTTTTATTTCAAATACATTAAATGCAAATATTGGTTTTCAGCATGGTTTCTTTTACCAAAAGTGCCCTCATCACTGGGTTACAAAAGCGTTACTACACATTTTCCTGGCTCCAAGCATACTTGATTATTTTGTGAAACAGAAGTGACAGAGCGAATGCCATCCTGACACACTGTAAAGTACACTTTGGCGGAATTAATCAAGTACAATCAGACACAAATAGTTTTAGAGAGGGGTGGAAATTGAAACCTGCTGTTTCAGATGCTGACTGATTATCTTCTGTGTACTGTGTAAAAGAAAAGGGAGTGTGTATTTATCTTTTTTTTTTTTTTTTTTTTAAATGAACAATCATATTGAAAACAGAAGTATATTGGTTAATATCTAAATAGTAAGACACTATTTCTGCAAGAGTGCAATTGTTCTTCATTTCAGGAGTTTTTCTGTTTGGTAAACAAAATACTTTTTGATCCTTAACAGCCAAGGGGGGAGCAAATTAACTAGTTTTGTAATAAACAAAAGTTCTGAAATCAGAACAATTTCTTGTTTCTTTCTTCTAATATGTACTATTAAAGAAATTTAAATCATGACCTTTTAAAAATAATATTTGTTTTCTTAATGATAGCTTGCCTTCCACTTACCCCAGCTCCCCAGTGACCTGTAGTTCTGGCATCAAGAAGCACTTTACTGTGTGATTGATGGAACACAGGCATAGGCTGCCCAAAGAGGTTGTGGAGTTTCCCTCCTTGGAGATCTTTGAAAACTGCCTGGACATGGTCCAGTGTGACCAGCTCTAGGTGGCCCTGCTTGAGCAGGTGGTTGGACCAGATGGCCTGCAGAGGCCCTTCCAACCTCAACCAGTCCGTGATTCTGTGATTTCTCCATCGACTGAAAACTTTCTTAGATTTCTTATTAGTTACAGAATGTTAATTACTGATAACTTTTGTTTATTGTTGATCTTGGACAAAATAAAACAAAAAATAAACTGTTCTTAATCTCAATTAGATACAAAGTAGAAGCTCCCCTAAGAAGAAATAATTGCTTCCAACCACTGTGAATAGGCAATAATGGACCTGGACAAGCTTAAGAAGTGGACTTAAAGTCTTAAAGACTTAAAGTAGACTTATAAAAAAGATGGAGAGCAGCTCTTTGCTCAGTCAGACAAGGACAGAACAAGGGGGGATGATTTTAAACTAAAAGAGGGGAGATTTAGATTAGAGGTTAGGAGGAAATTCTTCACTCACAGGGTGGTGAGGCACTGGAACAGGTTGCCCAGAGGTTGTGGATGCCCCATCCCTGGAAGTGTTCAAGGCCAGGTTAGATGAGGCCCTGAGCAACCTGATCTAGTGGGTGGTGTCCCTGCCCATGGCAGGGGGGTTGGAACTAGGTGATCTTTGAGGTCCCTTCCAACCCAAGCAATTCTATGATTCTATGATAATGACTTTCATGCAAACATTGCATCCAAATTTTAAAATGAAACATTTTAAACTAGTAGCATAAAAGTAAAATCTTCATGCTACCTATTCATAACCTAACTATAAAAAGTTATGCTCAAATAGTTGTTCTTGAAATCATTCTGTGACTTTCATATAACTTAAAATCCAGTTTAGATTTGACTAGTCCATTTACTCTCACAGACAACTGTCATTTCTTTTTAGTCACTTATATGAAATAGCTGATGAAGACTATGCAGATTTTTTTATTTTTTTTATTTTCTTGCCAATTTTTGCTCTCCATCATAGTAATGGATAATACATGATAACAGATATGACTCTTTTTCCCAAAGGCCACTAACAGTGATGTGCTATGAGTATCTTTGTTTATTGCTGATCTTTTAAATATTTTTCAAGCTTCTCTGAGAGACAATGGGAAACCATAATCTTTGTGAACTCTGCTGGTGAACTACCAAACAGCATGTTGCACAAACTGCACTAGAGAATGCATAGTAATGCTTGTCAATAAAAGGAAATGTTTTACAATGTTACCTGGTGCATGGAAAGCGCCCAGACACTTGTGTGGTTTCTGATATGATAGATTACATGGGATCTTTATACATTTTTCTACCTGGTAAATCCAGCCATAGGAAAGCTATATCCTTTTTCTTTTTTTTTTTTTTTTTTTTTTTTTTTGAGTTGTGCCTCTGAATTACCAATTTAACTGTGGTCTTTGAGAATAAAACAGTTCATAAGGTCCTCAACAATGGATGTGACCAAGACATTTTATTTTCAGCTGAAGGAAACCAGCTATCAAAAGATATTGCAACATTAGAATAATTTTGTTCTGGATAAAGGTTTCCCAGCACACAGAGAATGGCATAAATACTGCCACCCATCCTCTCTTTACTTCTTTCATTGTCCTTGCCAGAAGCCTTCTGTGGCAGTTTTTAAAACCTGATGTTGTGGTTTAACCCATCAGACAGCTAAGTACCACACAGCCATTTTCTTACTGTCACCCATTTGGATGGGAGAGAGAATCAGAAGAAAGGTAAAACTTGTGGGTTGAGATAAAGACTGTTTAATAGGATGAAAAAGGAAAGTAGGAAAAAAATAATAAAGTTTACAAAACAAACAAATCACAGTGCAATTGTGCACCACCCACTGACTGATGCCCATCTCCCAGCAGTGGAAGTCCCTGCACCCAGCCAACCCTCCCAGTTCTACTGTTTCTTTGGCCAGTCTGGGTCAGCTGTCCTGTCTGAGCCCCCTCCCTGCTCTTTGTGCACCCCTAGCCCCCTCGCTGGTAGGGCAGTGTGAGAAGCTGAAAAGTCCTTGGGTCTGTGTAAGCACTGCTCTGCAACATCTATAACATACGCATGTTGTCAACATTATTCTCATCCTAAATCCAAAACACAGCACCATACCAGCTACTGGGAGGAAAATTAACTCTATCCTACCCAAAATCAGGACACCTGACCACACAGAAAATCCAAAAACTGTAGGGGCATTTTGGACAAAAGCTTAAGGGTCTGAGCACACTGTCTCCATTTTAACCACCAGCTTACAGATGCATATATGTATATTTCTATCTCTACCTATATTTAATTGCAAAGGAAACAGAGCCACAAAAAACAAAATCCTAACAGACCACTCAGGATCATGGTGGGCATATCCCAGCAAGGGAGCATTCAAGAACCTGCTCCACATCAGAGACTGAAATTTGAAAATGGGTCTCTGACCTTACTGACATGTCTCCTGAAGTCTCCCGCTTAGCCACTTTTGTGGAAGTCTGGAGCAATTTACCACAGGATTAGCCAGCTTTTTTTTTTTTTTATATCAAGTAGAAAATCAAAGGTATATTATTGAGTAAAGATGTTTAAAAGCAACAGAAAGATGGTCTGGCTTTTGTTTCTTCCTTCTGTTTTTAATTAAAAGCCTAGCTCTTATAATTTAGCAGATTTACTAAATATATGCTTATATGTAGTAGAGTCTTTCTCACTGGCCTTCTTAATTGGTGTTGTCTCTCTTCCTTAACCTAATTAAACACACCTGGGGGTCCTGTCTGTTATTTCTATTAGGAAAACAAATTGATGATGAAGTAAAATATCTTTCATTCAGTCCTTTGTTTATTTACAGTGACTGCTGGAATTCTGTCTCCTCAAACCCAGAAAGGCTCAAACATCAGAAGATACTCTTCCCCTCAAAACTGAAAGCATTTTAGCCAAAGTTTATGCTACAAATCTTCCCTTCTAGGATTTTCTCAGTACCATATTCTCAGTGCTAATCCAGCATGTACATAGTGCCTCCTTATTGATTTCTTTCTTTTATTTTTATTTATTTTTATTTTTATTTTTTTAAAGTTTCTGGTGCATCTATTCAGGAAACAGTTACTCAATCAGTCTGCATATACCCTGTCTGCATGTGCCTTTGGGCACAGAGGATGGTTAGTTTTCATTTCAGGAGATGTAATGGTGCCTAACTGTTTATTATAACAATTTTAAATTATGGATGGTAGCTATACCCTCAGTGTTAAGAGGTTTAAACCAATCCAGAATAATGCAAATGGAGAAAATGGTCTCCCCCAAGCGGATTAAGACAACAGATTTAGGCAATCACATTTATTATTTGCATATACACAAAATTAGTGGATAGGTTAAAATCTCATTTGCCAAAGTCACAACACTTTAATATGGTCACAAACCATACTGCCATAAACTAAATATAAAGGTCATAATCACAGAGTGTAAAGGGTTTATTCACTGACTAATAAATTAACTGATCCAAAAAAAAATCAGTTTAAATGAGACCTATTTCTTTTTTGAATTGGTACTTATTTAATTCATTCTAAAACCTGCATTATGATATAATGATAAGATCCTCAATCTGACAAGGAACAAATATGATCACGTGCTTTCTAAAAGGTGTTATGAATACTCAGAATGAAAGACAGAAGATGATGTTTGAGGTATATTCTATAACAGGTTCAGCAGGTGGCCAGTGTTGACATACAGTGGCAACTACTGCACTTCCCAGCAATTGATGGGAACCCCATAAATATCCTCATTCCCTTAGATATATATATATATATATATATTTAATTCAGTTTCTTGGATGTGATAATATGTAACCACAATCAGATACAAACGTAAACTTTTTCTGCTGCTTTCTAATGAAATAGCACTTGTACTGGTACAAAGAATAAATAGCGTAATAGGGTACATATTCTTTATTAAATGTTGATAGTGAAATTGTGCCCCAATGGTATAGAGGCTATGTCTTGGCCTCCAGAGGTCTAAGTAACTACAACAAAGAAGACAAATAAGATGTTAAATATTACAAAAATCCAGAACTGTTTTGTAGACTTTATCAAGTTCTTTTAATTTTTGGTTTCCATCATCTTTCAAACTTTTTTTTTTTTTTTTTGATGAACAGATTATAATAAGGCTCGTTTTTCTGTACCAAAAATGACAGATGTTCACAGAATCATAGAATATCTTGAATTGGATGGGACTCACAAAGATTATCAAGTCCAACTCCTAAGTCCACAAAAAAAACATCCTAAAATCAAACAATATTTCTGAGAGCATTGTCCAAACGCTTCTTGAACTCTGACAGGCTCGCTGCTGTAACCACAGCCATAGGGAGCCTGTTCAAGTGCCAACCACCCTCTGGGTGAAGAACCTTTCCCTAACACCCAGCCTGACCCTCCCCTGTCCCAGCTCCATGCCGTTCCCTCGGGTCCTGTCGCTGTCCCCAGAGAACAGAGCTCAGCGCCTGCCCCTCTGCTCCCCTCATGAGGAAGCCGCAGGCCACCAGGAGGCCTCCCTTCAGTCTCCTCTGCTCTGGGCTGAGCAAACCAAGGGACCTCAGCCGCTCCTCATACATCTTGCCCCTAGACCCCTCACCATCTTCATTGCCTTCCTTTGGACACTCTGATAGTCTTACGTTCTTCTTATACTGCAGCACCCAAAACTGCACACAGTGCTCAAGGTGAGGCCTCACCAGCTCAGAGCAGAGTGGGACAATCCCTTCCCTCAACCAGCCAGCAATATTAAGGCATCCTGGTGCATAAACCCTTAAAAACCATTGTGTATTCAGCTGTGTGGTGGCATTTTATCTTGGGCAGCTTTGCTAGCTTTGAAAAAGTTTAGCTCCTGATACTCTGGTGATGTGCACCTCAACATTAAAAAAAGAGTCATAAAGAGCAACCAATATAAAGCATAACAATATTGTGTACTGTTATATTTATAGCATTTTGCAACACAGGTTACGTTCAAAGTTTTAGTGGAAATTATAACTAAAACTGAGAAATAAAGAGTACAGTGAGAAGCACTGCGTTACTTGCACAGCATTGTTTCTCTTGGGCCCATGAATTTTGGAAGCATTTATAGAGACGGTCTGAAGCCAGCTGGATTCTGATGAATTTTAACCTCAGCCTCTCAATTGCTGAAAATGAAAATACAGAAAACTTTCGTAAGCTGCTACAGCAGTCCTGTGAAGACTTGAAGCGGATCAATCCCACTGTTAGCAAAATGCAACAGATTATACTAAATAAATGAAACATTGTCCCTAGTAGCTAGCAAAAAAAAAATAAAAAAAAAATCAGGATGTAAGACTTTGATAAATACAATGCAAAAATACACCTCTGATGCCTAGTCTTGCTGGAAACAGAAATGAGTGGTTACAAGCTTTTGAGTTCTACTTCATAAAGAGATGCCTCACGCAGTTGGTCTGAGGCCACAGCAGAATTTGTGCCCCGAAACCTCCTGCCACATTCACACAATCCGAGCTCGTGTGAGCATCCAGCTTTTCCTCCTTGCCCTACTTCAGCAGGAGCGAAGAGGCTCAGCATCCTCTCGCCAGCCGCCGACGGATGGAGACGGCAGGGGCCGGGGAGGCCCCTCTCGACCTTTTCTGGGCGACAGCTTTGGCGGGACGGAGGCCAGCTCCTGGCGGGAGGCAGAGCTCCCGGCCGCCCAGGTGAGGCCGGCTGCGGGTGCGGGAGCCGGGGGCGGGCGCGGAGCCCGGGGCGCGGAGCGCGGCCCGCCCAGCGGGGTGCCGGGGAGGGGTGGCCGCCGCGCGTCAACGCCGCCCGCGATAAATGCCCGGCGGGCCAGGAACCGAGAGGAAGCGGCGCGGAGCTCCTGGGGGAGGCCGGTGGAGAGGGAGCGGGGCGCGAGGGCGCTCGGCGGCACCGAGCGGGGCGCAGCCGTGCCCGAGCGGTACCCAGCCGGCTCCCCGGCTCCGACGCGGGCGAGGAGGCGGCCACCGCCGGAAGGGTAAGGGCGGCGGTGGCGGGGGGCGCCCGGGGGCTCCCGCAGCGCCCACCCCGGGCCCACCCCGGGGGCGCAGGGCCGGGGTGGCGGCGGCGGCGGGGAAGGAGAGCCCCGCGCTGCTCCCTCCCCTCTTTTTGTTTTCTGCCCAGCGGAATTCTCGCTTTTATATATAAATATATAAAATATATAATGTGTGTGTGTGTGTGTGTGTGTACATATACATTTTTTCTCACCTAGAGTGAGGAAGGCACCGTGGCTTTCCGACCTGAATCGCTCAGTCGCATAACAGGCGGCGCTGGCATATTGCGTTCTCGGTTGTAGTGCTGCTGCTTTTTTTTTTTTTTTTCCTTTCTTCCAAAGAGTTGTCCGCGCTTTTTCTTTGTTTGGTGAATAGAATAACCCCAGCGCCCCCCACATTTCCTTGGCAGAGTTGAATGACTCTAGTTATATTAGGTACTTCAAAATCATAAAATAAAAGCTGTAATCACAGTCATATTTTGAAATGCACCAAGAGGGGATATTTTATGTCAATTTAATTGTGTTTTCATTTGGCATTTTGGCATGGAATGCAAGCCTTTTAGCTTTTTTGTTTATAAATTCCAATACTGGATGGCTGCTTATCTACTGTCTAATCTTCATTGAAGTCTAGGTTCTTTTAAGTAGATAGGAAAAGCATGCTTTTTTGTATGCAGACATTGAACTGTGCATGCCAGTGTGGTATACAAAAGCTCTTGAACAAACTGAAGTCCGTATGCTAGAAGATAAGTTATCTAAGCAAACAGCAGTGTGTACTGATGACTGTAAATGACATGTATCTGTTTTCTTCCTTTAAAACAACAGTGGCAAACTCTGTACAAACTACAGTTTGACTTTTGTTGCTTAATAAATTCATACAGGCCAGTGCTTCAACCTCTAAATTACATTACTTTCTGTCTTCTGCATTTGCAGCCAACAGACCTGGAAGAAAGACTTTGTCGTTGAGCTAACTCCTGAGCATTCCGAGATCATTCATCATGAAGTATGTAGTACAGGAATGGCTCAGAGTAACTACCTTACTATTCATAGCTCAAGCAATTTCTGCAATGGTTCTTCCCAATGTCACGCTCTTAGAGGAACTTTTGGAAAAGTACATGGATGAAGATGGTGAGTGGTGGATCGCCAAGCAGAGAGGGAAAAGGGCTATCACAGACAGTGATATGCAAAGTATCTTGGATCTTCATAATAAATTACGGGGTCAGGTGTATCCACCAGCTTCCAATATGGAATATATGGTAAGGAAAAACTGATAGTGACATGCAGAAAGAAATGTTCATAGAATAGTTACTGTCATTTTATAAAGCAACATACTTTCAGTCTTAGCTTGCTTCATTGCTCCTATAAAGTGCTTGTTCCTTTTTTGTTTTATTTATTGTACAGGGGTGAACTGTAAGAAAAATGGTTGTTTGTGGATCCTGTCATATTCTACAGATATCAGTGGGTTTAAACTATCCTAGCTCTCCTGAATTTAACTATCAATTCCTCAGCATAAGGGACCAATTTCCAAAATTGCTTTATTCAAAATAGTTGATTATGACCTATGAAGTTGCCATCTGAGAAAAGTACTGAACTATGAAGCTTCAAAATAACATGGATTCTCTCCCATGCTTCTAGGTTGGATGGAATTTCTGAGCAAAAAGAGGCTCCTATAAACAAGAAAATCTTCTATTTGAGTTGACATGTACTACTAGACTGGAGTCCCGTATGTTCCTATATTTCATAGATTAATAATGTAATATGTAATTTCTATTTGAGTGTTTTTCCTTTAAGAAGCCCCTATGTTTTGTTTTGTTATTTGTAGACTTAAATCTCCCACATTTTTGAACTTTGATTTTATGCTATGGTTTAAGACTAACTATATCTCTCCTTGCTAATTAGATCAAAACAGGTTATTAGAGCTTTTAAGAAGTCCAGAGTTCTGACAAGGATGGGCATCTTTTCTTGTTTCTGCAGGAAAAACTCAAATCTTCCTGTGTCCACAGCATGTATTTGTTTATCTCTCCATGCATAAGAAAAATAGCGTGACTATAGGCAAGGTTTTTAACAAGGTTTCCTAGCACTTTGCGTTGTAAGATCATGACAGGGGATCATATTAACACACTTCAAGATTTAAATGTCTTTCCCATCTTGGAGTAATGTCTCTCAGCTTGGAGATGTGAGCATGTATATGTCCTGGAAAAACGTGCTTGCTTAAATCATCAATAAAGGTAGTTTAACTAGAGTTTACCTTTATGAATATTATTATATTAGGTGAAAAGTTGCTACATATTATCTCCAAACAAAGGAAGGATAATATCTTAAAACCCTTTAACACTTTCAGTTAACATTTGTCTACACATTCTTAAACTTTATTTTTTGTTGTGACTCTCAGACCTTTCTATAATGTGGGTTATATTTTTGTTCCCAAAAACATAGGTTGATTTGTTTCTGGTTAACTTACAAAAAAGCTCTCCAGCCTCTTTGTAAAATGAGAATAGGGAAGACTGTACTGTTTTCCCATGTTAAAATACTTCCTGAGATTATAAAAAAGGGTAGCTTTGATTTATTTTTTTAGTTAAGCATCTTTTTCCATTCCTAATGCCATTCTATATTTGACTGTGATATATGTATATATCTTGAAAAGAAGAATGTGGATTTTCATCATTGGAGTTAGATTTTATTTATTTATTAGTGGCTGTATTCTTGAAAAATTCCTTCTGCACTGCACACAGTTTGTCCTAAATTTTGTGTTAGGACTGTATCTGAAGCAAGCTCTTTCTTTCCATGCTCCCCAATGACCCCTGATCCAGAGTAAAAGTAAAGAGAAAACACTACCTGGCTTTAATGTAGAGATATTCTTGTGGAGAAAGGGAGAAGGAATGGGGAAACAGCAGAAGAACAGGGCAGCCACTTTCAAGAGAGTGGGAGTCAATTGTAGGCACAATTTCAGAGGCAATCTGTGATTATGATAGGCAGGAATTTGGGATTTGTGAAGACAAAATGTCTGTGACTGGCTGGCCAAAGGGATGGAGATGTGTTCTGGGGGCTAAGAACATGCTGCTCAAGCTATGAGAAGAACCTGGAAGGGAAGGAGGCTGAGAATCTCCTCAAGGAGATGTTGAGGAGTCGGTAGCATGGAGAGTTTGAGCAGTTGTAGCTGGGGAAGAACTGGGACTGCTGGGGCAGAGAAAAATTGGGAGTAGGAGTTTGTGGAGGGATTTTTAGGGCACAGAAATTTGGTAGGAGACCACTTATAAAGACTAAGGCTGGGAGGGAGTGGGAAGGGGGTTTGTTCCTGGAGGAAGCCAGCATTGTGAACCATGAGGATGGCTGAAGATGCTACAGCTCTGCTGCTTGAACAGAATGGTTGTTTGCACGTATACTTTATGATACGGTTCGTGATTGCATGGTTGTCTGCCTTCTTTTCTATATTAGATGTCATAAAGGAATCAGGGCTGTTTTATTATTTAATAACTCAAAATTTCAAGTACAAAATTATAAACAGGGTGCAAAGTCAAAGACTGAATAACAAAGAAGCAGCAATAAGTGATAGTTCATTGAGGAAGCTTGATCTGTTTTGTGCATTCAATTAAAAAAAATTACCTGGAAAAGCTAATGTCTGGTCATTATCATAGTAGATTTCTCTTAGATCTGATTTTACAAGGTTCTATGACCTCTAAGTCAGTTTCATGGATGACAGAAAGACCAAACAGGCAAGTATTGATGGAATTAAAACTGTACTTAGCTGCACTTTCCTTTCTTTCTTTCTTTCTTTATTTTTTTTAATAAAGGATGTACATTATTTGGTATCCTTATTTTTTTTATTTAAAAAAAAAAAAAGGTTAAGTATACCTGTATGACTTCTCTTTTTTCAGTTTGATTAGGATACATCAGATCTTATGAAGTCAAGTCCCAGTGTCCCAGAATAAAGAAAAAAAAAAACCCTCTAAATTTTTTCCCTATGTTTAGTAAGCTAGATAAGTACAGATGAAACACTTTTGTCTACTTTTGGGGTGCTTTATTAGTATATATACTGGAAAAAAAAATCCTGCTATGGGCACAGCCACATTATTATAAGTAGCCCTTTGTACTCATACAACCTCTCCTTGTAAACAGAGCTAGCTCTGCTTGTGGAAATTTTAGCAGTCTTATGAATCTGAGGTGCTATGCCTGAATCTTATCTCTCTACAAGTCTCCTGTATAGTTTAAAATCTTCCAGTGTGCTCGGAGCTGTGAGAAAATAAGTGGGAGCTGTGTGTTCCCCTTGTACTGTTTGTATGTTGCAATTAAGCTAACCTAACAGGCAGCTCTGGCTGAAAATGCCTCAGTCCCACTCCTGCCACTGGTAACGTATCTGAGTTGATGATGAGGTTGATTCAACTACATAAAGAATCAGAAAACCTTTTTTCTTTTTTTTTTTTTTTTCCCCTTTCTTCCCTGTGGTGTTAATTTTCTGCCAATGTGAGTTATGGAACTTGCTCCCTATATGGCTGAATCAGATGAGTACAAGTACTGATAAAAGAAGAGGGTGGGAGTGTATAGTGCTGAGGACTGAGAGGGTTGAAGAGCCACACTTTGAGTAGAACCTACTGGTCATATGCTTTGCTTGCAAAGTCTGGCCATACCTTTGAGAGAACTGCAGGGCTAACACCACATTTTAGTTTAAGTTGTGTAGAGGAAAAAAACTTCTTACATCCTATATTTTCTAACATACTTCTGTACGATGTATTCAGTGAGTAGATGATACAGCGTAGAGACTGAAAAGAATAAACCGTAACATGATATTCTATGTCATACAGCACTCTGCAGTTTTGATTTAGCTTCGGTGGTAGAGATATGTGATACAAAACAGTATCTATGTGATGATACTCTAGTATAGACTTCTGTAGTCGTTGGGCATGCCAGTGGCTTTGCTTGTAGTTGAGGACAGTCTGCAGCATATTATTGATATTATATATTATTGATTCTATATATATTCTATATATATTATATATATAAATTATATATATTATTCTATATATATTATTGATTCTATTAAAGAAAATGTTGAATTACTGATTTTTTTCTGTACAGCTGTAAACTCTCCCCTTTTGCCGTGAAAAAGGAAAAGAGCATGAGATTATCATAATTCAGAGACCTAAAGTTACTAACTGCAGTAGATTTCACAGTGGATGTGCGTAATGAACAGAATGTTCCCATGGTTGTCTGGCTGAACTTACGAGATGAAAAGTTCATCTTCCCAAGTATCATGGCTCTGGTGGTGAGCAGTAACAGATTCCTAGGGTAAAAGGATAAGAATAGAGCATGCAAGCAGGAAAACTCATGCAGTGAAAGCTTTCAATTTCCAGCAAACAGCAGCTTAGGGACTTTTCTAAATCTGCACTTTTGGTTTCCAATAGTCCCAGAAGGGATTTTCTTCTATGAATCTAAATGCTTTTGAGTCCGTTTGTATTCTTTGTGTCTCTGATATGAAATTGCAAAGCTCCAAAAACTATGCACTGTACTACATGAACAAGTACTTTTTTCCTTTAAACCTGTCCTTTTATTTGATACTTTTTTTCCTTTATTGTGAGAAATAATGCAAAATTAGTAGCCTTTTAGCATATCCTCAGTGGTCACACCTCATATCTACTTCTCTTGAAAACCGTTCCATTTGAAAAATCTATTTCATTTTGTTTTGCTTCTCTATCTGCTATGGTTCTACTATTTTAATTTGAACACAACACAAACCCTTAGTAGTTAAGGCATACTGCAGATTGATATAGTTGTTTGTTTTTCTTTTTGTTCTTTATTTGCTTATTAATTTCTAACATTCTTTTGCTTTATGACCTTGGCTAAGCTAAAGGTATCACTTTCATAGTGCTATTTGTGATGGTTCCAAGATCTTTTCAACATGCTATTCCATATATGTTATTTACTATGTTATATCACATACATGTGATGACATGTATGTACAGATGGCTCTCCTGTCCTCATTGTTTCACATGCATTGACATTGAGAGTTATCTACTATGTTGTCTTCCTATCAATTAGTATTAGTGATTCTAATCACTAATACTTCCAGTCACTTGGTGATCATCTCCATCTTTTATTTTCCCCTCTCCCCCTTTTTTTTTTTTTTTTTTAACTACCATAAAAGTAGTTAATACCATCTTGCATTTCCTTGTCTTGGGCTGTAATGGGAATTGTATGTGGCAGAGGAACAAGGATACATCTTTCAGAATTTTACAAAGTGATTGCTTATTCTTCAATTTGTTTTCTGTCTTTTTATTGCATTATTCATTTCATGATAGCATTTTTCTTTTTTAAAGAACTTAGTGAGGAACTTTATAAAAAAAAAAAAAAAAAGCTTAACTATACTTATCCCCTTTTTTTTTTTACTTCCTGTTGACATCTTCAAAGAAGTCCAATAGATTTGAAAGGAATTCACATTATTCACATATTTACATTTTTTTATAACTTGTTCTATCAAATCATCCCAGTAGAAGTCAGTTTCTGGTCTGCAGTTTCTCAGGATCCATTGGAAGCCTTTTAAAATATTAACACCCATGTAATGGCTCTTGTTAGCATGGTACTGAGACCATTTTAAAAGAGAGGTTGTACGCCACACAGTAATTCAGCAGTTTCATAATCAAGTTCTTCCAAATTCTTGAATGATACCGCCAGTCCTGGTGACTTGATAATGTTATCAATGTCATTTAATGCTGCTTCCACATAAGTCTGATGTGGGTGCTTCAATTCACCTTCTGTCTCTTTCTCTGTATAGAAAGATTTTGGTGTGAGAATCTGCGTAAGCTACTCTGTAGCCAACAGCAGTCCAACAAGTTCAGTTAGCTCCTCTGCAGTGGCCTTATATGACCTTATGATTGCATGTTAGATCATTCTTTCCTAGAACTCTTCCTTCAGTGCTGAGAGTTTTTGAATTGTCAACATTACAACTTCAATGGGAATAAAAATTCTTGAGGTTATGATGATCAGCTTGTTATGAAAATGTATGGCAGGTCCATGCTGTATTAATGTTTATCCTGCTCTGTGCAGTTAACAAGTGCTCCCTAGTAAAGAAAGGAATAAGGAACATTTTTCTTCATGGTGTGCACAAGGATTAACAGCACTTCAAAGGGAGCAGAGAGGGATGACATTTCCCTGATGATGTTCCAAGGCACGCGAGCAAAATTATACCATGCTTTCAACATTTCCCATCCCAGGCCATTGACCCAGCATGGCCTTCACTTCAGTCTCTTGGGCAACAATGGAAAAGATGTTTGTACCAGCACTGAGAACTGAAGCAAACTGCTGATGGCAGTTATCAGTCTGACCAGAGCAGCGTGCTATTGATGCTCTTCTGCTTGGAGGCTGATCTGGTGTCCCTGCCAATTCCTGTACTGTGCTTGGGCTGTCTGCTACTTCCTGGCCTCCCTTGGCAAAGGCCTGCCCTTTAAGACAAAAATGGGAAATGTCATGATCTGTTGTACACTTGCCAATAATCTTGGAATATATAAGGCAGTACATTTTTTCTATGGTTAAAATCCTTATTTGCTAAATTGATTTTTAGACAGTGTTCTGCACTCTCCTGCTATCAGTCCCACCCTTAAATAACTATCATGGAAGAGAATCTTACCAAATTAGGAAATCAGTATCGTTTGTCCTTTCAAACTGTGTCGACATGGAAGGCCTTATTCTACCTTAATCAGACTAGGTTTTATTTCATTGTTAATAAATTATTACTGATTTGTGAAGTGTTAATAAAACTTGAAATACTTATTTTAGACACTGTCATTATATAATTTCCTGACCACTTGGTCTTTCTAACTACACTTTTGTAAGTAGTATTTGTATATCATGGTCTAAATTTACAAAAAAAATTTTTTTGGCAATTTCAGTGGTGAGATTATGCCTTTAATAAACTTAAACACATTCATGAAAACTGCATTTTTTTTTTTTTTTTCCACGGTTATGGTCAACACTTTAAAAATAGTCATCGCTGGTTGGATAAGGTAAGTTGTTTGTTCCTTTTATTTTGATCAGCTGTACTCTGCAAACTAGGATCCACCAAGAGTAAAATTTATAAAAGCACTTTTGATTAATGAATTTATAATACATTCTATTTTAAACCATTCTTTTGGTGTTCAGTCCTTAATTTCATATAAATATACATATTTTCCCAAACAAACGAAAAAGTTGAAAAGCTCATGCAAAATCCTCATTTCATGCGTATGCCTTTGCTGTACTGAAAAATGTTTAGGTTTCCAGGTTGGTAGGCAGTGTATTTCAACCTGGCATTTTTTGGCACCTAGCCACACTTTTAATTTTGTAATTAATGTAATTGGAGAACATCAAGCAAGGAAATTTTTCCTTATTTCATAATTTTTTAATCATCTTTTAGCAAGATCCTGCCAATACATGCTAGAGATGTCATCGATCATATGAACACACTGGCCCATAGAACTCTTGTGTGGGTATTAGTTAAATATCATTCATATCATAGTGGTTGATTTCAATCCCTGTTTCAATAGGGATTGGAATTTCAGCTATCTTATGCTGCATTTAAATCATGATCTGCATAAGTCTGGATTTAGCAGTTTCTCTGCATGTATCTATCAGCTCTCAGGTGACATTTCCTGTCTATAACATACTTAGCTACAGGACTGAAATTTGCTCTGGAGTCGGTCTCGGTGCTTCAGCGCATGGAGAATTGAAATAGCATTAGGAAACCTAGAGGCCTTGTAGTGAACATACAGATTTTGATGAATTTTTATTTGCTTAATGATAGTACCCTGTTAAAATTCCTGGGCATTTCTGATGAAACTCTTATGTGTCTCTGTCTAGTTTGTCTTGTCCATTTTGCCAAAAACCCTGCAGGGATGCTTGGTTAAAAACAATTCCTGTTCCTCTTGAGCAGAAAACCTTGGTTTGTGGAATCCCATAAGTGGCTGGAGACAATTTGGGTGCCAAAAACAGAGTAGCCCTTTTCAGTGTGAACCTGTCTGCTTTCCCTCTGGTTTTCTACTTTCCTCCTCCACTTCAAAGGCTGGTGGAAGTGCTTCAGCTTCTTTGCCTATGCTCAGAGCCTACTGACACTGCATCAAAGAGCACAGTGACGTTGACTTACCGTTTTATTCTCTCTGGCAATTTTAGCAAAGGATTGTGCAATGTGAAGTGGCCAGAAAGCAAGTGGGTAAGTCCATACTATAAATTTTATTGATGTAATGCCAACAACAACTAAGCAACTCCTCCAGAAACTGAAAGTGGAAAGTACCAGAAAGGCTTACTGTCTCAAAGTTTATAGGAACCTTCCCATAATAAAAATAATTAGCAACATAGAATACTGTTCATCCTTTATATTGCTGTTAGAGAACTTCACATCCTTGATCGAAAAGATTATTATATATTAATCAGTAGTAACAGAATCAGAGCTTAAAATCTAGACTGAACACAGAAAGAATCAATGAGATTATGAAAGTAACTCCACGTAGCCCTGTCATCTTCATGACCTCTGTCTGGGCATCTGCTTTAACTTAAGATTTTTTAATTGGGAAAAAAGAAGATAAGAAGATATTATTTCTTACATTATGTTATTGAAAAGCTAGATATGAATTTAGCATATTATCTATTAAAAATAGTTGTCAACCTTAGATTTGACATGAACTAGAGTGACTATAATAGAAAAGCATGATTCATTAAGAAGACTATCTTGTGTCTGGACAACTTTTACTTTATTATGATGGCTTTTTTATGAAGGAAGATAGCATTAAATCCAGAATTTTGACTAGGTTTCAAGAAAGAATGATGCCTAATACATATTGCACTATAGGTGAATTCCATGTTGGCTTTCTGAATGGTTAGGTACTCTTTCTATAAGACATTTTCCAACTCCCTTCTTTTAGATTTTATTTAAAATTACTAATTGGTAGGGCCAAGTCATATATGATCACTGTGTGATCTCTGACAGTAAGTTCAATTCACTTCTGCTCTACTAATGTCAAATCATGGTGGTCACCTTTTAAAAGCCAACATTATTTGTGACATATTTGACATACTGCGGCTAATTTTTGCTCAAAGTCCAGGAAATTCTGTAGCATCACTAAAACTGCTGCATGAAAGCAATCAGTTACAGCTAGTTTATAGTGGTAATGAGTACTAGGATTTGAGGTAAGGAGCTGTGCTGTGGTCAATTTATAATTAGCTATACATATTTATGAATACTACTTGTAATGAATGTATGTAATTCATATGTTGACAATGGACAAAATGCAGAAGTCAAGATCAGTTTGCACATCGCTATTGCTTCTCTTCCATTCATGTCATAACATTCATGTCATAATATAGAAGTGAATAGATGATTTTTAGTCGTCATCTAATAGAAAGTCTTTATGCTCTGCATTTAAAAAGTAGCCAAGTAAATGTACTGTGTCAGAACACCTTGGAAACCTGAATATTCCAGCAAGGTTTTTTTAACACACTTAGAGTACACACAGAATTAAATGTGATTAGTCATGTCTGCTCATTCCTGTTCCTGGTTTTTACTTTTTGAACACAAAAAGCTCAAACACATGAAACTGTAATAGAGAGATACTTCTAAATATTAGTGTAATTTATTCAGCGTTCAGGAACAATATTTTTGGCCTCATACTGCTTTCCTGTTTCCAGGCAAAAGCCGCAGTTTTCCTGCTTTTTACTCTTTTCCAGAAGAGTAGCTGAAACCTCAAGGTCTATTCAGGGATCTCTGCCCAGTTTAAAGCTCTATAAACTCCAGTCTACCACATGGTAGCATGTCAGGTTCTTACCATTTCATTTCTAGATACTGTCTTCCTCTAACAGAAAATGGATGCCTTTCCTTCTAGTGGAAAGTTTAATTTACTTATCCCTTTCCTTGTGTTTAGGGGAACTTGTTAGAATGGTTGTTTTTGTATTTTCAAGGAGAATTGTCAATACTCTTGAGCTTTTGTGCTCACTCTGTATACTAAGTAAATGACTGCAAGCTAGCATGGAGTTTGGTATTTTCAAACTCAAATGACTGAAGGTAAGCATCTCAGTTGTGTGCTATTACGTGACTTTTCAGATGTGTTGAAAAGTCATTAGTTTCTACAGACTTCCCTCAGAAGCCTAAGTATGGATGAAAATGCCTCACCTAAGCTTAACTGAAAGTGAAGCCAAAGAACTGTCAATGTCTGCCAAGAAGAGATCATATCAAACCAATCTATTTCACTTTTTTTGACCCAGTAATTAACTAGCGTAGTGTACTCGGGGAAGTAGTAGGTGTCGTATTTTTGACTCTGGAAAGGTTTTAACACCCTCCACCTGACATTTTAATGAGTTGAAAGTGACAGAAACTCACTGTTAAACTGGTGGAGGATCAAAAGCATTAAGCCTATCCTCTTTCTGTTAAGCACGTAGGTTATGACTTGGATGAGCAAAGAATATGTTAATCAGGGCACGCATTGGAATTGGCGTAGAGAGCACAATCAAATTGTAAGAACTTGATAAGCAGTGGTAATGGCCTAGAATCAACATGACAAAGAGCAGAAAATTTAACTGCAAGATATAGAGTAAGTAGGAAATCGAACAGGTGGAATACAAAGAGTAATATGTAGAGGTAACACTACAGTAAAAAGATGCATGAGGTGCTCTTAGTTACAAAATAATATGAAGCAAGAATATGTGAAAGAAGGTGACTTTGTGTGAAATTGGTGAGACCTTGTCTGAGGTGTGGTGCCCCCTTTTGGTCATTTTTTTTAGGAATGGTCTAGTCACTCCAGAGTGAAAGAAAGAGATTAATGGGACTGATTATAAACTCATGTGTGATTTATGATGAGGACTGAGGGAGTGAAGCAGCTGAGTTTGTTTAATCTGGGAACTAAATAAAGGTTGTTACAGGAAAGTGATTTTTTTTTTTAAATCAACTAGCATTGCAGGGAAGGAGGTTTACATTGGATACCAAGAAAATTATCTTTACTCTTACAGTCATAAAACTCCAGAAGAAAAATACATTAAAAATTATTCTGAAACTACCATTATTACTTTTAATAATAAAAGTAGATAATATACATATATTTGACTCTGGCTCAGTGGAAGAGCAGTCAAGATCAGTCTCCTGAAGTCATTTTCAGATGTAGCTTTTTGTTATTCTGTGCTGGTACCATGCAGCTGATTTCTAGTTCTTAAGTGTATTTCTGTTTTATTTGCTCATGGTATTTCTTAATCAATGTTTCATCTTTCCTTTTTCTTTCCCTTCTCATTAGTCTTAAAGAATACAGTGGATTCTATCTTCTATCAAAAAATAAATAAATACCCATACTGTACTGTGGTATTTACTTTACTACTCTCTCCCTATATTTAGAATGTATACAGCAATGAGGTATTTATACTATGCCATGGTAAATGTTTACTTTCAGTGGTGCCCACTGTACTTACTTTTCCATCTTTACTAAGCTTAAATTTTAGCTCTTTTTTTCTTTCCATACAGTCCCATTCTATATGATTTTTTTCCCCCGTTTTCCTATATCCATGAAAATCTCTCCAATTAAAACGTTACTTTTTTTTTTTTAATGGTAATTATTATTTGAGCTTCTGGGCTTCTCAGTTCTGTTGCAATACCTGTTGGTATAGTTAGTGGACTCACTTATGCTGATCTAGCCTTGGGTGAGAATTTACTCTTAACGCTCACACAGTGCGTGGGATTCATCTTAACAAGTTTTTATTGTCTGGTGTAGATGTCTGCATCTGAGATGGTCTCCTTTGTTACTAGTCAAGGGAAATGAGAATTTCCAACACACAATTCATCTCAATTAAAGGTGTATAGCTAAAGCTATCTGCCTTTGTAGATGCTTATTTGTCAATGTAACTGCAAAGGTAACTTAGGTAATTAGCTCAGATGTAGGTACCTGCTTTGAGGATGTTTAAATTCAAGGGAGGTTAATCCCAGTTGATGTGATTAGTTTGGCTTTTGATGAGTTGTACTTTAAGCTGTGATATCCTTCCTCACTGAAACAGCTCTTCCATAAGCAGAGCATTGATTTCAATTTACATGCTACTTGAACACCATGTTGACACAGGTTGAATAACACAATTTGTAGTCCAGTCTGTAAAGTTAATTTGTTAGTTGTGGTTTATTTTAAGGTGATATGTTGTAAACCAGGAGAATTCAGAAGATCTGTATTTGCATGCAACATCTCTGCTGCAAAGCCTTTAACTTTCTGGGGGAGACGAGTCAGCAGCTGGAGTCAGGAACTGCTGTCACCATTTAGTTTAATCTACCACCCTGGTTTTACCCTCAGTTAGCCTAGCATAAGTTTTGTGAAGCTCTGGTAGGGCTATTGATACTCTAGGTTTTAACAAGATACTGACTAAGGCAAGGCTTGTGTTAGTGAGTGTTGTGGTACAATACAAGCAGTCTTGTAGAGCAAGAGAATTGGTGCTGAGTACCATTCATGTTCTCTGCACTTCAGGGGTCATTTTGAGATAGGTCTTACCTGTTTGTGTGGACTGAACTCCCATTAACAACTGCAAAGCATTAGATGTGCTCCTGGAACATAACTCCTGGCATTTTGTCTAGAAGGAAACCAGTTTGTACTTTAGGAGTGCTTTGTGATGTACAGTAAGTGTAAATGTGGTGTACGATAATAGTTTTGCATCAAAATCTCTTTCCTGATCTAGATTAAAATGCTGCCGTAGAAAAAACGTAAGCCAGCCTGAGTTCTGTCATGGTGTATGTGATGGTATGGCAGCCTAAAAAATCAGCATAATTTCCTGACTTCATGGAAGGGAATATTTTAGGTAGCAAATCTATGTGAATGCTAAGAGATGCAGCAGAAATGGTATAAATAATCATGATGCTCAGATGATACATAAGTTTTCTTCCAAGGCTGAAACAGGAAGACAGTAAAATAAACAAGCCAATTGAGACCATGGGACAGAAGTATGTAGAGCTAAGTGTTTTTTCCTCTTACTTGAAAAGTTGACTCTTGCATGGGCTGGAAGTTTAGCCAATGCCCCTGTTGTCCATACTAGCTCACGTATGTTTGCAATAGCAGTTTTAATGTATGAGTACACTGATTTGGATAGCAGAAGCATCTGAGCTATAGACCATGCCATCTTGTCAGTGGTAGACTATTCAGAATAGATAATGAAATCAAGTCTAGAGCACCATTGAACCTTCAGCTAAGGTTTTTTGCATGTGGATGAATTATACTGTGAGAGGACTATGCTTCACAGCAGTGATACCTAAAAAGTTAATATAGACCTTCTCTGTCACGCAGGAAGATACAAGAGTAAAAGGGAAGTGGTTATGCCGGTAACTTTCTGCAGAGAAACATGTTCTCTTGGATGATTAAAAAGCTATTTTCCAGCATTTGGAATCTCCTGTTCTGAGTGTATGTATCTAATTAGAAGAAAAGATTGTATTGTAAGGAGGTGGATTACTTGTGAACTTAGTCATGTCTGTATGACTAGGGGGTTTTAGGAAGAGTAAATTTGGCAAGGTTAAAAGCTTAAAAGATAGTATTTTGATTAAGTTTCAAACAAGCACTTGCTTGGGGGAGTCTGCCTTGCAAGATGTTGATCTTGAATAGCAGCAAACTCTGCTATGCCTGTTTTGTTGTTGTTATCTTTCTTATATACTTCTGAATTTTGCACTTTCTTCTATCAACTGAAGCACACTGAGCACATCTAACATTATGATCAGCATCACTGTCCTACCACTCAGAAAACTGCCAAATATTTCAGTTTATTCAGTGAAACACAGACATGCTGTCATGAACAACCTAAACTTAATCAATCTACTATGCCACCAATAAAATAAGATAAAAATAACATGATTTCTTTCTGTAGAGGAAGGGCTAGATTCATAAATGGGTTCATCACTTGGAACTAGATCAATAGGCAGTAATTTCTTGCCCAGAATGGGAGGAGGAATGGGGGAAGAACATCATCCTTTGCCTTCATAAGAACCGGCGTGTCCGATGTTGGTTTTAACTGCAGTCCTCAGGAATATGTGTGTACTGAGTGTTCCAGCATAACAGTACACAAAACCCTTTGGCTATTAGCTCTATGTTCACCGAGCAAATGTAGACTTGTGGTAATACCATCATCTCTAGATGAATTAAAATACTATTTTTTTAACAATATAGTTCATCCTAAAATAGATGTGGACAAAAATGAAAGAAGAATTTCAGAGATGAAACATCAGATACAGCCTGTAATATAAGATTAATATTTCTCTAGTTGAGGTTGTAAACTTGTGAGGTTGTGAACTTGTAAAACTGGTATGTGACTTGTTAAAGTTGATAAAGTCTAAGTCTGCAGGACTGTAACATGTTAATTTGTTAGATTCAAATAGTTTTCTGTGAGAGTTGGAATTAAGAACAATTCAATGCCTACATATACTACAACAATGGGGTAAGCTAATGGGATCTAGTTTTCACAGACTGAATTTTCATATGTCAAAAATTGATCACTTATTTCCTGGAGTTCTGGTGCACAATACTTATGTATGCAGAATGCTAGAAAGCACTGGGGGGGGGAAAAAAAAAAAAAAAAGCAAAACATGTCATCTTGAAAATTGTAATTTTCAAAATTTTTGGCCTGAGAAAAATATAATTTATGGGACGGAATACTGTATTTGTTGTGATAACCCTAGATTCAATAATATCATGAAAGTAACTATGTCACTGATGAGACTGTGTACCACAAAATGGCACAGCATATGCTGTTGTCTTGGTCTTTAATATACATTGTTTTACATCTGTCTTGTCCTCGTAAGTATAAGGCAGAGAAATACAACATATATTTCTAAAGTTAGATGTAAACTTGATTTATACGAGAGGAAAGGAAAAAGGTACATAACTTGGTAGTTAAAACCTCTTTGACATAATGAGTACTGATGGACGAGGGCAAAAAACCCTCTTTAATTTCTCCTCATCTCTGCAGTAGTACTGTATGTTCCCATTGCTAAGGTACCATCTTTTGGTCTTTATAATTAGCATTGCTGAATGTTCTTCTTGTGGAATTAAAAAATACAAGAAACATTTGGAAAGTAAAAGGACATTTTTCCATTTAAGACATGTTAGCAACACCTTTTACATTTGTTGCTACTCCAGCAGAGTTCTGTGAAACAAAAGAACTTCAGGTAGGTTTGTGTTGATGACAGGTAGACACTGAACACTTCAATGTGGAAAGCTGCCCCCTCTGATGATCCCTTATCCAAAAGGTAGACCACATGTAGTTTTTCCACAACATGAAAAATATTTTTTCTTTATAAACAGGTTGAATTACATTGCATGTATTATCAAAAGAATTGCCTGTCAATATGCTTGTCAGACCTGGGAATCAGTTGCCTAGTTACACTTCCATCTTCATGTGCTCCCGTCAGTAGCCAGTATTTACCAAAGAAATCTGATAGTGCAAACTCATTGAAACTTGGTCATGTTAGAGCATGAATGAGGGAACTAGTGGATGAGGCATCAGGTGGATTCACACCTACATTTCAAGAAGACCCTTTTTAAAAAGACCCCATTGTCACCCTTTTTATGGAAAGAAACATTTTTTTTTTTTGATTTTTTGATCGAAGGCTTTATCCATCCTTCACTAAGCAAAAGAATTCAACCTATAGCTATGCAGAAATTTCTTTTAATTTTTTTCTGTACCAATTGATTCAAAGTTGTTCTAGAAGTGTATTTTGACAAATCTGTAAAATATCAGCTGATAATGAGGAGTATTCTGGAAGAACTTTTTGATTTAAATTTTTAATTTGATTTAAAGGATCAGATCTGTGCCAGCTAAGAATATATTTCAGTATCTAGATTTTAATATCACTGACATTGTGGTTAAAACATGAAAAATGCCTACTTCTGTTATGATGTAGTTTGTCTGTGTTGCCATGGCCATTCATATGTTCTTACTCTGGCTTTTTTTAATGCCAAGCATCTTTTTATGTAAAGATTCACTGATCAGTTATATATTGGTTGTTTGAAGTTCTTGGTTGTGTAACTTGCTTGGAATCGACCTTCTTAGGTGCTTTTGGAAACCTTTCTTCAAACACTTTATTTCCTGCTTTTTATTTTTATTTATTTTTTTTTCTAAACTGTTTTAAGGAGGAAGGGAACACTAGGAGAACAAAAGCCATTTTAATTATATGAACCATGAAAACATGTATATATCTTTTTACATCTGAATACACTATGGTTTTGAAACTTACTCCATCCCAACTAATAACAATGCTTAATTAATTAAGATGAAAAAGAAATAAAGCTATATGGTTACCACATGGTAACCTATGTGATATATACCTCCGTACTGCAGACTGCGATTTAGCATTAGATAGCTGAACTAGCTTTGAAATAACTGGCTCTGTTAACAATATTAATTATCATATATTTAAACATATTTGACCTCAAATATAGTCTTGATTAAGAAGAAGCAATGTTAATTGTACTGTGGGTGGATATTTATTCATGACCTTCTACCCAAACAAACAAAGAAACAGAAAAACAATTCCTAGATCTAATTAACGTTGGCTGGCAGGACAATGGGTAGTGTTTTCTGACAATAAACCGTGCTAGCTATATGTGCACTATATCCATGCAAAGTAGTTTTTATATCTGGCTTTAGAAATAAGGGATTTAGGTGTTAAAGGCTGAGAAACAAATGAATAAGTCCTTTCTTCTCTGGCACACAGAGAATTTCCTGAGCAGCTGACTGTTCTGAAGTGACTTCGTTGTGTGGTACACACAGAGAGAAAAATAAGACGTGGTATTGCTTGTTGTGAAACTATAATATAGATGTAGGCTTTTTGACATCTGATTCATTTCAGATCTCACAGTACTTTGAAGTTGGGATTATCTGTTGATTGGTCAGCCTACTATGCATTTGGGTATGCAGTATAATTGGGTGAATTCAATCCTAATGTAGCACCAACTATTTACTGTCAGATTTCTGGTGATTTTTGTCATAAGAATTCTTATCAACACTTATAAAAGTTTTAGTAGTTGAAATTATTGTGTATAAAATGTATGTGGTTAAATTTTGTACTATATTCTGATAAAAATATACCTGTCTTTTTATGCTCATATTTAAATTCTGATATGAGACAGTTCCCATGAGACAGTATCACAGTCATTTTACAAAGGGTACTGAAATATGAATTGTGCAAGTGTTAAAAACTTTTCTTTTTCCAGTGTTGTAAAACAGTGTCAAAGCACTGTTTGTTGATAAAAAGGCCAATTGATAACTAACATAAAAATGTGTATATATGCATAAAGTTACAACATTGTTGTAAATAATATTAACAATGTTAAAATCGTGCATCTAATTAGGCCAAATAATGACTTGCTTGGTACATTTTTAAGATTTTTTTTGATGCATTAATAAATGGCAATTGTCTAGCCTGTTAGTGCTAATTAGCATACTTTTTATTTTTTTATCAGAGAATGGAAATTTGAAAAAAAAAGTTGAAATAAAAGTTGTTTTTAATCCTCTAATTATTGGCTTTCAATGAAGGCTGGCAAAAATTGTGATTAGCTCAGTTCCAACTTCTTCATTATTTCATTATATCCTTTCCCTCTTTCACATATGTCACAAACTGAAGAGTCTGCAAGGTTCCTGTCATTAGACCTGTCATCGTGATTAACATGGAAGGACAGTGACCAGGGAAGGCTGATAGAGGAGTCACTGTCTTAGAGGAGTCCAGAGCAGAATCATAAATGAAGTTGCTCCAAGGAAAGTGCGCTATGATGAGGTTCACCTAGCTATAGTAGTAATTAAAAACCCTGGAAAGCTCCAGTGGGATAGATTTAAGCTCTGTAAGATGTAAAGAAATAGGGTGATTACTTCATGACGAACCATAAGCTAGGACCTCTTGCCCTTAGTTAATTGTGCAGATTCCTGTCTGAGACAATCTTGTGCATGTATTTTTGGGAAGAGTGGAATTGCTTCCTTGGCTCATATACCAACCTTTTCTGGAGTCAGGAATGACTCTGCAAAGGACAAAAATATACAAGTGCCCCAAGGTCTTCATTGTTGATATGATCTTCTGCACCATGCTTCCTGCGAAGAGCTTCACTTTGAACCCATTCTTGAAAATTATTTCTTTGCTGCTGCTAAGGTTGTGGCCTGGAAACTGGAAAGTGTGCCTATCTCTGGCTTGGCGAGCAGAGGTATATATAATGTTTTATACTGTGGCTGAAGGCAAGAAACAGTTAACAAAAAAGAACAAAAAAACAAAAATATTGAGTAAACTTTTTGAAGACAATATCCAATCACAAAAGTATATGGGAGTATGCTTGTAAATCTGTCAGGAGGATTAACGATGAATTTAAGTTTTTCATCAAAAGGCTTTTTTTGCAGAGTTTTGGATGGCTCTGTCATGTGTAGTTACCATCAGTCTTTAAAAGATTTGTTTTTTAAAGATAACTTGCTCACAAGCTTGAGGAATTGCTTCAAGTAGCTACTATTGACTACCAAAAAATCATTATTTAAGTTAAAATAGCTGCATAAAATATTTTGAAACTTGCGTGGAGAAAACAACAACAACAAACAAACAAATACCTAAAGCAGTAAACAGTAAAGCAGTAAACAAAGCAGTACAACTCCTTTATCTGTCACTGCTGCTTTTAGAGTTGAAATTGTGAGAGGATGCTTTACAAGAGAAAATATTTTCAAGTTCTGAGGCTCATAAAAGCTGTAAGAAAATTTATCTGGCTTTGGAGACATGATGTTCTAAAAGTGTGCAGGTACAAACATTTTGGTCTAGCTTAATTCTGTATTTGGTAAAACCATTCTTAACAGTAATCAATTACTTGGGATGTATGTTAGCTTTATGTTTGGACTTGTTCATATACAGGGCTAAATCTTGGGTAATATAAGATTTTGAGTTGTTTTCATGTTGTATAATATAAACAAGGACAAACTATACTGGCATTTATTTTAAAATGGTATGGAGTCGTGATTCCAGCATGAAGCCGTTGTACTACAGTTTATAAAAAAATAAGTCTGTATGTGGAAGAAATGTTTTAATCTTTGTGTTCTTTTAACAATGGGCACAATAGGAAAAAGAACTATTTACAATGGTGTGATGAGGAAAGGGAAAAGATTTATACAAACTGTCATAAAACTTTCTGACTTAAGACTGGAATTCTATAGTTTATGACATTGAAATACTGGCCCAATAAGGTGAACAGAAGTTTTCTACTGTTTGCTAGAGTCAGTGGATTTTGTATCAATATGTAGGCTAAAAGCTTTGTTCTGTCATTTTTATACTGTTAGAGAATTCTGTCAAAAATAAATATTGCATTTTGGGAGTCAAAATGTACCCAGTACATTTATTATGAATAATAACAGACAAAAGAGAAATCACTGCATTAGAGACTTCTGAAGAAGAGTATATATCAGTAAAATAGATATTCTAGGATTAATTTGAATGATATTAGTCTTTCCATAATCGTGATGTTGCATAACCAAAAGCATATATTTTTAAATAAGTAACCTAATTAATAAGGTGAATACTGCCTGTCAAAATCAGTAGAAAAACAAATTATAGCACATGGAATTTCTGTTATGTTTCTGTATTCTTTGGCTTTATAGAGGAGGTTTTTTTTACCTTTAACATGTGCCAAAAATTTGTAGACATGATCTACAGTGTCTGCATGGAATTTTCAGTTTGGAAATACTGAATTATTGTTACTTAGATAACCCAGTCTAATGCTAAGAAACTTAGTCTGAACACATGATGCAATAGCTGTGTTTTTTTTCAAGCAATATGTTTCCTTCGTGCATTTATTTTAGTTTCTTAACCTGACTATTGGTATCAGTTAATGAGATACCCGGAAACTTTGTCTGCAATTATAAAGAGATTTAAAAAGCCAATCTGCAGTATGGCTACTTTGCTTAACAAGAACCGCTTTGAGTAAACTCCAGGTTAATACGTTAAACATACAGCATATGGTTTAATTTTTTTTCAAGATGAGTGTATTTTAGTATGTTTTTGAAAGAGAAAAACTTGCATTTGTCTTTCAGCTACAAACTTATTCTTCCATATCCCTCTAAAGAACAGAAAAGGTAAACATTTGTGATAAACAACAATACATAGTATTTTTCTTTAACTTATCCTAAACATGCCTCTTGCTAACATGAATGCCTTTTTTTTTTACCAACCTAGCCAGAAAAACAGCGACTGACAATGTTACTTTAGTTTTTATATTTTGTTTGAACTGTATTATTTCAATGAAAGCTGATTACAGAAAAGGGAGAGAAAATCATTTTCATTTCAAATAAACTTGGTTTAGAGGAAATAAGGCCTTATGCTGAAAGTGTGTTGGATAATACTCTTTTGGCTAAGGAAAGTGCTTGTTACTAAAAAGAAATCTCACAAGACAGAAAATGCACTTGATTTAGCTTGGAAAGTTGAACTAAAACTTTCTGTTTCCTATTTGTCTTTTATTCATTGCAGCATGCCTGCACATGCTTTCTAAAGAGAAAGCTGTGAAGGGATTAAAGCTTTTTTTTTCTTCCTCTTGGTGGAAACATTCCTATTAGTTATGTAACAAAAATAGGGCATACAATCCTGAAGTGTTGCTTTTTTCTTTAGTCTTCAGAAACAGATGCTTTCAGTCCAGAAACAGATGCTTTGAAAATGGACAATCTTCCTATTTTTTTAATTTGTTTGTCTTGTTCTGTTTTTAAAGTGTATTAGGTAGCCATCAAGTATTTTTAAGAAGGTGTCCCTTTCTTTTATTTCAAATTTCAGACATGGGATGTAGAACTGGAGAGATCTGCAGAGTCATGGGCTGAAACCTGCCTATGGGAGCATGGACCTGCAAGCCTTCTTCCGTCAATTGGACAGAATCTGGGGGCACACTGGGGAAGGTAGTTTAAGACACTGTTTAATAGTATATTATCATTTTTTTGAAATCTAACAAAATGTGCTTGTTACTCTAAGGAAGAATTATAGACTTTACAGCTGTTTAGTGATCTAATAGACTACTGCTGGCTTTCATAGGTACAGGCCTCCAACGTTTCATGTCCAAGCGTGGTATGATGAAGTGAGAGATTTCACGTATCCACATCCTCATGAGTGCAACCCATATTGTCCTTACAAATGCTCTGGTCCTGTTTGTACACATTACACACAGGTATGTAGGTGGCTTTGGGTTTTGTCAGCTATGGAAAAGAACAGTCAAGACCTCCAGTTAGGTGACCGTATGACAGGAAAACAGGAGAGGGGCTTGTTTTTATGAGACTCCATAGTTAAAAGCATTGGGTACTGGTGACATAGAGTAGGGTTGTTGTACAGATGTTATGTTTCTTCCACATAGTTATCACTTCCTTAACAGGATTGAGGAAAACTCTCACAATACTCAGTACTGAGTGTATCTGCTCAGTGTGCTTTGCATAATCTCATCTCTGTGCTGGCTGGCATGTTGGTACTCCTTTCTGGAATTTGTTGAAGAAACAGCATGTTTAAAAAGAAAACAAGTTTTCCTCATTGAATTTGTCAAGTCAAACAACAGTTAAGCAGTTATAACGTGTTGCTTGTACTTCAGCAGGATTTTGAAATCACATAAGTACTAATTTATTTGGTACTTCTTAAGTCTATGTATCTAACCTGGATTTTTTTTTCTGAGGGGAGCCAGTCATGTTTTCAGTGAATGGGAAATACATAATCTTCAGATTATCATAGAATGGCTTGAGTTGGAAGGGACCTTAAAGATCATCTAGTTCCAACCCCCTTGCCATAGGCAGGGATGCTACCCACTAGATCAGGTTTACCAGGGCCTCATCCAGCCTGGTCTTGGTCTTATACTAAAACCCATATAAAATAATAAAACATTTGATATGTTATTAAAAACCTTCAAAATGATTATTTTAAAAGATTTGTTTTCTGTTTGTTTACTATCATAGTTTACCACTGTGCCAAACTTTAAGACAGAACTACCTCCATATTCTTAATTACCATTTCTGTAAAAATAACTATAATTATGCTACTTTATCACGTGCAAGACCTACAATACATAGATATACTTCTTTGTGTTACTATTTCTTCACAGTCCCTACCCCTTTCAACTTTTAAAGTTCTGAAGGAATTACACAGTTGGCTTCTCTTGGATTAATTAGTTTATCACCTGTTGTATTTGTCTACTTTGAACATCCCCACCTTTGTCTTTCAGATTATTTTGGGATCTGCAATTAAAATTGTCTCAATGGATCAATAAAGGAGCACAGTCACATTAGATTGCAATGACATGAAAGCATATTTATTTAAAATCTGTGACTTGAATCTTTTCGATGTATGAGTTGTTCTGTGAATAGCTTTATGTTGCATTCTCTCACTGCTGACAAGTGCCTATTCTGTCAGTCTAAGCAATCCAGATCCTTTTGGATTCTTAGGTTTTAGTGAGAACTCAGGACACAGTGAGGACACAGGAACCTGACATCTTGTACTGCAATGTTTTCTATTTTTTTTAATTCCAAGAATTATTTCTTCAGATAATGTGTTGTAAACATTTGCTGCCATTTCAAATACATGTTTAGAGCATTTATACATATATATATTTTAAAATGAGAGCCGTATCTCTTGTATCAATGTAAAACTTTTCTTTCTAATAAGGATAGAACCGAGCAGACTTTTGTCAGTTTTAATTAGGTTGCTAAGACTTCTCTAACAGAGGGGAATAAATATAGCATCACTTCTGTTTTGAGTTCTGTATGTTGAAGTTTGGAGATAGTTTTAGTTTCATGTTAATTAGTTTTGGTTTTCACATGCGTTTCTCTTTCCTTTTCCATAGGTTGTTTGGGCAACAAGTAGCAGAATAGGTTGTGCAATTAATTTGTGTCATAATATGAACATCTGGGGACAGATTTGGCCAAAAGCAGTCTATCTTGTATGCAATTATTCTCCTAAGTAAGTTGGGCTGAAACCCATAAATATCTTGGGGGGGGAGGGGTGGATATTTTATGGTAATCCAGGAAATAATCTAAAAGGAAATCAGTTGAGTTTTCTATTTTTTTTTTGTACTTTTACAAAGTAGAGCTTTGTTCCCAAGGCAGCCTTGGCTGCACAAATACTCTTGTGATTTTGTAGGACTTCAATTTTGTGGCCCGTCTTTTAGCATACAACATCAGAGATCTTCACTGTATTGTGATAATGATCTGTAAAAGAAACGTATCTCCCCATTGTGACCTTAAAGAATGTAAGTAAATGGTTAATATCCTATAGGATATTCCATTTAGGAGAGTGGAGCTTGTTCTCATTTAAAGGAGGAATTTAGTCTTACAATGCTATGTCAATATAAAATAATCTTATAGCAGTTTATGGCAGTACTCCTGATATTTTTGTGTACTTTTAAATGACATTGTGTTTGATTTATCAGAACAATACTATGGTCTAAGTGAATGCTGGATTTCATAATTTTTGTCCACATGATGTTTAATATTAATGCATTAATTCATTATTTCATGTTTTTCTAATTTTTTGTTTCCTTTTATTTAAAGGGGTAACTGGTGGGGTCATGCTCCATATAAACCTGGCCGACCCTGTTCTGCATGTCCTCCTAGTTTTGGAGGAGGTTGCAGAGAAAATCTTTGTTACAGAGGTATGTACTATTTCAACAGTTAAAATTATAATTGGAATGTAACCTTTTGCTTTCTTTCCTCATTATGCTTTAACATAGTGAAATAGAATATATTATGCACGTACCCAAACACAGGATAGGGACCTACTTCGCTGTGATAAATGAGATCATGTACTATGTGATGTGCAAGGCTGAGTGTCACAGGAGGGACTGGAGTATACTGAATTCCTGTTAATTTAAGTCCTCATTGAGGTCTTTTAGTACACAAAGATACAGACTTTAGCTGTATGTTATTTATTGGTCTTTCTGTAAATTATAGTGAAAGTTATGCAGTGATTTGTTTAAAGGGAAACAGTAGCTCAGTGACATAGCCATATGCATTACTGTAAGAAAAATCAAGAACAAGACAAGAAGACGTTAATAATTAAACGAAATGACAGCTAGGTTGATTGTTAACTTCTCACAATTTTCAAAATGTTATTTGTATTTTATAGCATTGAACATAACATATTATGAAACTGCTATTTCTTTTTTTACTCTGTATGCATATAACCTAGCTGTTTCTGTTAATAACTTTTGAAAGTTACTCACCTATTCATATGTACGAAAAAGAAACCACCCACCAGTGTTTCCAAGTACATTCCATATGTTTCTTGTTTAAGTAAGAAATATAGGTTACTGATGAGTATTTCAAAATTAATAACATTATGTATCAGTAAAAGGGCCTCATTTTCAGCTGTCAATTTTTTTTTACCAAATCGGATTCTTTAATTACAAGCTATCTACAAACCTGGTAGAACTCTTTTAACATCTAATAAGAATATCACCTTTAACCTGTTAGTTTCCTGATGGCATAAAAAAAGATACTAAAAAAGGAGCATTAGGAGCATTTTCCTACTAGAGAAATTTCTCCTGCTAGAGAAATTCTAGCTTTTTTCAGCATCAGAAAGGTAATTGAGTTGTATTATGAAGCTTGATCTCTTCTTGTTATGAAACAATGGAAACTTCCTTGCTTTCCTATTTTTTACCACCATTTTATGAAAACAAAGTCATGTTACCAAAACATGGTAAGGGGGTTGCATTCCACAAACACTGAATTATTTAATCTGAGAAATCTTCTTTGGTTTTCTGAAACAGAGGATTCAGAAAGGCCTTATTCTCCCCACGAACCAGAAGAGGAAACCAATGAGATTGAACAGCAACGGTCCAAAGCCCAGGATGCAACAGCACAAAGCCGGCCAAGAAGTCATTCACCTTCAGGCTCTACAGGCAGCGATGACAGTGAGAAAAATGAAGTAATAAGCACACAGCAAATGTGTAAGGAATTTACCTGATTTTCAAGTAGTCAACAAATTTGAATTGGGTAACATGAAATTCATTCTAGTGAAATTGCTTTTTGCTTGTTTTAGCTCAGATTGTTTCATGTGAAGTACGTCTAAGAGACCAGTGCAAAGGAACAACTTGCAATAGGTAAGGTAAATTTTACAATTGTCATTACACTACAGTTTTGTTACAGATTATTATTATTATTAGGAAAGGCCATATTTATATGTGACCTGGAACATTTCCCCTTTTTGTAATCCCAGTATCTAAGGCCAAATCGTGTTTTATTTTCTTAGGTATGAATGTCCTGCTGGCTGTTTGGATAGCAAAGCCAAGGTTATTGGAAGTGTACATTATGAAATGGTAAACATTTTAAAATCAGATTTTGTACAAATAGAATGTATTTTCCATTTGAATGCTAATTAAAATTGTATTAAGAATGGATTAAAATTGTATTAAGAATGGATGGCAGGGGGGTTGGAATTAGATGATCTTTAAGGACCCTTCCAACCCAAACCATTCTCTGATTTGTTTGATTTTGAAGACCATAAACGTTTGATGTAGGTTTTTATTTAAGGTAACATCAAACTGTTTGCATCTGCTATTCTGCATGTATTGTCTATATGTACTTCATATGCCTTACACATGCACAGAAATAAAATTTGCATGTCCAGATGTTAAGGTGCAACTGAAGGACAGATACAGCAATTTGTGAGTACACTCATATGAACTGTTTCAGTAAGACAGTTCTACTTGTGTAAGTTTAATGCCTAGCTGAAAATGTATAATTTACTATGCAGAACCCTAAAACAGTATAGGAAAAAAGCAGCTACTGTGAACAAGTATACTGTAAATGAGTATATTTTATCTCTGAATGAGGCAAACAGATGTTCTCTTTATTTGAATTAACACCTAAATAGACAACATCAAACTTAATAGACTATCTACCAAGTTATTAATGATACATTGTAATTAAAACCTGAATTTTTCATATTGAGTTACAATGGAAAATAGTGGTTTTGTCTGACATGGCACTGCTTTTCACACTGTTTTTCAGCAATCCAGTATTTGTAAAGCTGCCATACATTATGGCATCCTAGACAATGAAGGTGGTTGGGTTGATGTCACTAGGCAAGGAAGGAAAAATTACTTTATCAAATCTTATAGAAATGGCATTCAGTCACTTGGGTAAGTTTCCTTAAAATTAAAATGTATGGAAAGGTTTTGTTATTTCATACAAAATATATCACAGTAATAATATTTTGTTCATACTTTTATCATAAAAGGACATGTGGAAATACAGGTATTGTACCCATTACAAAATTTTAGCCAGTGTTTAATGGTGTACAGAAAAGTGTAACAATAATAATTTGTAAATGTATAGACTTACTGTAAAAAAAGTAGTACATACTGACATTAAACTAGATTATTTTAAATGTTTTTACATGTATTATATCTGTTATTACAAAGCTGGTAATACAACCAGTGTTGGCCCATGTACACGATAATGTGTGACAGCTAACAAGGCAATAATCTCCCAAATTTGTGTTTGGAAGTGACCCTCTTGTACTGTGCAAAGAAACAATATGAAACAAGCAAAAATACATCTTACATTTTTGATAGTTTCATTACAATTCCATAATATACTTATGATATTTTGCACAAAACTTTGCTCAATTTCTGCATTGGCCAATAATAGAATAATACTGCATGCTGTGAAAACTTAATTTGGACTTTGTACTACACTGTTCAGGTGCTTGTCCAGAGACTGATATGTGAAAATAGATCCAAATACTCACTGACATGCTGAAAGCAAAACCAGAAAAAGAAGTACATAGAAGTGGAGTCTATCTGCTTGACTGCTACCATGCATAATTATCTGTTGATAACTATAACTAATGTATATTGGAATCTACGATATTATTAATATCTGCAAACTACACTTCACGATATCTTAATGTATTCTGGAGAGTTGTACATTGCTGTCTGTAGTTAGAGTATGTGTAATAGTAGTGTACGTGCAAGAGGGTATGAGTAATACCATACTGAAAGAAAACAGAATTTTGTTGAATGATGTATTTCGTTTGTGTAAGAGTAACCATTAGAGGCTCTGCTGTGTCTGTGTCTCTCTGTTCTGTGCAAACCGATTTCACATGCTGTAAAACCTGTCATAATTTCTCTCGTCAACAGATTTACATAATTCAGAATAGAAGGAAACACTGGCTAGGTAGACTAAGTTCAGTGGCCTAGAATTTGGATTACTTAGAAAGTACTGTTTAAGGCATTGACATTAATTGATTAATTAATTTTCAATTAATGTGTTTCTTTGGGTCATCAGATTATTTGATTGCGGTTTAAATTACCCCTCCTTAAAATGAAGATACGATTTTCTCTTTTTAAAATCCTTTGAGACAAAGAGATAAGCAAATAGATACTGATGGATTAGGAGTCAACTTTCTCACAAAAGTAGTGGTAATTAAACTACAGAAATTCTTTAAAGTGAAAGGAATTGATTTCCCATCGCTTGAAATCTCTATTTCTGTGCCATCTGAGACAAAACCATAGGAGTGTCTGGTCTACAGAGCGTATTTGGCACTATCCTCTGAGTATCAGAACACAGGAGTGAGGTATCCAAACTCATTTTTGTTTACTGTGGGCACAGATAATAATTGTATTACAGCTGAACAGTAATGTCTAATTTGGTTTTGGTTTTGTGATTGAGGTGTTGGGGAAAAAAATGTTAGAGGCCTTATGGATTAAATACAGTTAAAGGACCAAGCCTATACCTTCTCTTCAAGTACGTTTCAGCAAACTTCTGCCGCTGTGTAGCACTATAGTACATAATTCTTCATTAATGTCCTTATAATATTTATGACTTCACATTTTAGAGTGATGAAAATATTGTGTTCCAACATCAGCTTAGTAAGCCAGTCTATAAATTATAGTTTTGGGGATAAATAAAGATTTACCAAAGTTTCACTACTAGTAAATGAATCTTCTATAAGGTTGTAGTGTGAATTCTTTATTTCTTGATTGCTCAGACTTTAAGGTGCTTTTACTACAAAACATTTACTACAAAAGGCCAGTGTTACTGTACTAGTCTATATCTATAGTTAGCAGATGAAACCTTCAAACAAAAAGACAAGGAATACCTTGCAGCTACCTGACTCTCACCAACATTTTTAGATGGAGCCCTGCATAAACTACACATCTATTCAAAGAACAGAGGAAGTGAAATCAGTCTAATTTCTAGATCATATTCCAAAACATAAAAAGAGAAAATGGAATTTCAATGCAACATACAGTAAACTTCCTTATCTTCTCCTTTGATTTATATTCAGGATTGCTAATGCAGATTTTCTTATCTGTTTTATCACCATAGTGTAAGATAACTTTAACAATATCTCTACTGTCTAAGCAACAATAGAACAGAGTGAACTATTCTCACATCAGTGTTTGACAGTGCTAGGGCAACAGAAGAATGAGCTAACTTGGTGAGAACAAATTGGAAGGCAATAAATGAACAAATGTGAAATTGGAGGGCCATGCAACTGAATGAACCAATGCAAGCAAACAGTTTCCAAATAAAAATTGTAGGTGACATGGGAGGAATTTGCTACAAAGGTAATTTCCTTCACTATTATTATTATTATGTTAAATAATTTTATAGATGCCAAAACCCATCATTATCTTCTTTGTTACAAATAAAAACACTAGAATCGTAGGCATAGCTTCTGGGCTAAAATGGGAGTAAAAGAGGACTAAAATAGGAGGTAAAGAGGACTAAAATAGAAGTGTTCATGAATTGTAATACAGGAACAGAATGTTTATACTGAGTTTCTATAAGAAGAGGAAACAGATACATCTGACTACCATATAACTACTGAAAAAACAGAAATTTTTATGTTAAACTGGGTTTATAGTGATACCAATGATAATTTAAAATAGACACAAGATCCAGAAGTAAAATTTAATGAAAATTGTCAAAAAGGTTGTCAAGAGAAACTCTTCAGGCTTGGAGCTGTTTTTAAGAATGAACTTTTGAGGGGAAGTGAATGATTTCTTCTGGTAGATGGATGCTTCTGTGCAATTCTCAGCCACAGATTTTGATTACTGCATTTTGAGGGACAATGACTGCATAATTTGCTATTAGCACACTTAATCTCTTAGCAAATCAAATTACTGAAAGAGTTTAATATGCATTCTTGGCTTTCAATCAGATTCACTGGGAGTACAAAGTAAATGTGCTATTGCAGTACACAGATTCAGATCAGGGTATGGCATGTACAGTGAGTAAAAATTGATTGGAGACAATGTCTTCATTTTTTTTCTATATTTACTAATAAAAAAATGACTATTTCTATTATTTCTTCTTTAGAAAATACCAATCTGCTAATTCCTTCACAGTCTCTAAAGTAACAGGTTAGTATTTATTTCTTATAAACTCAGTTACTTTGAATTATGGTTTTCTAAATAGCACACATTTATTGGTTTCTGTTTTACTTTATTCAGTTCAAGCTATCACCTGTGAAACAACAGTAGAACAATTGTGTCCCTTTCAAAAACCAGCCTCACACTGTCCAAGGTAAAATTCTTTGACTCTTTTATTATTACAAAGTGCTGCCATATCTTCTGTCAGATAATAATTGTCTGTAATTGTCATTGACAAAGGTGACAGTAGAAGCCGTAAAAGTGAAGTCAGAAATGTTTTACTGATATTTTTCTTTGCTGTAAACAGAAGGCCAGGTAAGTGAAGATGATCTTCAGGCTCTTTTCATAAGGAGAAGCTCCCAATCTTTCTTTGCTCTCTTGGCATATCTTAGTGAAGATTTGGTTAGACTAAACACTGTGAAGAAAGATCCATTTATCTTTTTCATTTTCCACTATTAAATCTATACACCTAGAGCAAAATACATGTTATTTCAATTTATTCACCTGTAAAACAGATACAATAAAAGGAACAGATAAAAATATTTGTCACAGAAGTTATCAAATTGCTTGGGAATTTTGGAGTGAGCAAATAGATTGGCAACATGATTGAAGTATATATTGTTAAGGTCAGGTGTGGTCTGCAAGTCAGTTAACTGCTTTCAGTCAAATATATGTACCACTTGTTTGAGACTTATGTTTTCACTTATTGAAAGAAGCCTGTGCCTCAATATTTTGAGGAAGGAAATCTGTAACAGTTCTTAAAACCATAGATGAGTCAAAGGTAAATACACTGTAGCATGATTTACCGCAAGCTAAGCTGGAGTTATCCACAGGAGTACTTTCATAGCAATCCTACCGCCAATACAGGAAGTAAGCACAAAGCCAGAACTGCTAGGAAAACATTGCTTCATGTAGCACTTGGGTCCATGGACTTGTTTGGTGTCTGGCTGTGACTCCTAGCTTTCTAGCTGGAAGATGGGGAGAAGCAAGCAAAGGAGTGGAATGCAGGAATAGATGGATAAAATCTCATACTTCTACCTTCTTTATTTTTTTCCTTAATTGAAAAATAAAACTAGTTTCATTAAGAGAAAAATACAGTCTGTCTTTAAGAAAAAATAAAAATAGCATTAAAATGACTGGTTAATTCTGATATATCAATTTAAGAACCTTCTGAACAGCAATGATCCATTCAAGATTCTGTGCATGTGCTTAACATAATTCTGAAAATGTAGTCTCAGGAGCTACAAGCACTAGTCATCAGTAATGGCACTGATTGTACAAGCTCCTTTTTCCTTCTTATGCCTTAACCATAAATCATCAAGTCTTCTAAAGCTTCTTTCTTGCCTCCTTCAGACAAAAATCTCCCTTCCAGCTGCCAAATATTGACTGGAGTGTAGATAGTATCCCAGTGAAGGATGCCTTCCTTTTTGGGGCAGCACTAGGAAAGCTCTAAAACCATAAAGTCAAGACCCAATTTTAAATGAAACACCCTCTCAGAGTAGATCTGAGGTTTATTAGCATTTCCTCCTTGTAGCATATTATAATTTTCAAAGACAATGCTTGCTACCTTCTATACTATTATTAGCTTTCCACATAGTTGTCCTGTATATATTGGAGCTATAGGATTCATGAAACACAAAGTTTTCTCAAAGTTTAACAAAATGCAGATGAATAAGGCAGTCTGTGTTTTAGTAGCATTCTAATCCCCTAAAATCTCATTACTTTCCAAGGTTTTCCATTTTATCCATAGATGTTAAGCGCTCACCCTCATAAGTTGCTAAATTTCTTTAATCACCAGCTCATCAGCACCATACCAGGTCTTCATTCATATACACATCTCCTGAGAAGGTATTCAGCTGTACTGTTTGGATAGAATGCTGTCAAAACAGATAATGATACATTGGCTTTTCTACTGTCCTCGCATATGCTAAATGAAGAGATGACCTGCTTATCTAAAAGGAGGAAGAAGACCAGACCTGTTGAAGAATGTTTTCAAGGACTTTATTGTGAACCACAAGTTGCATCAGCAATGCTTTTCAGTCAATAGTAACAAAAGCCCAAAAACTGATAGTCTTTTAACGTCAGTATGTATGTCTGTATGTGTCATCAAATAGATTGATACTCAATAATGCTGATGTTGAATATTATATATAGTAATACTCTAATATCATTGTTCCTAACTGAGTGTGCTTTATTTTCCATATTTCAGGGTGTATTGTCCTCGCAACTGTATGCAGGCAAATCCACACTATGCTCGAGTAATTGGAACACGAATTTATTCTGATGTAAGTACTGTGATTTACATTGCATTATATAATGACATATAAAGTCCTGTGATAAACTATAAAGATAATACTATCATATAAATATCCATTTTTCCTCCACATGTAGTTTTTTTAGACCTAATATCAGAAAAAAAATGTGCTATTTTCTAGATGTGTATTTTCTGAAGCGTTTTGTCAGAGGTTTCCATTTAAGTACTCAGCCGCTGATGATATGGAATTTTTATTAAAAACTCTTCAGCAATTTCTGGATACGTGTTTTCAATTTTTGATCAAAATTCCCATTGGTTTGCTCAGTATTGGCAATGTATACTCATCAGCCATCTGATACAATGATCAGAGGACTGGAGCACCTCTCCCGTGAAGAAAGACTGAGAGAGCTGGGGATGTTCAGCCTGGAGAAGAGAAGGCTCCAGGGAGACCTTGTTGCAGCCTTTCAATACTTAAAGGGGTCTTATGAAAAGGGTGGAGAGGGACTCTTTACTGGGGTAGATAATGATAGGACAAGGGGGAATGGTCTTAAAGTAAAGAGGATAGATTTAGATTAGAGATTAGGAGGAAATTCTTCACTGTAAGGGTAGTGAGGCACTGGAACAGGTTGCCAAGAGAAGTTGTGGATGCCCCATCCCTGGAGGTGTTCAAGGCCAGGCTGGATGGGGCCTTGGTCAACCTGATCTAGTGGGTAGCATCCCTGTCTATGGCAAGGGGGTTGGAACTGGATGATCTTTAAGGTCCCTTCCAACCCAAGCCATTCTATGATTTAAACCCTTGCCTTTTAGACCCTAATGTAAACAAAGCTTCTTCCTGATTAACCAAAAATTATTCTGAAAATATATATCAACACTCTCATTGTTTTGGATATTTCTTATCATTGTAGATAGCTAAATATTTGCAGAAGGATTTTGATATATTTGAGTAAAATATCTCACATTGTATCTCACATTGTTATGTTATTGTAAGAGACTAATATTGCATTTTTTTCAGTCATTCTTATTCCTAGTCAACATTTATCTGCCATGTCTTTTCTATATCATGCTTAGTTCCCAAACAGCCAGAGCTAAATGAATATTCTTTTTTTTTTTTTTCTTTTTTCTTTTTCTCTGCTTTGTCATCTCCCTTTGGAGAAGCCACTATGTAGTGGCAGAGAGAGCAGTTCACATTTTTTACTAGTAAGCTGCATGATGTAACTGTCTTTTATCTGTCACACAAATGTGTGACAGATAAAAGTATGGTACCCAGCTGGGTCAGATGATGTTTTTCACTATTTTTCACCACCTCAAAATATGTGAAAATAATATGCAAACAATTGTTCATCATTATTTTGAAACTAACTAGTGTTCAGTAGATTGCTTGTATAATTTGGGTCCCTGTCCTCCGTGCACGAGAAGCCCTTCCAGTTCAGTAAGCAACACTGATCTATGCCTGTGCAACTGGGTCTTTAATGTGAATAAGAGGGGAGTGAAAATAGTTTTAATGATAGTTCATTTTGTTAAACACAGTTTTATTTCAGTTCTGAGGTTTCAGTGAAAAGTAACAGCCAAATTTTCCCTGTGAGACAGAAGAGATTATGTTGTGGGAGAAAGAAGACCCATTTCTGTTTAACTTACACAGGAAAAAATCTCAGAATAAATATTTGCTTTGGCTAGAAAAGTCCCAGCTTACTTTAATTAGTATTAGAGTTGTGCTTTAAAATTATTTTAGATACACTGTCTCATTGTTCATGTCCATTGTATAGAAATGTGTGCAGCCATACTGCTTTTAAGAAAAAAATGGACGTAAATATAGGTAAGAAAAGAGGGATGGGAGTCTTCCTATTAACTTCAGATGTTGAGAGGGTAGATGTCCACACTGAAGCTGGACATCTGGGTTATGTTTATAGCAGTTTGTAGTAGCAGTGGTAAAAGAGATGAATAGGCAAAGCAGAATTAATTTGACCTTTTCTGAGTGTCTCCTTCAGTATGGGATGAATAGCCTAGCCTACTAGATCTGTCAATTTCTTTCCATTTCCTACAGAAGGGTCCTAAGGCATCTAGCTAAGATGTAGACAGACACATCCTGTTGATATGTGTACATATATTCCCATTGATAGTATTGGCTTTGTGATTTTCTACAGTTTCTTTGTTTCTATCATTTAAATTATTTTAAAGATAAGATACTTTTTATTGGAATTTTCACTATGCAATATGACTGTATATTTTGTTCATTCTAACTTACGACTGAACTAGTTTCAGGTGAAGTGTTTATAGAGAATATTTAACAAATGTATCCTCTTTTTCAGCTTTTCATGTATTTATAGATTTGTCTGCAGATACAGGGAATTCATTTGCCCACTTGTCATAGCACGTATATTGCAAATTGCAGTCAATGATCTACTTGGTAGATTCCACAAAATCTATGGTGGATTTTTCGTGATGTTATTTCATTAAAAAACAAACAAAAAACAACATGCACATGGCTATTTATTTGCACTAGTACTTAGGCCACTCGCATTCAGTAAATGTACAAGAATATTTATTAATTAAAAACAAATAACAGATGTCACATCAAAAACATATTTACAAAACCATTTCTGTAGTATTCATGAGAATCTAGTTAAGCATTTCCATTTCTAGCTTTGATATGATCAGTCATTCATTCTTATATTCATTAATATGCTACTCCTGCTACTCCTTTTTCTGTTCTCTGATTTGTCAATAGTGCCCCACAGAACTTTTACCCTGTTGGTTCTCCCATCTTTTTCTTTTAGCTTTGAGATTGTAGTGATTGTTCCTAACTTGCCTGAAACAAAACCCTCCATTACTTCATCCTCCCTTCTTCCAGTGTGCTAGCTATTGTCTCTTTGTCTGTGGCAGATCAATCACAGACACTGGCTATATAAAACACGGCTATAACTTAAGTGTGTGAAGAGTTTTCACGTAATACTGATCCCCCGTGTTCTACACCTTTTTGTTTGTTTGTTGGTCTCCTTTTGTTTCACTTCTCTTGAGGTAGTCTGCAAGTTCCTTAAAGCAAAAGCATCTCATATTCTGTGTTTATGGCACAATGAGTTTCTCTTCTGAATAGAGCTATTATGGTATAAATAAGAACTGTAGTATGGCTAGTTCTTAGCAAACAGAAGTACAAATTACCCATTCTTCATATGGCCCAAACGTATCACCACCTTTGTGCCTTGTGTCCCTCCTGGCCCTACTCCTAAGAGTTTCCACATGCCAATTCTTTGTCATGGTGGGAGATGGGAAAAAAGTTTCCTGTTTTCTTGTGCTGAAGAGTTGGTTACAATTTTCAACTTCGTTTAATCCATTTTTTCTAAAATTTTGAGTCTTATTTCTGGACTTATAGAGTCATGCCAGTGAGCATTTTATTAATATTTATTTTTAAAGCACTTTTCAATTGACTTCATTTGTGAAATAAGATAACCTTCCCAAGAACTGAATTATATCAGGCTTGACTGATACTGATTATGTTAGTTGTCCAAACTCTGCTGGAGATGCTCTTGCAGCACCTACATTTAAAGAGAAAGTCCTTTGTTGCTGTTAGTCCTTAGACTAACAAAGTACCAAAATATTTTTACACGAAAGAATAGAGGCTTTTTGAAATAGCTGTAATAGTTAAATAAAAATATATATATATTATTTTGCTTGTAGATTTTTTAAAAATACACAATTTCTTAAGAGGTTAAGATTTATATTGTATGTATTTATCGTGCTGTTTTCATAGTAGGCAGCATTTTCCCAAAGACAATCTCTTTCTAGTAGCAGTAGCTCTGCGTTATGAGAGTCGATTGAACAATTCTACAAAAAAAATTGAATCTACTTTTGGTCGTTACATATCAGCAAAAGTCTTTTATCTAAAAAAATTTATGGAGTTTTATCAGCTCATACCATCTGAGGATTTTGAATTTTGGTTTCAATTATGGTTTCAAATACGGAAATATTTCCCTAACTCTTGTGTGAAAACTTTCATAATTCTCTGCTGTAGTGAAATATGATATAAAAATACTATTAAGTAGTTCTATAGTTCTGCAAGGGTGAGGGAGAAAGCCTTGTGGTTTGCAGAGTACTGCTATGGTGTGGTAGATATTTGGTATTTTGCTGAGTATCTGAAGAAGGAAGATAATTAAGCAGCTTGGTATTCAGATTCTATGACCTGTTAAATACTAATGAATGTCAGAGGGTTCACAGCACAGCAATAAAGCAGGGTCGTGTAATGCTGCATGAAATATTTGTTACCTTAAAGTACTGCCTTACATATCCTTCAGGGTGAGTTCATGAAAATTAAACAAACAGACCCAAATCTCTGAGAAGACTTCCAGAAAGTGCTATGAGGCTGCTAATGTAAAATTATCAATAATATACTGAATTCTCTGATAGACAGAGATTTGATATCCTATTGAGTTTAAATTAACAGGAATTTTACCTTAACAGTTCTGGGAAGTGTGATCAGGGTGATGAAACATTATTGAGTAGGAAATGTTATGGCATCAGTATTGGGATCTGATTCGATTTAGATGAAGAACGCCAAGCCAATGAAAAGTTCTTGAAAGCTTAAAACAGATAAAACTTCCTCAAAAAATATGATAAAACTATAGATTTATTCATCAGTATGCATATAATTCATATTTATGAATTTGTACTCATTTAACTATTCATATATTCATAAGTTATGCACATTTGTGGATACCTTATGAGCAGATGAGCCAGGCTCCAGGCTCATCTGTAAAGCAGCATTAGAATATCAATTTATTTTTCTTCTGATGATCATCTCTTGATTTGATCTCTTTAACCCCATTCTTCTGACCTCATCTTTTTCACATATCCCGTGTAAGCATCTTGCCTTTAGGTTTAAAATGTTTTACATTAGCCAAACCATCCAGTAATCAATTGTGGTACCAACTCTACTAATGACTCCATCCTATACTGGAAATAGTTTCCAACAAGAAGTCAGCCTCTTTTGTCATTCTGCCTCCATTGTTTTATCTTTACTTTCTTATTCACTTGATCGGAAACTTCCAAATAGCATTGAAGTAGTCATTATCTTAGCCACCCTCAAATGTAATTATGAAGGTATCCTCCTTTCTAGTAATATACACCAAGTGTAGTCTATTGGTTAGTATTACAGAGGTGACAAACTGTGATTTTTATTTTACTCAATTGTACCTCTAGCTTGTTTTATATCTCCAATGTGAATTGAAAACTAAATTGCTACAATATTATAGTACTAGCATACTAGCATGGTATCCCTTCTGGCATGTTTAAAAGCAGCAGCCAGCAGGATAAAGAGGAAAAACTCTAAAGTGTCTTTGCTAAAGATTCTTTGCATAAACAGTTTCAAATCATTACTCCCAGAAATATTGTATCATTAAAAGACAAACTATATAACATTGAAGCTGGCAGCTTCTGTGGTTGAAGTAGGAGTAGGAAAACCATTGCTATTTTAAGTTCCTGATTTTATATCGCATTGAGATTACAAAATAGCTACAGGAACAGATATAAATTATTCCAATTATAACTGGAAGAAATGCAACTCTTGTTTAAATAGCTGTCTGTGTAACCAGCTATTGATATTTGTATTGGCTTAGTTTTTAAGGTTGATTGAGGAGAGGAGAGACCTATTGCAGTGAAGGCTTTTTTTTTCCTCCACATAACAACTTGGTTTTAAGTGGACATCACTGTAGCTGGAGTTACGTTTTGTAGTGCTGGGTATTGAAGTAGATTGGGACATACATTCTACACTAAGAAGTTTCATACTTCTGGCAACTGATTTTTTGCATGCTTAAAGAGTAATGGAGCTCTACAAGTTTAAATCAATTATTTTAATCAACATTCTCAAGATTGTCACTGAACTATCCTTCTACAAATATTATTTATCCTACACGCTTTCATGACAAGACATTAGCGGACAGATTTTAGGTTTCATATAGATGAAACTGCTGTTAATTTGACAGAGTTTTGCCTGAGTAAAACTAAGGAATAATAGCTAAGGATTAATTTAGATCTATTTGTTTTGTCTGATGCTTACGTTATAATTTTAATATAATTGAAATATAATTAGCTTTTAATATTGGCCCATGTCTCGGTAAGAAATTCTAATGTTTCCTTGAATATTATGGATCATTTCACTGCTGTTTGAGATTCTCGAGCTGGAGATAGAATTAATACAGTCAATTTTTAGGGAGGACATCTCTTTCTGGAAACATACAACTGCAGTGTGCTTTTGCTGTTCTGCTGTTGCAGTACTTGACTCTGGCTGGAGATTAAACTGAATCTATAATAATCTATAATAATCTATAGGATCTACAATAATTTACAGGTTTGGTTTTTACTACCTCTCTGCTGTTGAAGTGATGGTGGATAAAGCCTTTCATTTTGAAAAGCTCAAGAATTTGAACAGGTCCTTGAACTGAAATAGGCTGAAATAAATGATTTTTGAATCACACTGTGGAAGATCATTGAAGAGGCAGTGGTATATTCCTATCAACTGGCCTATGAATCTGATTTAAGTACCATAAAGATTAATAAAATCAGTCGTGATGAGTGTAATTATTTTACATTTCCTATAATTTAGTTTAGGCATCTTTATTTGTTTTCTTCTAAACAATTTTGAAATAAAAGAATGAATGAAAACTAAATTTATCCTCGTTCTTTCTTAGATATCCAGTATCTGCCGAGCAGCTGTACATGCTGGTGTAGTCCGCAACCAAGGTGGTTACGTTGATGTTATGCCTGTAGACAAAAGAAAGGTGTACGTTGCTTCCTTTCAAAATGGGATATTTTCAGAAAGGTAAGAGCCCATTTTCAAAGATTACTGTTTACCCTTCACCTCAATAAGGCTTACAAAGTATTATATTGTCTCTTTGTACCTGGGGTGCTGCTAGAAACCCAACAAATAGGCCAACTTGGGTGATTTACAGAGCTTGTGTAACAGCTGTGGTGACTTTGGAGAAGCTGTGGTACAAGAACTGTTTGCCTCTTCTAAGCTTGTAAATCTTTACTCTAAAAAGCTTCTTATAAAAAACAAATCAAAAAAAGTCCTCTTGTTTATTCTTCTGCTTATGTTGCAACTAATATTTGATAAGAAAACTACTTCTGGTTCCTTTGGTAAAACACCAAAGAATGTTTACGTTAATATTAGTGATCTATTCCATCTGAGAGGATCTGCAACAACAGATCATTACAGATTTACATAGAATCAAACCAGTGAACCTGGTTCATAAATGATATTCACAAAACATTAAACATTTTTTTTATTTTATATTTTTAATGGTTTTACTGTTTTAATCGGTATTTTTCTGAAAGACATGGAGGTGGTGTGAAAGTTCATTTACTTATACTCGGTGTATTAGCATCTTCTATGATGATAACACACGGCTGCATGTTGCAATTCAAATTCAATTCTTTAAAGAACTCTCCAGTTTCTATAGGAAGACAAATAAATGGCCTGGAAAAAACAAAAACAACAACAAAAAAAAACCCCTTGTGCCACTCTTTCTGTCCTGCAAAGCTAAGAATCTTTGTTACCTCTAAAACCAAAAAGTTTGTGTGGGAAAAATCTCAAAAAGTATCTTTAGAGAACTTGGAAGTAGGAGAAAAAGGATTTTTTTCTTATTTTTATTTTTTTTTGGGGGGGGGGGAGGCCTTACCCCTTTACTTCATGAACCTTTGAGTAAATTTGGAAACTTTTAAAATACATCTTTCATTTTCTTCATTAATAACCCCCTTTTCCCAATTAATGTCCATTTCCCTCAGAAAGAGTGGTTCCTTACTGACACTTATGTTCTCCATCTAAATCTCCTCACTGAGAAGAAAAGGAATCAGAAAAAAAATGTTGCAAATTTAATCATTATTTGTACTTTACCATTCTAGTGAAGTCAAAGTCAATGGTTAGGAGAGCAGTTCAATGCAAGTTTTCTGTGAAGCTGAAAAATTGTAATGAAGATTGTAATGCCAGTGCAGACATCGTATTTCATTATGCACTTCTTTATTTTTGTTCTGTTTTCCTTTCTTAGGTATGTCTCAGATATGTTTTGCAAAATAGAAAATAATGAGACCATTAAATACGAAATGTTATATTTTTGTCTTATAAACTAAACTATATTCTACCAAAATTTCCTTGTAGTTTTTGTTGTTTTATTTCTTTTAAAGCTAGATGTTTAGCCATTCAGAAGGCTATCAGTATTTTAAATATATTTCCTTTGATTTGCAAAATATAAATTCTCTGTAGAAATACATGCAACCAGTGAACAAGTAATCTCCTGTGTCTAGAAATTATATCTGAATATAGTTAGTTATTAGAATGGCCAACATAAGATGCATGCTTTCTCTTTTTTCCCCAAGAAAAATTTTTTAAGAGTTTTGCTTTATTCTTTAAACCTTTATTCTTTTAATTAGAATCAACTTAGGATTTCTTGAAATTTTTGTTACAATTTGTTCTCAATAAGTTTCTTGGAAGAAAAATTAATCTGAAAGTTCTGTAATTTAAAAAAAAAAAAGTAGTAAAAGTTATGAGAAAAGTTATGGGTAGTAGCTACAGGAAATGTTGCAAGACCCTAGAGCTGTATTTAACAATTCTAAAAGAAAAGTCATTGGAGTGTCAGTCCTAAAAATAACTCCAGGAATGTTTTTTGTGTTTCAGTTTACAGAATCCTCCAGGAAGCAAGGCGTTCAGAGTATTTGCTGTTGTTTGAGTCTAGTGAGAAAAATGTAAAACAGGCAAGTGAAACCAGAGCACTTGGAAGAGAATAATAGAGGCCATTTCTTATAATTTCTAAAATTTGTATAAAGCTGTAACATTCTTGTACAGAATATATATACTGCTTTCCACCAAAAAAGTTTAAAATACATATATATCTTAATGAAAAAAATCTGTAAAAGTAAACATGGGAGAAAAATTCATTTGAAAATCTATATTGATATATAACAATATTTTGAATCCTGTGTTAATTATTGCTATATTTTCTTAGCAGTTACTCCTATACAGTTAATTCAAAGCTCATAAATGTTCTGTTTTCTTTATCTGAATATGATATTGTATGGTGCTTTATATATGCCACTAACAGTAACCTTAAAAGTATACCATAGGGAGGCCTGAGTTTTTATTTCCAATGTACATAAAAGAAGCCATCCCAGTAATTCAATATAATAAATCATGCCTTAAAGTGAAATGAAAATATATATAACTTTTTGATGATTTACAGCAGCATTAGCCATGCAAGCTTAAATGAAGAGCTAGACTGTTTTCAATTTCACACTAATTGTAACAAGTACAAATACCTATTTTAAAATAAAATAGAAAATATGGAGAAGTCCTGGGTCATATTAGTATGTTTTCCTCTAAAGAAATATTTCTATGAGAGTGGGCCATTCATGTTTATTATTTCTTAAATACTTTAAATAAAACATTTATTGGATTCTGGTAAGCTCTTTAGTTCAAGTACCCAATTCATTTATGACCCAGTCCTTCACATGTATTCACCTGCCTTGAGATGGGAGATTGAGACGTGTATAACCTTGGAGGATCTGAGTCTAAAAGAGAATTTTCATATTGAGAAGTTACCTGAAATTAAGGAATAAACCATCAGATCTGCAGTACAGTTCTGCACACATATGTGCTTTACTTCTACCATGTGACTCATTCAATTTACCAAAATTGGGTTTCAGTAAAACCATAGATTTGTACACACATTTAATGATTTGTAAGCTTGAGGGCTTAAGATGTACATGGTATCCGTATACTATACAAAATTGTGAGGGTAAATGTTTAAGAAAACGAAAATGGTAACAAAGGCTAACCTTGCTCCTCATGACCTGGCAAATACTCCTGCAGGCCAGGAAGTATAGTGAGCCCAATGACAATAATGTCATTTGTTGCTTCACCATTTTTAAAAAATTCATTTATGGTGAACAGCCTTGTGCATTAATTTTACCATATTATGGTATATGAAGAACATGTAATGGTGATACTATGTTTCTTTCTATGAAAAGTGTATTGTGCTTTAAGACTGAAAAGCTGTTAAACTTTATTTTTGTTATTTTTTATTTCTGTTGTTGAATTTATTTCCTTTCAACTTGTAAACTGATTCATATTCTTCATATTTCAGAATATTATATTCTGCCTTCTGTTTTGCTACATGTACTACCTCATGTAGTTAGGCAAGCTCTGTTAGTTTTTTAATCTGTTTTGAATAAAATTAATTTACATAGTAAGAGTATATTTGACAGCCATTATTTTTTGTTTGCTCTGCCTCAAGAATTAAAAATAGCAAACACAGTTTTCTTTTTTGCCGAATTAAATGTTGCAAATTGTAGGACCAAACAGTAGACATAATCTGAAGTTTTGAAAGCTGTAGAGGCAGCATAGGTACACAACTTCTATTAATTACATTGGGAGTTTTATGAAGTCTTCCAGTCATTTTTCAAGTTCTGGCCACGGTATCTGGGAGCAGATTGCTTTGTCATTTTAATGGGCAACTCTGTCAGAAAGTGACTGTAAAAAAAAAAAAAAAAAAAAAAAAGCCACCTTTTTCCAGTTCAATACAGCTCTTTCCTCTTCTGGTAAATGTTTATAGTGTGAAGTGTTTCTAGTTACATTTGTTGGAAGCAAGCACTTTATCATACTGCTCATTCCTATTTTGCCTCATAAGACTAATGGTCAATTTGGAAGTTCCGGTTGGGATATACGTTTAATTGGTGAGGGAGACAAAAAGTCTTTGTGTAAACCCTTTTTTTTTTTTTTTTTTTTAAGATGGTGACAGGGAAGACAGCCATTGTAAGAAGTTTTATATAGATTGAGCAGTACTATCATTAACCACTGTTCAGAAATGAAAATGTAGTATAAGTAGACTATGACTGTGTTAGGATTCCAAATCACTCAAAAGCTTGAGACAGACTTGCACCACCATGAGATAAAAACAGCAAAATAATAACACTGTTGGAGTTATCAGAACATAAAGTGGAATAAGGCCACTTCTGAAATTAAGGGGAAGCGTCTGAGAAAGACAGTTGAAACAAAATCTGAAAACACTCATCCTTTGTTTTCCTCAAAAAACCTTTCCTCACAGGCAGGACACTTTCTTGGCTTGGCTTTGCAGGCCAGCAGCTCCTACTGGTGGGGTCCATGGTCCCCACCAGTTGCCTTAGGATGCCTTGGGAAGTCTGTTGGGTGCTGCAGAGCCTTTGTGGTAAGCCAGCTCCCTGCTCTATGATCAGGCAAATAAGATGCTTCTCTTTCTTTGAACAGAGCAGAGCCTGGTGCTGGGGAAAGACAAGTCACATTTTCAGTCATAACCAAACCTTTCTCCCTTTTGGTACAAGGGTGAAGGGGGTCCTAGGTGGAAACATGGCTACCATACCAAGTTTCTGCCTTTTTTCCTCCATTCATTTGCCTGGACTTTTTTGTTCTTCATGTCTTTTTTGCTCTTCTGCATGTCTTTGCTTTTTGTCCTCTCTCTCATCTTTAAAGTCTAACCTGCATTTGCTGGGAATTTCTTTGCAAGGGGGACAGGAGTGGACCCTTGGCATCAAAACAACAAAGTCAGCATTTGGTGAATTGGGGGCTACTTCTAGTGTGTGTAAGTGGTTGCTGTGAGCAGCTCTGCCAACAAACACAGTCACAAGAAGAAAGGGAGGTGAGTAATTCTTTCTCCTCACATCTGTTGCACAAACTTCGGAGCCCTGTTACTTTTCCACATGCAATGATTCTAACATATCCAAGTATAAAACCCCAGATAACTCCAGCTTCTTGAGAAATTCTCTACTAAATGAACTATAAATAATGGGTCAAGAAGTAGATATTCTGAAGCAGTTGTACAGTGAGTGAGAGCTGCACATTATTTTTGTCTGCACCAAACCAACTACATGCCAGATGGTCACAACTAATTCACAGAAAGCTCAAATGAGTAACTAGCAGTATTAAAGAACACATTATAGCATAATGAAAAAACATAGAAGGAAGTAAACTTTTAAATGCTGAAGAATTGATTGGTTAATCAGAAACTTAGAAAAGGATGGTATCAAAATTTAAAAAGGGCGTAATTTATAAGAAAGTAGTGCCTAATTCATGCTATTCATAATTTTCAGCTTGCCTCCCAGAAAAGACCAGTAAGTAGCCAACAGGAATAATTACAACTGATTCATAACAATCCTCTACCACTAAATAAATACATAAATAAGAAGCTGTTTTAGTACATTGATATCTGCCATTTATGATTTTGAAAGAGCTAAAATATTAAGAAATGTAAACCTGCTAAGTGTCTGATGACCTTCTCTGTAAGCATCAATTGAGGCATTTCTCTGCTATGCTGCATCACTTCTGGATGGAGTAGCTAATTTCATAACTAAACAACAGTTAGTATGAAAGCAAGGTGGTATGAAAAACCCAAACAGGTAATTCTTTAAAATTCTTTAAGAGTCTTATCTTTCTGATAGATGTATGAGAATACTTCAGTTTAAGGGAAGTTGGAACCCATACTCATGCCAACACACAGCTCATGGTACTAGCTGGACATAAACTAAGGAAACTAAGAAACTTTTCCTAAACATTATGGATAGTGAAGAATTTTAGAGAGTTTACAGACTTCCCTGTGTCCTATTTCTGTGCAGGGGACAGTCTGACCTAGAAATTATACATGAAGTATTTTTGGAATTAAGCCTGAAACACAGGCTAGGATAATTTGTTATCAAAGTTTGTGCTTTCTTAACTTAAAAGTTTCAAGTTTTATGTCAATGCTAGACTGAGAGCTGTGTATGGATTATCAGCTGATTTAAAAGAAGAAAAAATAACATCTGCTTTTTTTGCCTGTTTTGGTGTATATGCTCAGCAAAATGCATGACACACTATTTCCTATAGCAGATGTGTAACCAAGTTACTCACATAAACAAGGTCTTCTGTGTGGCAATTGCATTTGAAGTATGTTTTGAATTTGACTTAAAACTCAGATAAGCCACCTTCCTGTTCATACACAAGGGAAGGCTTATTTCCTGCAATTTCTGTAGGCATATAAAGGGTCAGATTTAGAAATGTAAATATTTGGAAGTTATAAGGATTATTCATACAGTGCAATATTCTGCTTGTAAATTTATATAAATACTGTATGAAATACTGTACTGTCATGCTTTCTGTCTTAAGGCTTTTCATAGCATCTGTGGAACTCCAGGGAATTAAACAAAGAATGAAAAGCCTGGAGAGTTTTGTTTCATTCACTGTATAATATGCATCTTACAAGGCTTTAGATATACAGATGATAGCATTCTTTAGTTTTTAGAAAGTTGCATATGATTTTTTTATGCATCACCATTCTATGATGATTCTATGCTTCTATGATGATTTTATAAAGACATACATTGTGCGTATGGGAAAAGCACTCATACTGTCAGCCTTAGCTTTAGCTTGTCTTTGCAGTCGGGAATAAATGATTAGTATTTTAAATACAGTCACTATTTATATTTTTATATTACTTTTATTAAATGATAAGTCCTTGCCATGTACTATAGGACTGTGAAAATGAAATCAAATGTGATTCCTGCTCCATGTTAACACAGGATGATAATGTGACACCCGAAATTTACCATCAGTTGTTCAATGATACATCTTAAATATTTTGTTCATCTTAGCCTTGTGCTGGAAAACAGATGACCACATCATAAAACCATCATAGCATTTTGCAAAAAGTAGTAGTAATGAGTTTTAAATTTTCAGAAGCTAGCAATACCAAAAAGCCCCCAGTCAGACCAGCCTGTTACAATAAGTCACAGGAAAATACGAGAGATCAAAGGAGGAAAGTAAAGAGCATGTGAACGAAGTGGCCCATCATGATGCTCCTTGTCTTACTAATCACATTGATTTCTGCAATAATTACTCTAGTTACTCAATTCTGTATTTGCCCCCAGTGCTGTATCAAATATTGTTTTTGTCTTCACTAACAATGGTGTGAATGTCTGAAGGCTTGCAGTGAAATTGTTGGTTAAGAACTGAGATATATTTGCCAAACAACATGAATAAATTTGCAATACTGTATTATTTTATGCACAAAATACTTCAGTTGCCAATGCTAATAACTCTTGAGCTTTTAAATTTACTAATTTCATTTAAAGCGTAAGCATTGTAATGAAATAAAAATGTCAGCACATGCTGACTGTGAAATTCATCTGTTCAAAAAAAAATCAGTTATTTCAGCTGAACAGAAATTGCTGTAACTAAAACTAGTATTATTAGCAATAATATTCTTGAAATTTTATTGAATATAAGACTGCTTATGCAGTCTGAATTGGCTTTTAGAAGACATTTAACAAGCTTTATTTGGTGTGTTTGCAGTTATTTCTGAATGAATGTTGTTTATGAAGACAATATCCTTTTTAGGGGTATGATCTTAGAATAAATGCAAGAACTTGCATTAGATTTGCTTGTGTATCTTTTTGGAATTACTTCCAAGGGCTTAGTAACTCCACAGAATTTGTAGTAATGCTAATCATTCTTAGTATTCTCAAGAAACAAAAAGTGCTAAGAGGTATCGTATCTTCTAAACTTAGCCTACAGTTTGAAAAACAAGTACTTCAGTTGCTTAATTATTCACTTAGGCTTGTTTATATGCAATGTAAATAGCAAGCTGGCTTTGACTTGTCATAAATTGCTGCTACTGTACATCCCAAACACAAATTGGAAACAGATGCTAAATAAATCTCCCTATAGTCAATTCAATCTTCATTCCTTATTTATCTGTTAAAATCCATCTGTTTCTTGTTGGTGGTGGGTGTTTTTTTTTTCATACTGAAAGATCATGTCTTCTGAATAAGCATTTCTTTTATTGTGTCAGAATGACTCCAAGATTGTTGGGCTGCAGGCAGCACTAAACACAGAAACAGAGCAATCGTTTTATGCAAAAGAACTTAGTCTCAGATTTTGGATTTAGTCCAGTTCTGTACACAAAGAAGTATGTTGTATGAGTTGATTTAGTGCTTGCTGTAGTGGAGGTGATAGTCCTACTCTGGCATGGCTATAACTGAGCCAAGGAATAGTTTTGTGAAATGCTCTGAGCCCTTCTCTCTTATCCAGGAGGAATTATGGGGTAAATTAGATCAGTTTGCATTTTTAAAATAAAGGAATAACTAAACAGAAGGCTTTGGTGTCTTACTGGTAAAGACTTGCCATTCTGCTGCTGGTTGAGGGTTTAAGCACGTTATATCAAACATATCCAGTGATGTGCAGATTGTGCCAATGCAATGATTTTTTGCTTGGCACTAATGTTAAATCAATTCATATTGGGAAGCTTCTCTTTCAGCAGCTTCAAAGCCCACATCATTTCAAATCAGTGTTCCATGAGTTACAAGTCAATTATTTTGTAATTTGTAATTATTTTGTAGTATGTACAGATTTGTCCTAGGAATGGAGAAGTCACATGTGGAAGGAGATTTGTTGTTGCATCTACTACACCATAAACATATTGTCCATCTTTAGTGCTAATGCTTCAATTCAATTTGTAATTTGTATTACAATCCCTGGAAAAGTGCAGTCCAATCAAAACAACTAAAATAGCTGGAAGTAAGGAAATAAGGAAAACCACCATTTCTACCATGGTCTCTCAGAAGACATTTGGCTATTAACTTTCTTACATCAAAACAGAATAACTCAGAACCACTCCTATAAAAATTGCAATCTGTGACTCCCTAGAAGGCTATTTCTAACCTAGCTTCTTACTGAGCACTAGTCAACAGCATAGACAAAGTACTTAATGTCTCTTGTAATATACTAAATAACTTAATATCCATAGTCTGACATAGAATTAGACTTTAACAAGAAAGACAAGACTAGTTTACAGCTAAAGGCTAGAACACCTGAGGCCTCAGAGTATACGAGAAATGCCTCTTACAGAAAAGGAGGACAATGTGGTATATTAGAAGACAAACTTACATGTCTGTATCTAACACATGATCCATGAGTAGAGCTGGTAGATAGTGCTACAGTACAAAGAATAAGTCTAAATAAAGATTGATTTCAGTACTTTAAAACTTTTGTGTGGTTACTACCTCCAATAAAATAACCTTCAAATAAAATTTCAAAGCTAATTGGTTTTTCTTAGATGTGTGAAAATAGGCGAATACTAAGGATAGTGAGGCCAAGAGGAGAATTTGTCTGTAGTTTGACTGGTAGGTGGTAGGATCTTGCTTAGGTATACTATTATATGAATGCTAATCTGATGCAAATGATAGGGTTCACTCACATGCCCCAAACTCCCTGCAGACAGTTTTCCAGTAAGCTTTGTTCTTTATGCAAACAAATCAGTTAAATGAGGGTCTGTGTGAGTTACAATTAATTACCTGTTTCGTGGGATTGGCAGAGGAAACTGACTTGCACTGACTTCTTGCAAATATGGCTGTAAAGTTATTTAGTGACAATTGCAAGGTGAAGTAAGAAATATTCGTTGATGGTTCAGGGTGCTCTTGCCTCTTTGTATTTCAGAAGTACATCTTAAAACTGCTCATAAAACAGCTATACCTTTCAGAATACTGTAATGAAATTAAAACTACTGAAGGATTGATATATTTTTTAGAACTGCTTTAAGCAGGTCAAATTCTTCAGAAAACGGAACAAAGTGTTCAGTAAGGAGAATACAGGATGGAGGGTGGTTTGTTTTATGTTGCCATAGAAGGATTCCCAAATTGCTTAGGCTAGTTAGCAAGTACTGATGAGATCTTCTACATGGAACAGTCATCAAGTTTCCCTTAGTTTCTAGAACTAAATAGTTTATTATTTAAGTTTGAAGATAAAATGATGGGTTGGCATCTTTATATTTTGAATTAATTAGGAAGGACTTAAAAATTAACTTAAATTCCTGTAGTCTGTACAACTGAAAACTCTTACCTTTGCTTTATCTCTGCCAGTTACTTCATTGATCAATAAAACCACGTGGTACTCTCCAGACACACAACTTCCCAGACACCAATGTGTTGGGAATAAAAATCCAGAGAATATTAATTGGTAAAGAGTTATAAAGGATGTAATAATGTGTGGGTTACCCTCACAGTGCAAGGAATGCAGTTTGTGTCCCCAGAAAAGCAAGTTTAAAGGACATAGCTTCTTTCTTTCAACCTACCAACAAAACGGTATTGTGTTAGGTGTTAGCTGGAAGACGTGTTACGCAGTACAACTTCTGGTTTTGACCCTAAAGTTACTAAAAGTATCTCCACAGTTAAAGTTGCTACCCAACTCTCACTCTCATAACTCATGCCTAGTGACAGAAGTGACTGTAAAATAGAGGTAGTGTCTCTCCTCCCATCTAACCCAGATGCTTTGAGTCTCAGCAAGAGCATAAATCCCTCTTTTCCTTCCTAGTCAAAGGTGGGAGTTACAAAGAAAGAGAAAATCTTGACAGGATGTCTGTGGTGATACTGCATTGCACAGCGGGACAAGAGGGATAGCAGACTCCTTGCAGAGCTCTGTCACTAGAATGTTCATGTGAAACCACGGAGAGGAGAGGGAGGGAGGGAGAGAGAGAGAACCACGAGCATGTTCAAGCTTGCTGACAAAGGAAGGCATCTTCAACACAGTAACAATACTGACAACTGAGAGTTTTTGTTCACATGCAATTTAGCAAACCATATTATGTAGTAGTCAAGCTGTTTGTTATTAGAAAAAATGCTGAAAATTTGATAAATGAAAGATTGGGTTATCTTCTCAGTTAAACTGCTGTCAATCAGTTAACAGAATAATCCCAATACCTGTGATATCCCAGTGTTTGAGGAGTAAGAAGAGCTCTGCTTTTCCAAATTATAAGAATACTTCTGAAAGAAGCAATGTGTTCACTAGATTATTGCATCATCATAAAATTTTAGCTACATCTGTGTTTCTAATGAAAGGAGGATCAGCATTGCTATTCTGAATAATGTCTTACCTCAGTAATAGATGTTTTAATAAGGAGACACCTTTATAACAATGTAGCTAATCAATGTCACTGGGACATTCAAGTCTAGGATGATCACAGAATCATGCAATGGTTGACTTTGGAAGGGACCTCTGGAAGGCCATCTGCTCTAACCCCCCTGCTCAAGCAGGGACACTTAGAGCAGGCAGCCCAGGACCAAGGCAAGGTGGCTTTAAAAGATCTCCAAAGAAGGAGATTCCACAACCTCTTTGGGCAACCTGTGCTAGTACTCAGTCACCCACACTGTAAAGAAGTGTTTTCTGGTGTTCAGAAGGAACATACTGTGTTTCAATTTGTGCCTCTTGTCATCACTGAACAGAGGCTAAACTCTGAAGTTTCAATCAGCTCATTTTTGCAGCCTGTTCAGGTCCCTCTGGATGGCTGCACAACTATCTGGTGTATCAACCATTCCTCACAGTTTTGTCATGAGCAAAACGTACTCATGCTGAGGGTACACTCTACCCCATCATCCAGCTCATTAATGAAGATGTTAAACAGATTTGGACTCAAAAATGACCCCTGTTTACTGGCCTCCAACTAGACTTCGTGCATCTAGAGACCATCACTCTCTAGGCCTGGCCATTCAGCCAGTTTTTGGTCCACCTGACTGTCTGATCATCCAGTACTTCGCTAGCTTCTCTGTGAGGATCTTATGGAAGACAGTGTTGATATATTGACAGAAAGTGTCCTCTTTATGCCTTGCCTTTAGTGCTTCCTATCAGTCTGCAAGTAATCTGCCCAACCTGTGGCTGCAGTTTCGTAAGTTTCATGCAGAGATTAGTAGAGATACGATGATGTTTCTCATTCTATAGGCGGAGGCAGTCTATGTACATATTGACAAACAACATTCTTTATATTATTCTACAATTATATTTCCATATTATTCTCCACAAATAAAACTTTCAGTCTCATCATATGACTCTTCTAACTGGGTATATGCCTGTGACCTTCATGTAGCTCTAAAGAGTGTCTCCAATTGCCACTGACAGGAGCCCAAAAACCCCACTCGAGAACATGTCCTTTACAAAACGGGACAGTCTGCTGACCAGTTTTGTTTTTTTCAAATGGGTGTAATTCAGCCTTGTAATTACTGGCAGATCTCTTCAGACTCTAAGTGTTCTACCAGTCTATTCATACCAATTTACATCAGCAGAAGGCTCAACTCAGATTTAATGTAAAATTGTGAAGCCATTTGCAATACAATGAGATGAGATAATATGCTTCAAAAAGTAAATGTTTTTCTACATTAGCTCCACAAACAAGTCAGAGAGATTTGAATGTGATGAATGAACTGATGTAAGAAAATATTCTTTCTCTGATTTCCCTGGAACAGTTCTGTGTGGAACAGAGGAAGTGAAGCATTCAGGGTTAGAAATGTTGTAGGAAGTGGCATGAATTATAGAACATTCAAAACAATGGGAGATTATTTCAGAGAAAAAAATATAACTAACAAAGGGTATACAGATTATTCAAAATAATTCTGTTGGAGGCAGACTGTTTACTTCTGTATAACATATGAATGACTAGCTCTCATTTTGCTTTGAACAGACCAAGCAGGACTGTTCATAATCCTATGAATAGGCTTAGTCTTCTCAGATCTTGCTCTATTTCCTGCACTATACACTTTTTCTTGATAGTCTTATCACCACGCTGTTTTCTGGGGGTTTCTATGCTATGATCCAGTAGTGTATTGCTCTCTGAATACCATTTTTTTTTACATAACAAGATGACTAATCTTGGTACCTCCTACTTCTATGAATAGCATTAATACACGATGACAACAGAACATCTTCCAAACAATGGTGAATTTACTTTGCCCAAAGGAACAAAGCAGACAGGGGAATGAATTCACTGTCTCTCTGCCTAAGATATTTCCTGGACCTGGCATTTCCTGCCTTCTCTTCTGTGGGCTGTTCTCAATCTTGGTATGCCCAAATCTTTTGCAGGTGGAGTTACCACCTTTGGCTTTAAGTCAGCCTCTGTGCTTGATACAGCTGATAGCTCTGTTGACCTCCTTCCTTGAGGGCAGAAATTCCCTGGCAAAACGAGCAGGGTTTCTTGGTTTCAGCATTTAGTACAACAAAATCTGCTAATTTTACCGTCATGTAGGGAAGCAACTCCATGGCCCATTGTCCCATCTGTTTTCAAGATTTCCGTCTCTATCTTGCTTCATTTTCCACTTTGGTAAATGTATTACTCAAGAAAAATAACACCAACATTTAAACGTAATGATTTTAAAAAGCTCAAGCCAGATTTTCAGCTGGTGTCAATCAGGCCAGCTCTCTTGAGTTCAAGGGATATTTGCTAATTTATACAAGCTGATGGTGTAGTCCACATTCTTCAAAAATAAACGGAAAATAAACATTGGCAAAGCTTCTTAAAAGGACATCTAATTTGGATTCATAGTCTGTCACCTCCATAAACTTATACACCAGAACACGCTTGGCTTCCTGTTCCCAGGCTCATTTCCTGGCCAACAACACAAAATGGTAACACAGGAAGCAAACAATACCCTTTTTAAATTGATGGTATTTAGAAAGATTTACTACTAATGAAATAACCATTTGATATTACCTGATTATACAGTAGAGCATATCACTTCAAGAATGGGGATTTCAGGAAACAGAGCAAGAGAGAATTTGATTTGCTGCATGGATGGGATAGAAATTCTAGCCTGCACCATGAAGCCATTTTACTGTCACTACTTTTCTTTGCTTGTGAGAGAGGAGCTCTCTTTGGAAACCCCTGCAGAGCCCCCAGCACACAGGCTATTTATGTGGGCTAAACGCAGAGCCAGAATTTAACCAAAGCACAGTAAAAATAATGGATAATGTAAAACGCCAGCTGCTTAGGGCAGTCTCACACAAACTAATAGGTACTTGTTTTTAAAGGCGTAAGGGACTCATGTTGAGTCAGTTCTCAGTAATATTTTGCCTGGCCCCAAAAGCATCCCAGATCCCATAGGAGTTCTCTTATTTTTCATGTGCATCTAGTGAATATTTATGGAGACCGAACAAGGACTTCTTTAAATTGGTTGTGTGGATTTAGTCTCTGCTATTATTAGGTGAAATGCAGATTACATCCTATGATTATTTATGAAACTGCAAAATCTAAACCTCTCATCTATAGCACAGCTTCAGAAATACTCAGAGGGCAAGAGATACACACCTTGTTTCCCATTAGTCAGGACAAAGTCCAGTGATGCAAATGATCCAAAAATAACCTTATTCAACCAACAATGGTGGGGTTTTTGTCTGTTTGTTTTGGTTTTAAATAGGTACTCATATGTATGTCTTGGTTTATCATGTTCTCTACATTTAGGGACAGATTTTCTAAAAAGTCTAATTTTTGGATTACATGTTTTTAAAGTGCAGGTGATGACATAATATCAGAATAAAAGAACACCTAATATACCTAGTCCTTTGGACAATCCATCCCTCGTTCATGCAATAAATGTGATCAGAGTTATTTTGAAAACCTAGTCATTATAAATGCACCCACCTGGGTAGAAAATAGCTACACCCAATCATGCACATATTTAAATTGCAGTAGTGAAACTAACAATGTGATAGTCATATTCTTCTCTGTTCATTTCCATCAGCCTTTATTGACTATATAGTTTTTATTGGTAATAGCAAACCACTATATATATATACACATATATATATAAAATATATCATGTATTTTATATATATATAATCTGTATATATATTTAAGCAGAAAACACTTAGAGGTGCATAAGACAAAAAGAAAAAATGAAAATCTATCTTTTATATACTGGCAGCATTATTTCTGTATTAAAATGTGCAACGTTTGTGAACATTTTTGTGAATTCGTTTGTGAATTCGTTTCACAACGAATGTGAAATATTAAAACGTTGCACTTTCTATTTTAGTGAATTAACCACAAACTCATGATTTTCTGTTACTGTGGTTGTTCCTGTCAGGAATTCTCCCAGTATTTTGTAAACAAATTTTGGTCTTCCTGTTATTTACAAAACTTCACTGTATTTTTATTCTATAACTAACATTCATATGAGACAACAGAAAAGGAGAATAATGATAATGAGTCCTGAATACTGATGTACCTGTGTGAATGACTTTCACAGCAGATTGACCTGATACTTGAAGTGAATTTTCATTCCTTAAAGTTACAAAGCTCAGGAAAATGCAGCATTGCAGTGAAACTCAGACTAACTGTTGTCATCAGGAGTTGTCTCACACTGCATTATAACACTTGGCATGTGTGTCTTAGAAGATAATAGCACTCCACAACTCTCTAAGTACTGGCATATGGAACAGGGCTGGGGAGCCAGTAGGCCAGTTTTATAGGTCCCTCCTCAGCCAGGAACAGCATCTCTGAGGTTATGCCAGTCAACCTTAACACCAGGCACAACTGAAGGTACAAGAAAATATGCGTGCTACAATCCAAAGATGAACAAAGTAGTTGACAGATTTAGAGACAGATATGCAAAAATGGGGGTGGGGAGAGTGGTGGTAGTGATGGTGGAATTATGGCTCTTTATACTTTTGATCTGTTCCAGAAGGCAATCCATTAATTTCATGAAGCTGAAAGGCTGTTAGCCTTTTCCTGTGGCTCTCACAGATGGGTTTTATACAAAATTTTACCTCTGAGCATTGCTTTTCCTGAGTGCCGCCTGCAGCTGGGAATCTGTCTCCCCTTTGTCTTTGGCTTTTTATTTTCATTTTTTTTCTTATTCCTTCCCTTCAGTCCCAAAGATTTCTCGTGATTCATGCAACATAATACTTGAGGTAGCTTAACACTTCTCTTGAGAATTATTGATTTTCCTCACCTGACTCAGAAATGCTGCTGTTCCTTGGGAATGGGTAAGCAGAACCATTTTCTAACTAGACAGTAAATAAAAGATAACAATTGTCCTAGCATTAATTTATTTGAAATAAACCATTTGCCCACTGTTGAAAACTATTCTGTCATATACTGAGGTGCTTTTCAAATCTCAGTAATAAGTTTGTACATGGAATATTATAATTTATATAAGCACTATTAACCATCACATTTCACAGAATCACAGAACAGTGAAGGCTGAAGGGAACCTCAGGAGGTCATCTGGTCTTGGTTGCCCAGGACCATGTTCATATGGCTTCTGAAAATATTCATAGCCTCTCTGGGCAACCTATGCTGGTGCACAGTCATTTAATGCAAACATACACTGGAAAACAATGTATGCAAGACAATACTGTCTTTGTTCAAGTGACAAAAACATTACAGTAACTAAAACACTCTGAGGTGCTAGTGGGTTTCTAATGGACCACCCCAAAACCTAGGTTTGAAGGATACTGAGACACTTACATAAATGTAGAAATTAAATACAATGACAAATATTTTTAAGATAATTAAGTTGCTACATAGCTTAGGCTTGAATAAGTATTTTAAAATACAGCTTTACTGCAATTTTTAAAAATTCCAATTCACTTATTTATATATTCTTTTGTATCTTCCAAGAAATAAAAAAAGAAATTACAAGATATTTCCTTTTTTTCTTTACTGTTACAAAATAAGATTCATCATCAACCCGAGGCTGTCACATAGCTGGCATAAATCAAATTAAAAACAAAACAAGAGTTTCAAATCTGAGGGCAAAACAAATAAGAGATTTATGATACTTTTACCCAATTTATGACTCACTTTCTCTATATTTGAGGTGTGGCTAAAATTGGACTTTTTTTTTTTTAACTTGAAAAATAATCCTGTATTTTCTCATAATGTCCTTTGTTATTAACATAATTTTACTTCCCCCCATTCTTTAGTATATTTTTCTTACTTCATTTATTGTTTGAACTTTCCCAGTGCTCCCATAATGAGATGAAAGACCTTCTTTAATACCAAAAATATACATACACAGTAACCATTGAACTTTCCTGACTCTACTGGTGGTAACATTTCCAAAAAAAATCTGTCATGTTCATCAGCTATGGCCTACCACCCTTAACAAATTTTTCATTAAACTGGTTTGGATTTCTTTTATTTTTACTTTGGGGCTTTTTTGTTTGCTTGTTTTGTTTGTTTGTTTTGTCTTGTTTTTCCCTCAGATGCTTTCCATCACATCATTTTAAATAATTCCCAGGATTCTTCCTTCCAAAGTTTAGTAAATTATATAGGTCCAATTTCCTGTGAATTGATTTGCTGTGGCTGAAGTCTCTCAGTGGACATATGAAGCAGGATATCACGTTTTCTTTTTCTGACTGTCTTTACTTTACTGGATTTGAAAAATGGAACTAGGTGGAGTGAATTAAAGCAGTTTTCTTGAAAGGATTGCAGTGTTTTGAGTCAGATGATGGAGTTAGTGAGATTGAATTTTATTTCAACTTGCTAGGAATGTAAGGCAGAATATCTGATGTTACAGATACACTATATATCATGTGGCTGTGCTGGACAAGACTTGTGATCAAATGTGCTGGTTTTGTACTGTTTTCCGCTATAGGAACCCTTTTAAAACAGCTTTCGGAAGTATTTCCTTGGGCAAAACTCAGCTGGAATCTGGAGAGTTGAATTCACTTCAGGGTATCTCTGCATGCTCTGGCTGGTCTGTCCTCCCCCCTGTATCTCATACATTTTGGTTCTATTATCATAGGACTATTATCAGCCAGATAAAATAGCCTGAGTAAAGGAAGGGAGTTATTCTTGTATTTCTGCGTTCTGTGACATTTCCTGCCCCTACAGTATGCCCTGGAAAGATGGATGGGATTTATAGGGAGCCTGAGCTTAGACTATGTTTGGACTGCCAGAAAGACAATGTGCTTGCAAATACAGTGCTGGGTACAGTGCAGGCATAGCCTACTGATGCCTGTCAGGGTGTAGATATAGAGCACTAAGGGTCTCATTTCCTTGTGGGAAGGCTGAAGCTTGTTGACTTATAATAAGGTATATAGTCACAGCATTATTTCAGATTGGAAGTTCTGTTAATTCACAATGCTGATCCTATTCTTACAAGAAATACTTGAAATTAGTAGTTTTCATTTGCCAGTTCTTGCAAAATTTATATTTTGACTTTTGAAATACGGCATGTTCCTTAGCATTTCGTTTCCTGCAGTCATATGAATTTGAAAAATTCAGAATTGTTTTAAAGAAAAAAAAGCTGCAACAGAAAGAAACGGCAATAAAGTTCCGCCTTTCTGGATAAGTATAAATAATAAAAATCTGGCAGATATCAAAAATCAGTCTGCCTATTGAGTATTGAGTATCTAATTTTGCTTCTTTTTACACTGATATGTTTTCATGGAGTTCTGATTTTTACAGGAGTGAACAGAACAAATTAGGTCCTAAAAATTCAATTAGAGATTCCTCCTTTATTATAAATGCTTACCTCATTACTCAGTATATGAATATTGGGTTTATTTATCGGGTTACCCTCACTTTTTGTATTGTTGATGAAAGTAAATACAGAGGAGGAAAAAGAAAAAAACAACAAAAACAAACATACAAACAAAAAATACATTTCACTTTAGTGAGAGAACCCTTAGAGGACTTTAGAGGGAGTAGGGCTAGAGAGTACACATTTTGAGAAAAAAAGACAAGTCATAGAAAGCTCACTATCTAGGATTTAGAAACAGTTTCCTTATAAAGACAGAAATAGCTACGAAGCTTCTAAATAGATCCTTTTCAAGAATCCATTTCAATTTGCATTTAATGGAGAACCATACAAAATTTCCAATGTTTTTGTGCAGGTATATATTTGTATAATTGTTCATCTCTTAAAGACAAAAATTGTCCCGCTTGAGAAAAAACTAGTTCATGATCAATTTTGGAAAACAATTTACTTTTTTTTTTTATTTAATTATTATTTCAATTCCTACCTATATTCCCATGACATTTGTTTTTTTCTAAAAAAAATCATCACCCACAAAGTTTTTGTCCACATCTCGTCATTTATCCCTCACTATTTGGAGGCTTCTGAAGGGGTAGTCTAAATTACATGTGATTGTTTCTTTTGCCATAGGCAGTGCTTTCTTTTTATTCAGATGTATAAGCAATCCATTTTAATTTTGATTTTGTTGTTAGCAGAGTTGATGAAAATAGAATCAAAACTACAAAGTTGGTATACACAGCAAAAATGGCTTTATTAATATGAGAGGTAAAAGCAAATGAGCATATTCCAATGTACGCAAAATCATTTGTCAATGCAGCGAGATAAATCTGTAATAAAGTTTGAGGAAAAATATATATGGTTGCTTTTAAAATAAACTCTATCAAATTTTAAATTTTATACGGAACAAAACTAAACCTGCAGTTACTGTACAAACTACTGGTTGCTATTGAAAAAAATATTGAAATCAAAATGCATTTTGAAGAAAATAATGCATTTAAGTTAAAAAGAGTTATAGTTTATTGGAATTGTGATAGTTTTTACAACTAATAAAAGATTTAATGTTTTAAAAATAGGTTGCAGAATTGCAGATTAATTAGTAAAAACACAAGAAGTAGGAGAATATTAGGTGGAATGCTAAATATGAAATCAAAGTGTATATGCTTTAACCTGATGCTTACATGTTTATATCTATCATCCCACCTTAATCCCCTCTTCTTTGGAAACTGTATTTTTTCTTTCTTTCCACTCAGAATACAATACTTATGTCCACTGACAGCTCGTTTAAGCAAAGTTTAATTGGTTACAACAACACTTATCTATTGAACTGCTACTATCTCAATATAATTCTTACCCTTATACCAGAAAAAGATGTGTGCTTTTGGTTTAATCCAAATTACATTCAATAACTTTAAAAGCAATACCTCAAAAGATGTTTGGACTGGAAAAATTGTGCCCATCAGGAATTTGAGCCAGTAACATTTGAAGACACACATTCTCTTACATAAGCATGTTAAGTTCTGCAGTTAAAAAAGACATCCTACAGTGCTAGTGATGGCAGCCTGTCCTGCTCCACCATTCCAGCCAGGAGCCAGGCAGATGAGGGGCACCAACGGTCCCAGCCCTTGGCATTGGGCACCTCTTGGGGAATGGGGCTGGGCCAAGGCCACGACAGAACGTGGGCCCATGGGAAGGTCTGACTCAGTGGTGCCCATGGCTGGCAGGCTTGGGCTGCTGGGTACTGGAGACCAGCCCATTGTGATCTCACTGGGGCACTAGTTCTGGAGGCTGAAATGGGGTCTTGGACCAAGAGCAGGTTGGGGAACTGTAGTGGGTTTATGTGGCAAGGTTTTGATAGGGGTGGGGGTGGGGCAGACAGGTGGGGGGGATTCTTCTCTGAGAAGAATCCATAAGCTGCCCCATGTTAGATAAAGGTCAGTTTCAGCTGGCTCCAAAGGGACCCGCCGCTGGCCAGAGCCAAGCCAGTAAGTGATACTGTTTGCTTCTCTATGAGAGCAGATCTAAGAAAGAGGAAAAAAAAATGCTGCTTGACAGCAGCTGGGAGAGTGAAGATTGAGAGACAGCCTTGCAGACCCCCAGGCCAGTGCACAAGGAGGGCAGGAGGTGCTCCAGGAACACAGCCGCAGTTCCCCTGCAGCCTGTGGAGAGTCCCCTGGTGGAGCAGGCTGTCCCCCTGCAGCCCATGGGTCCCACATGGAGCAGATCTCCACGCTGCAGCCCGTGGAGGAGCCCCCGGTGGAGCAGGTGGATGTGGCCTGGAGGAGGCTGCGGCCCATGGAGAGCCCCTGCAGGAGCAGGCCCCGGGCCAGAGCTGCAGCCCGTGGAGAGGAGCCCACGCAGGAGCAGGGGGTCTGGGGGGAGCTGCCGCTTGTGGGGGACTCGTGCTGGAGCAGTTTGCTCCTGGGGGATGGACCCTGTGGTACGGACCCATGTTGGAGCAGTTCTTGCAGAGCTGCTGCCTGTGGGCAGCCCCCGCAGGCTCAGTTCGGGAAGGACAGCATCCTGTGGGAGGGACTCCATGTGGAGCAGGGGCAGGGAGTGACCTTAAAGGAGTGGCGGAGACGAAGTGTCAGGGACTGACCGCAGCCCCCATTCCCTGTGTCCCTGCGCTCCCCTGGGGGAGGAGGTGGAAGAGGGTGGATAGGAAAAGGTGTTTTTAATTTTGTTTAGTTTTGTTTGTCACTGCTCTAGCTTCATAGTAATAGGCAATAAATTTTACTAATCTCCCTGTGTTGAGTCTGTTTTACCTGTGACAATAATTATTCAGTTATCTCCCTGTCCTTATCTCAACCCTTGAGCCCTTTTCTCCCCTTTTTCTTTGAGGAGGGCCAGTGAGAGAGTTGTTGTGGTGGAGCTCGACTGCCCAGCTGAGTAAAACCACCACACGCACCCCAGGGGATGGGCAGGGGCAAATCTCACTATAAGCTGCAATACAGAAGTCGTCTCATTGTTGCTACACTAGATGTGCCATGCCTCGCTCCTCATTAAGCATTATCAGGTTGGGCATGGTGACAGTGTAGTTGCAGAGCTTCTTGTCCCGTGGCAGCTTTTATCCCATTATACCAGAACACAGCATGGTGCTCTCAAGCCTGTTTCTGCAAAAACGCATAGCTGTGTGATTGTGTACTTAAGGCTATGGGATGATGAAGGACCAAGAAAAGGCAACGAGCTGATGGGCAGCTGCAGCAGTTTCAAAGTGCATCAGCATTAAAGCTGAAGTAACTTTTTTTTTTTTTCTTGCCACAAGAAGGATACTCAGTAAAAATGAAAAATTTAAATAGCATACTTTTCAACAAAATCACCTACAATTCAGAGGTGCAGTGTCTTTGGAGACTGACTTTTCCAGTTTATGCCATGGTTTCTGCAGAACACCATTTTACGATGAGGATGTCCATTGAGAAGTCTTGTTTCTGAAGCTGAAATGTGTATTTTGTTAAAAGGTACATATACTTCATGTAGGACTAAGAAAAAAATTATATATATAAATCTACACTTCTTTCCTTCCTATTCCTCTTATCACAGAGTCATAGAATGGTTTGGGATGGAAGGGACCTCAAAGATCACTTAGTTCCAACCCCTCTGCCATAGGCAGGGATGCCTCCCACCTTCCACCAGACCAGGTTGCTCAAAACCCCATCCAACCTGGCCTTGAGCACTTCCAGGGAAAGTGCATCCACAGTTTCTCTGGGCAACCTGTTCCAGTGCCTCACCACCCTCAGAGTAAAGAAATCTTCATTCTATCTTCACTCCAGCCTCATTTAAGTTATGATAAGTAGGCCGCCTATCATGACGAAAATCTGTAGTCCTGTTTTGCTGAATGTATTATGCCATGAGAGATGCAATTATTTATTTGAATGCAAAAATGTTAGGTAGTACAGCAGGTTGTTCTTCAGGAGGGCCAATTAGTGTCAACGTCACGTTCAGCTATCAGAAGCGATTTTATTTCTTAGATGCTCTTTGACTCTTCCCTCAATGTAAAGTTTTCCTTTTGAGTAAAGTTACCCAAAAAAGATTTTATCTTTTATATTCTGGTCTATAAAACATAACAGCCCCCTCTAATTCTAATGAAACTTCCATAAAAAGAGCCGTATATTACCAGTAATGTAAACAGGAGACAAATTAAACACTTAACTATTAGTTGTTCTTTTCCCCTCTTCGGTACTTTATTTATAATGTACCCTATAAATATCTAAGGATGGAGAATGTCCATTAAGCAGACATCTACCTGTGTTCAGCTCTACTGCTCTGCACTTCCTAACAAGCCAGCTACTGAAAAATCATTGATATTCCTTTTCAGATCCATAGACCTCTACAGACATGGTACTGTACACCAACCATTTAACATGATCTTCAGGAAAGAAGGGTCAATAATATTGTCACATACATTCATTTTGTTATAGTAGGGTTGGCTCTCATCCATTAAACACATAATTAAGGATGATTTTTCATTAGTATATCTCCTTGCAGTCTAGCAAATAAGAAGTATACTTACTGATTACTGTGTTTAGTGCCTGTTTCAGAGAACTTTTATAGAGAAATGCTGAGCATGCAATATCTGTTAGTAAGTCCTGTTTGTGATAAAAGATTATCAGAAAATTATTTAATGCTTCTTTTTTAATGGCAAGGTCTTTGGAAGTTAGTCGATAATACAGCAGTTACTGCATTTTGTTCAAATCATTTTTGAATGGTCCAAAGTAGCAGTCACGTTACTAAATTGGTCCTTCAGACAGTGATGTGAATACTTGGGGTGGGAGTCATTGTGGAGAATTGATTAGCCTGAGAGGTTTCAGTGGTGAGTTACTGCTAGTTAATGGAGATGCACCAGCTGAGAAGCTGATCTCTGCTTTTGATCCAGGCACTTAAGACACGAATTTAAAATCTCGTGGGTAGATAGAGAAACTTAAGTTTTCTAATGTGAATGTCAAAAATAAGGAATTTAGAACAATACTTGGGCAACTGAATGGTTATCTCAACATTCACAGTTGTTGCACACTGGGTGTTCTTTGTGAATTTTAGTAAGAAAATAAAGTATAAGCAAATCTGAATAATCTTTTAATTTTATTTTACTTTTGTATTGTTGTTTTGTATTGAAAAAATGCCTAATAGGTTCTGGCCACCCAAGTAGTAGGCCCTGCATTAAAATTTCACAAGAAAAAAATCTTGCCTAGACAACATCAGAACTTGTTCAGAATAGATATCTTCTCTATTCATGAGAAGAGCACAAATTTCTATTCTTATTTTCTCAGATTTCTTTGTCATACTTGATTATTCAGTTGATTATAGGAGAATGCTGTCTGTCCAGAATAAGTTATTCAGACAATGTGTCATGATAGTTTAAATTTTTATAAAAGTAACGTCACACAGGGCACATCTATGTTGATAGAGTGCAGAGATAAGTTATTTTTTGGTGTGAATTTGCCTTGAGGTCTTTCTGTATACACTAAAGTGTATTAGTGGTACTCAGAAAGTGCACCCTCTGATGGAACCAAGGTTGAAACCATGCATGTATCTAGAATGTTCTGCTTGCAATGTGTACTTATTTATTTATTTTCAGCAATTTTCTCACTATTGAAATATGTGTGTGAACTAGAGCTGGCAAATAACATACATTTCATTGCTGGTAAATGTACGATGTAGAGATTTGGTCCTGAAGCCACAATTGACATTACTAAACCAAACCAGTTGTCTTGCACCATTTGGAAAGGTAGACATACACAAAAATTATCAATGGGGATTGTATCTTCTGTGATTCTTCTTATGTGCATCCATTTTTTCCCTTGAAGACTTTTCAATGAGTTTATCTGGGCAATAGTTTAATTGATCATGCACTGCTGATGCAAAGCACAGTTGGACTCACCCTCCATCATACTGGATTGTTATATTACAGTCAAATGGCGACTTGGAAAGATAAAGTCAATTCCTGGATGAAATTAGCAACCAATACTGACCCAAGCAAGACAAAAGTAAAGTTCATGATCAAAGGACATTCCATTAGAGTGGGCAGTTCTTTTCTAACTAAAAAGAAGACTAGGCCTAAGTTTTCCATTTCTTCAGCTTTGTAAAGGATTACAGAAATCCAGGAAAATCAACATCAAGCGTAAAGCCTTTAGGATTTGAAAAACTCCATCTAATTGTGAATGCTGCTACATGTAAATCAATGACAAATACTGAAAGTACATCGTACTTATCCTCTGCTCTCTACATTGGTTGCAATATTTTAAAACAGGTTTATGGAACTTTATTTGTATATTCTTACCTATAAATCCAAGACAATTTACCCCTAGAAGGGCATCTCTAAAGCACAACAACAACAACAACAACAACAAAATGCAAACAAAGGAGTACTTCTCTGAAAGAACAAACAACAAAAAACAGATATTAATCTCAGCTGATGCTGATCATATCACTTAATGCACAACTGCAGTATGCTTGAATACAAGGGGGAGGGCATCACTATAGAACCTGTTTGAAAAAGAACAGAAATAAAAGAATTAATCATGTAGAATTCACATTTCTTAGGTGCACACTGAAGATAACTGAGGAAATTGATTTTTCTGTGTGATTTTTTGTGCAATTTTGCTCAGAAGTCACCTTCAAACACTAACCATCATTGTTTATGACTTATACTTTGTCATATAATTTTTAATAGCCTCTGCTCTTGTTTTGTCAACAGCTTCATTTAGTAGCTGCCTCATTACTTTTCAAATTACAGGAGAAAGTAATTCAATTTAGTGGAAGCTACTAGCACTTTGAAGTCAATATTGATGTAAAGCTGCAGGGGAAAAGTAACTAAATTTAATAAAAGCAGCAGTTCCTAAATTAAGTTGTGTGGCATCTATGCTTTTAAATTGTGTTGTGCTTATTGTAGATGTAAAATCAAAGATATTTTTCAAGTACGCACCTGGATGTTGTCTCTGAGATAGAAAAATTCTGAACAAGGCACAGCAGTGCTGTTTTTTGTGGGTTAAGTTTCTAGGTGGGATTTAGTTCATCTGTGAAACTCATATTTTATAGTAACATAATTGCTAATACAAAAGGCCAGACAAAGTTGCCTCCAGGAGAAATTCACCCCTGTTTAGACACCGAGCATAAAGACTGTATTGCTTGCACTACTGGGCTTAAAAAGCAATACAATAATCTGTACTCCTTTTATTGTCCTTTGAACAAAGGTGAGCAACGTTAGCAGAATTCACCTCATTACAGTTAAAGGACATTGTAGATTGGAGAGGACAATCAAACTGTAAAACTTTGCCTTTGCTATTTGCCCTTTTTATAATCATGAAATATATGCTAAAACATCATTGAAATCTTATTCATTCCATAAGAGGAATGAAAGAAATCTTATATAGAACTTTCTTCATGCAGCTCCTTCACATACTGCCAGTACTGACAATTTTACAAAGGCAATCTTCCACAGCTTTTTATGTATTTCTTTGACTAGATTCTAGGGAGAGAAAGAAAAGTTATAAGAAATAAATTAAAAAAAAAAAAACTATTTATTTAAATACCCTCTGTGAGACTTCCTTATATTACTCTGCATATATCTCAACATAAAAATTTACCTAGTGACTTACATGCTTGTTTATATATTTTTATATAAAATAAAAATTCTAAAACCAGTTTTTTACATCAAAACATTTTTTTTCTTATTTGAGAAAGAGGAAGGAATTGTGGCTTTTGTTGTTATTTCTTCTGTCTGTTTCTGACATTTTTGTACTATCTATGCCTTGGAAGAGTGCCTTTACTCATTTTGTACATCTGGTAAAGACTGATAAGTTCACTTCTTAAACCAGTTGGTTTTGGTCTTCTCCTATGAGGATTTACTGTATATTTTAAATGTGTGTGTTGCAAAATCAATGTACATTCAGCTTTGTTTAATAAATTCATCCTTATCTACAACGATATGAGGGTCCAGAGCTATTACATTGTGTTACCAGTTCTTAGGTGGGACTTAAGTGCTTCTTTGGCCTTGAACTAATTCCCTTGGCACAGTGATGATGAATGTCAACATATTTCTAAGCAGTCTAAGCAGTTGATATGGATGTTGTTGTTTTGATATTAGTACTGCCTCTGTATACATGTAATGGTGATATGATTCACAGAACTGTAATTCATTTTAAACATTTTTTACAAGCTCCGGCTTCTCTTTTGACTTCCTTGAAATAGCTTTTGATTATTTGGGGCATAAAATACTTCAAAAAATACACATATCAAGCTATACATTTCAGGTTATGTTTGGAAACATGCTCCTTAACACCAGTGAGAGAAATGTTTATTGTATCTGTTAAGATTTTGGAAATCATTTAACAAAATGGTAAATTATACATCAATATGTAGATAGCCTGAGATTGGCATTTGTTGGATTTAGCATTACAATTCCTATGGTATGCTCTTTCCATTGTCTGTTGTATTAGATGGTACCACTGTATTTCTTTAGATCCTCAGAACGTCAATATTTTTGTGGGGAAAACAAAACAAAACAAAATAAAACCAGACAAAAAAAAGATACTTTGATAAAAAGTATAATTTCTTGTAACCACTTGAACAAGTAAATGAGTACCAACTTCATGTGCACTTTCTTAGACCACCTGTATCAAAATATCAACATGAGCAAGTGCAACGTGAGGTGCTGTGTTTGAAAGTCTGTCTATGTATATATACTGTACATATAATCTGTGAGTTTATTGGAAAGTTATTTCAGTCAAGACATCCAGGGTCTGAGGCTTCTTTTCACTCAGTGACTGAACTAGGAAGGGGAAGCTAGCTCAGATGTAAGTTGCAGCATCTGAATTGCAAGAGATATATGCACAAGAGCTTAATGCGTTTGTCTAGTATTTGAAGTCTCCCTTAAAATTATCCATTACCAATTTTCTCTGACAGAACACAGACATTTTTTCCTGTACCTTTCCCCACATGTTTGTTTCCAAACTTCAAGTTTGTTCTCTGGCTGCCAGAGAAAGATAATCATTATGCTAAGCAAATCCTCTCTTTCCTTGTGCACTGAGCAAATCTGTGACAGATCAATGCTTCAGAACATCTGTATTAAAGTCTTGATGAGCCAGAGCTGGAAAGAGTGGAGAAATATTCAAATAGGCCCGAAAGATTTATTTTCTGTAGTACAAGCAGCTATAAATTTGTTTTACCTTTCTAAGCAGTTATTTTTAATACATCATATTTAACACATTAACACACTAACATATTTTTAATGCATTGTATTTTATACAGCATAACTGATAGTAACATAGATGGGTATCAAAGAAAAAGTCCTGAAACAGGTCTACTAATTTTCCACCAATGGAAAATGATCCAAATTAATGGCTAATTAACTAATTAATTTCCTTTAGAATAGCAAGCTAGATATCTCCAGTGACTGACTGCTATTAGCAAGTTCAGGAGAAAAATTCCTTGACAGAGGACAGATGAATATGAGTCTCTAGAGTTCATAGATGGAGTGGCTAAATATTCTTTCTGGTTGACTTTCCCAGTTTTGTTATTCAAGTAACAGATTCATTTACTGTTCATACCGTGTCTGAAAACCAGCAGACTGTTTACATAAGACTGGCCCCATTTGTCCCCTTATACCTCTGTTTTACTGTTTGTTACTCCTTAAACCATCCTGACCTATTCCTTTCTCCTCCTTTGGTTCCTCCACACACCATCGCATAATAAGCCTTGTGCAAGCCCAGAAGGCTCTTCTTGACATCTCTTAAAATGTCCCACAATCCCTAGGCATCTCAGTCATTAAGGTGTTCTGGAGAGCCTTTTGGTTGACAGCTGGTGGTGTGCTCCACTGGCCCATTGGGTGGGGATAGACAGGGGCTTGTGTTTCTGACCCGTTTATCCCATCTCTCCCACCCACTGCTGTGCCTCTGAACTCCTTTGTGTGTGGAAGTGGGCATCTAACCACATAACCTAACACTTGTTTAATCACATAAACTAACATTAACTACGCATATAAACTAAAATATGCTTAATTCAGAATTAATTGCTACAGAATAGTATCTGCTGTCTGAACTGGCTTAAGACACAATACAGTTTGGACACACAACTGAGAGTAAACCAGAGATCAATCTCAACTACTTGGATATGTATTCTGGTATACTTAGCTCACAATTTTAATGGCATCCTTTAGAACAAGAACTGTTGGTTTGGGTATTTTTCCTCTTATTCTTTCATTTGTTCTTTTCCTCAGCTAGCAGAACACACTGTCAATGTGCTGCTCATAATATATGATTGAAGTAATCAATGTTGACATAAAGTCAACAACTTCAAAAACTTAAAATATAAATAATTTGCAATTTATTAAATGGGACAGCTTTAGGAGTTGATTCAGCTGTATGGTTATGCTTCCTGTGGAAAGACACAGCAGGAACCAAGAAGGAAAAAAGACACTGAATTCAGAGTAACCTTACAGAAAATCTTATCCACTGATGTTTTACAAATCTTGATCTAAATGACTGTTGAAAATCTCTGTATGTCTTGATTGTTTTTGTCATTTGAAAGGAACAGGTTAGTGATTTCACACAGGGATTTCTCCATATTCCAAAATATTAATTTCCTCAGTGTTCTGCATATTACTTTGTGCATAATACTGTTAAAAAGATTTAGGTAGCATACTTCATTAAGGCATTTTAACGATCTTAACCTGAAAGCATCAGTAATGTTACGTATCCTTTTTTGTGTGATGACTTGGAGATCAGGGATGTCAAAAAGTTCTGCAAATGAGATTATTACTAGTTTGTCCATATTTAAACGTGACACAGGAGGAAAGTAGTGTAATCAGGACTACAACCACCCTTCTTGAGATCCTGTCTATTATGCTGTTCTCCAAAGCCTGGCTAGTTTTACATGCTAATATGAGGCTTGATACCTCTCGCTAGTCGTACTTTGTTGAGTGTCATTTTGCCCATCTAAGAGTTTGAAAGATCAGAAAAGTAGCATGGCAATGAAAGGGTAACTACCCCCTCCTCCCCCCCCCCCCCTTTTGTTTTTCTGTATCTATTCTCTCTTAAAATAACTAAAAGTCTTAAATTCTTTATTTTGGCTAACAATGCTGAGGCTTTAAGGTAGCATTTTCTTATATATATATATATAAATTTATTATTTTAAAATTGTATATGTTTTCAAGCATAAATTACCATCTTTCACCTTTTTAATACCTTTGCATTCAGTTAAAGCAATGTAGCTGATTATTTTCATATGGATTTGTTTATTTAATTCCCTGTGCAAAGTGTAGCAAAGGTATATGACTGAGAGAGACACAAATTCCTACTACTACCTTGCACAATCCAGAAGATTAATTCAGGGATAAATTTTCCTGGATGGGTGATCTGCCAAATATTTTCCCTCTTCAGAAGAGTATGTTAGCAAATTTTGGCTTTTTCTACACAAATATGTTCCTCCTTGTTTTACCTCGTGGATATATCTCCTGTTTTTCATGAAAAAGGGTTTAGCATGTCCCCTAACAGAGTGCTCTGCATTCTAACCTAATATGTGACTGATAACATTTCTTCCTGTATTTTAGGTTTAAACGTAGTGTTTAGAGTTTGTTTTCCACTATGCGTTCACAGAGTAGTTATATACTACATTTTCCTTGGTCTGTCTTCCATCTCCCTTCCCTCAGAATACTGTCTTTTGAAAACATAGCTCAGTAGAGGTATTATTATATTTATGCCAAAGTCCCACAAGCATATTCTGGTTGTATGTAATTCTGGTGGAAGGAACTGGAAACAAACAGATTTGAGAAGCAGAAAGGACAGGGACAGAAGCTTGCTAAAGCTGGCATGCCGCTGTAAAAGACTTAACATGTAATTATACCTGGAATTAGCTGGGATTGTTAAGGTATAGCCCTTAACCTCACACATTTATTCTCACTGAGGTGTCACTTCCTAGGTCATGCTAGGAAGCACCCTGTATGACAATGTATTTCAGGACTAGAATGCTCAGTATTATTTCCTGAATTTCAAAAACAAAATATTACTTTTTGATAGTGCTTTCTTCTTATTTATTTTTTTTTCCACATTATAATGCAAGCCTTTTCATCAACAGAAGAAGAATTAAAGGGCATCAAAATGGAAAAGGGCTTCATCAGTAAATTAAACAGCACTCTCATATAAATGGATCACTCAAAAACTGCCCTTTGACCTGTCTATCCCTATTGGGGATTAGCCAATTTAAAACAACTGCAAACTGCCTCTGCTTTTCGCTTCTGTATATTCAGGGAGAATAAACTGTTGTGTCATTTAAATCTGCTCTTTCTGTTTGTCTTCAGACATCTGGCAAATCACCTTCTAAATTGAGTTGCTTTGGTGGCTTCAGTCTATCCTATTGTCTGTGTTTTTCCATTCAGGATCTCCTCTAATTTATGACCATTTAATAATCAGTCAGTCTATTATGAACAATAATCTTTTTGTGTTCTGCCAACTGTATACAAAGTCTTATGCAAGCTGTGTGCTGTTATCTCTACATAACTAGATGCTTTCCATTAGTCATTCTATTCTGACTCATGGAGTAATCATCAATAATAAAAACTTGCCTTTTTAGATGATTTTCAGTCCCTTAAGATCACCAAAGGCTGCTTATTGTCATAATTACTTTATGCAGACAGATATGTGAAAATGTTTAGCACTATACAAAAAAATGCTAGATTAAAACAGTGTACTCCTACAGGTTTAGGTGGACATGGTGCATTACTCTACCAAGGATTTTGCAGTTAAACATGAAATGTTTAGCGCCTAAATGTTAGGAAAACAGGGTTAAACACACGCCTTGTAAAATTTAAAGAAATTCCATGAAACACCAAAATTATGATACCCAATGAAGTTATGACACCCACTGAAGATGTGGCCTAATTTGTCTCATCAGAGGGATCAGGGCACATCTAGATATGTATTGCCATATTGAAGCCCTAGTTGTAGTTACCTGGGATCAAAATATTATACAAGATACTGGACCAACTTTTCAAATAATTTTCCAGTGAATATTAACCAAATTAAAGCAAACTCAAAATACAAAAGGTAACCAATGTTAGGGACTGAATGATAGTTTATGAAAAAAATGCTGATGATTTCTTGAGAAAAAAATGCCTTTTGCATTTGATGATTTTAGATTGTTTTCATACCCAGACCTTTCCAGCTGGCTTTGAGGACTTGGAAGAAGCAGAGCATTCTTCATTAAGAAAACCCTGAAACAGAAGTTGGAGTCTACATCTTTCTGTTTGGCCTTACCTTGAGAGAAACTGCTTCATGTCTGATGTTTTAGACACAAAAGAGATGATTCTCATAATAATTGTGTATTGAGAATAATTCAACTCACCCAAATATAGGTGTCTTCCTGTAGACCTCTACATGCATGCCATTCAATACAGTCAATATGTTTAATAGAGCCAAAAAAAATCAATTTAGTTCACCCCAACTGCACACTTACTGGCCCATTCCCAAGGAGTCTATCATAGGCTTTATGCAACACTTCTGATACCATTGGCTTCCTGGGCATCCCATAAATCCTCTGTCTAATCTACCAGTAAGATATATATTGTTACATGCAATGTAAACTATAAAGGTATTATATGCTATTATATACCAAGTGTTATAAACTACTAAAAGTCTATACTATTTTTACTGATGTAGCTATTGTTGGGCCAGGACACGGGCTTTAGCACTGCTGTTCCTAACAGTAGCTAAAACTTTTCTAGATATTGCTTTGGCAAAATCTGGGGAATAGTATTGGCCAAAAATTATTCCTAAGGAGCAGTGAGAAAAAAATCTACCCTATCTTTTGAGATGGAATACATATAGAGTTGGAGAACGTATGAAACTATTTGTACTTAGGCTGTGCTGTGCAACATGCCCACAGGACTAGACAACTGTCCCTGGTCCATGTTTAGTTGACTAATAGAAATGTTACATTTGTGTCTTGTCACTTTGAAATCCAATTTAGATGTTCATTGGTGGTGATCTAATCTTATCATGTCATCTTCTAGATGCTTTAGGATATTAAATGAAAAACATTGAGCTGACATGGAGGAAAACGTATTTGTAAGGGAAGGATCTTTGTAATCTCAACGTATCTATATTGCTTTCCAGAGGAAGGACCAGTCCTATATAAGAGCCTATTAATGCTCTTATCACTGGTCAAACATTCTATGCTGTTAGGTTCCACAGGAAAACATGCCTGGAGGATTTAGTTGTTTTGGGCTTTCTGGCCTAAACAATGACAGTATAAGTTTCTAACTTTATGTATATATGATTTATATATATATATATATATATAAAATAAAAATAACATTAACGTTTTGTGTCTTTTAGTTTTGAAAGCTTGAACACAAACAAATTTCATCATAACCTTTCTTATGCTTCCTTTCACCAACTGAGGCATTATTACATAGAAGACAAAGAATTTACCTGGGGCGTTTGCCAAGATATAATTCTATGCAGTTCCTGTTGAATCTGCATTTAACAAATCATCCTGAAATTACCCTAGCTAAGACATGATGCAATGATATGTGTGCTTTATTTCAGATATTCTGCCACTTAGCTATTTCTCTGAAGACTGGAGCTATTGCTGTCACATATAGGATCATCTGAATATAATCTAGAATTAATATTATCAAAAAATAATAATCCATTGGATTATAATTTTTGTAAGAAAGAAATTTGGCAATAGACACTAGAGTACTTTTTCCCTGAAATGAATTTAGTCTTGTTGTTTGTAAGCAACAGTCTCTCTGACCAACGACTTCTATCAATCCCTGTTCCACCCTTCACACTCTATTTCTCATGAGTAATCACACAATCAGTTTTAATTAAAAATAATATAAAGGTAATATGGGTTGTGTATTAGTCATTTAGTCATTGATTTGTGTCATATTGCCTTAGATTAACCTTCACAGCCTTCATAGATTAGCCATATAGATACATGATATAAAGCATCTTTCTTGTTACATTTTTATAGGCATGGCATTCAGGGCATTATGATATACTTTTGAAATATGATATACAGTTGAAAAATTCCAGTTGACATTTGGGAATATATATATGTATATATATATATATAAATATAACATATAAATATATTTATATTATATTTATTATATTATATTTTTATTTTTATTTATTTATTTATTTATTTTTCCAGAGAAAATGTCTTTCAGGAAAATTAAGATAATCTCTTTTAGGATCTGTTATCTCTCTCTCAATGAACTCAATGGGATATTTGTCAACCACTTTTAAGCACCTACCATTAAATGTTACAATTCCTGGTAATTAACTGAAATGTGTCCTGGGTCTGGGTAGTTTTCCAAGACAACACGAATTCATCTGCAACCATTATAGTTTTAGTCAGTTCCTCTGAAATCTCTAGAAAATATACAAATCCTGACTGAAACACCAGTGTTCCAAATATATCATATCTAATAATTATTTCAATGGCTGAATTAGGTATATTACTGTCTGGAGCTGATCTGTGTAAAAAGTTTGTCTGTTTGGTGGAAGTTATCAGCTTTGTTTTGTAAGTTGTGATGTAGTGCCAGGCCTTAGCACGGAAGTGTGCTCATGATACAGGCATGCTGATGTGTTTATATACCTATGAGAGCAGATAGTTCCAGGCTGAGACAGCTCTAACTCTGTGAATACATTTTAATAAGGATTTATTTCATATTAACTCTGGTCAGTGACTTCAGCAATGAGAAGCATGTGTGTAATTCAGTGTTCATTCTTGATTGTTTTGTCTTTACTTAAATAAAATAAAAGAAAGCCAAAGTTTATATATCTACATAAATCAGGCAGGCATGAATATACTTGGCTCTCGTCTATATAAAAAAGGTAAAATAGATGAGAGAAACACACAAATGATCTCAGGCTGAGTGTCAGAGTTTGTTTTACATTGCATTAGAGAATAATCACTGTCTTTGGAAGGAAATAAGAGCTTCTATAAGTATGCATTAGATATTCTATTTCCTGTTCCTTTTCTCTGAATAATAATATTTATTATGTCTTAGGAAACATCACTGAGAAAAATAAATATTACTACTGCAAGGAGGTGCTAAGGACTAGATTCTTGAAAGATTGTAGATGAGTATTTCTTAGGTAAGTGTTTAACTTCTATTACTTCAGTTGCAAATCAGCACCACATGTAGGTATTAGACTTCTAAACATCAATGAGTTTGAAGGCCTTTTACAGGTTATCTAGTGAGCTGGTTGTAGACCTTGGACATGTATTTTATTTCTAGCATATGAGTTAAACACTGGACAGAACTATTTTATACTCCAAGTACTGAAGAACAGCTGCAAGTAAAAAATTCACATGCATCCCTAGAGCATATGATGTGTATGTACATCATGCTTTCTTATGGATATTTTGAGATGATTGTTCTCAAATAGCTTTTCCATTCCTTATTAGTAGTATTTGTACAATCTGGGTCTTGTCCCAGAAAAGTACTGCCAGAATGCTTTTCTAGTGTCAATAGACTAATGATAATTTTCCAGGACATGAGAAATTTAATTTTGCTAAAATCATTTAGCACCAGCATTTGTAATATGTTGTGTATGTGGCAATTAAGAGTCCTGAGGCAATTTAGGGGAAAAAAGGGGGGGGGGGGGGTGGGGTGGAATACTTGCTTAGAGAAGACTGCACACAGTAAGAACAGAAAGAGCTGAAGCAGAAACATTCCTTAAGCTGCAGAGACCAACTCTGAGTATGTTGACACCCAAATGAAGCCCTTTCAGCATGGAATTAATTAGCAACTCCCTTAAGTAACAATGTACATGCTAGAAGCATTACATCATTTGAATTACTTGTCACTGGCAGTTGAGCAAATAGCTGTGAGGACTGGATACTATTGCATTACAATTTCTTTGAGTCCTTTCATAAAATCCCAGGCATGGATTTAGCAGGAAAGCTAATGGGCTTTAGCCTCTTCTCCCCCTCCATCCTGCCTCCTCTCCTCATTAAAAACATTGTTTCAGCATACATTGAGTGTCAGGTGATGAGGGAACTGGGGGCATCTAACTGCATACAAATACCAAATTCTTTCCCGTTTTTCTTGAAGCTCATAAAAGACTCCCACTGAAGTAAATGGGAGTTACATAAGAATCTTGAACTCTGAAAGAACAATTATTCCAGACAATGAGCAATCATGAAAATATCAGTTGAGCAGTGTTTGTGCGCATACTTGCCTTTAAGCAAGAGCATAAATACATTTCAGTTTGCAATTCATTCAAGCATGTACTTTAGTCTTAAGACACTGCACTTCAGCATAACCTTTAGGCTGAAAAGCTTTTTACTGATGAGGTGCCACAAATAACATTAGTGAGTCTGCAGACTTTCAAAAAAATGTGTGCTGTTCTAGAGAAGATCTGCTAAAACAAAAAAAATGTAATTACAAAGCCTTTGTTCACTCAGTTCATATGATCATGACATGAATATGATCTACTAGGTATGATAAGAATCTGATCTTAGTTTGATATACCCTGTATTCCCCCCACCACTTTGAACAATCCTTGCATAGGTACTATCAGTAGGGAAGCTTGCAACTTTTGTCTGAGAAATCCAGAAGACTCATCTAGCATTTAACAACAATGGAAGTAGGAGGTTACTTTGGAAAATAGTAGTTCAAAAGACCATTAGGGAAAAACAAAAACCAAAACCACACCTGACATCTGTGGAACATACAGAGGTGCCCAGGATTCTGAAAGGAGAAGTAATTTTCTGGAAAGTCTATAGATGATGGGGTGAGGAGTCTATGAGCCTGCTTATGCTTCTTTTTTTTTTTTTTTTCCCCCCTTAAGTAAAGTGCATTTTTATTCAGAATTCCTATCTGTGTTTGTACCCAGTTAAAATGTAATTCTGCAGAGAGATCCTAGTAAATTTGCAAAAACAGTGGGGAATACTGTAATAAACTGTCTCTAGTTTTCAAACATGCATGTTTCAGTGTGGAGATCCTTTGTGATAAAAGAAGTTTGGAGTATGAGCTCTACACTGGCACATATACAAAGGTAAGATAGGCTTGTACAGAAATCTTCATGCATTTGGCATAAAACTGAAGACAGCATTGTAATAATCTTTTAGGATCTTACTGAAGATATTTTAACTCTGGACTGACAGCTCTGGCAAGATCAATGCAGAGAAGAAAATAACTTGTTGGAAAGTTTAGCATATTCTATCAATTCTGAAATACTTTTTCAAGAAGTTTGCAACTTAACTGCTTGAACCTCCAGGTATTTCAAATAACTTCCCAGTAAATATTTCAGAATTTTACAATCTTTGTTTGCTTCTTTCATTCATTTCCTCAACCTATAAAAAAATAAATAAATTACTTATTTTCAAACAATATTCAAAATTACATTTTGTTGTTTTTTGTTTGTTTGTCTTTCTGGTCCCTGACTAATATGAAAAATACTCAGAAACTTCAGATGAACTAGTCTATCATTACAGTTCAGGAGGTATATTTTTCTAAACAGCAATTTTCAATTTTTTATAACTTTCTGGAAAGGTTGGTCTTTGGACTGAAATTCACCATGCTTATTTCAGTGTGCAGTCATTTCAGAAAGAATTCAACAGAATGTCAGATGCGTGTGTATTATCACATTTGGATCTCACATTGCACATTGAAACAAATGACTGTGCATTTACATCAATTTTCAATCAAGCAGGCTTGATTTTTTTTTCCTTGTTTTTCTCTTTCTTTCTTTCTCTCTTTCTTTCTCTCTTTCTTTCTCTTTCTTTCTTTCTTTCTTTCTTTCTTTCTTTCTTTCTTTCTTTTTCTTTCTTTCTCTGAGAATACTTTTTGATGTGTTCATGAACTTATGTATGATTAATAGTAATTTACTCTGGAAAACCTTCTGTTTAATTGTTATGGTCATTGTACAATAAATCAAATTTCTGCAATTTAATGTCCCATTAAAGAAAATTTAAAGTATTTAAAGTACTGTTGTAGAGTAACCCTTCCTGCATTCCTAGAGTCTTATTTCCCACACTTGCTTGCTCAGTGTCTCAGAGGAAAGGCATGGTAACAGAAGTTGCTCATTTGGGAAGGAATGAACAGTGAAAAGGAAAGCCACCTGACAAGTTTTTGAGATTCTGATACATTTAGGGCTCTATATTTCACTCAAAGTAGCCTGTGATTGACACAGACATAGGCAGAGTCATCTCCATTTAGGAATGATCTTTCTTCAAGTGCATTGTCAGTATCTGCTCAGTAAGGGCTACATCTCTATGGTGATGTCAGGAATTAAGTAGTAAATACAGTAGTAGTAGTAATGTAGTAGGATTTGTAATGAAATACAGATCCTCCAAATATTTATCTATTGTGTGCAATTAATGAAAATGATGAGAATAGGTGAAAATATTTTTTATTTTACTTCTTATATTACTTTTGAAATATTATTGATTAAACTAATTAATTTCATAACTTGATTCTTGATTCTTTATTTCTTGTGTAAGCAATACATAATCAAAGAAATTGAAAGAGATGAGACTCATAATGGACAAGATAATTTGTGATAAAAATTAGCAGCAATTTAAAATTTATTTGCTTTAAAGAGATCTACAATGCAGTGAGGTTTCAGAAGTATTAGGGAAGTTCTGTTTATCCAAGTGACACTTGGTTGCTTAGGACAATGTAGTAATAACATATAAAAGATGATCACTATTTATTATTTCTTCCTTAGGGGGATTGTCTGAGTGGCACTGAATAGGATTCCTGCCTGTTGTTATTGCTGTTTTTTATTCCATCTTTCAATTTAGCAGCAAAGAGAAGCCTGAAGGAAAATTGTTTAACCTATCTTGTTTTTGTGGTTTAAGTATTTACCAAGTGTACAACCAACATTTCTTGGCTTGCTCCCATAACACACGGCATCCTGTGGAGCCTTTGATCCATTTGCTAACTGAATCTGTGTTTGACTGCTTAGCCACCATGGTTAGATAAAACAGTTTAATTGTGTGGCCAGATGCTAATCTTGAATGTAACTTCCATATAGAAAGTAAATGGGCTTCTGACTGTGAAACCTTAAAAATATCAAATTATAATTGTAAATACTTAAAGTCATGTTTTATTTTTTTATATTTTTTTTTATTTTTAATGGTAATCTATGTTAATGTAACCACTATGATGGTTTGTTAGAATTCAAGAAAACAGTAATTGAGATCACATACAAAACATTTTCAGTCTCTTTCTTTTCACAGTTTTCTCAACCACTCACAGATTTTAGGAACAGAGAACTTGCAAGATGAAATTGCAGTGACTGCAGTGTGTGCATGAAAAGATTTATGAAATTACAGATGGAGCTAAAAATATATTATCTATGGATTTACTACTTGGTGAGACAAAAAAAACTTCAAAGACAAAAGAAAGGAAAAACATACTTACAATTACTCTGTGTGTTAGTAAGGAAACATGGAAAATACAACAAAGAAAGAAGTTATACAAAGAAATCAGTACCAAGAATGTATTTCTTCTGTATTTGAAATAATGTAAATGCTAACACATTTTGATAAAATTATATAATTAAAGTATAATAATAATAATCATATCATAAAAGTATGTCCAATTTGTAGTATTACTTTTTTATTTTGTTCCCCAGTTTTGATTTATATTATCCTGCTGATGTCCAATTCCAGATCATAGAATTACAGAATTATAGAATCCTAAAATCATAGAATAGTAGAATCAGTCACAGAATCATAGAATCATAGAATGGTTTGAGCTGGGAGGGACCTGTAAAAATCTCCTAATTCCAACAGCAACTCCCCTACTGTCACGGGCAGGAACATCTTCCACTAGATCAGGTTGCTCAAGGTCCCATCCAACCTGACTCTGAACACTTCCACTGATGAGATATCCACAACTTCTCTGAGCAACTTGTTTCAATGTCTCACCACCATCAATGTAATAAATTTCAAATATAATTAATAATTTGAATTAGACTTTTTAGAACATTGAAGAATTACAATGTAAACTATTTTTGATTTAAACATAGATAACTTAGGTAAACAAAATTCAGATGCCGCCTGCTAGTTCAGATGCAACTAACTTAAGGCTTGAGCACAGTGTGCTTGGATTTTTTTATATACATATTTTTTTCAGACCCATATTGTTCTTATGGTAGAAAGGTGTACTGATTCCCTTAACCTTCATTCATTCATACAAAAAAATGCACCAGCAGTCTTGGTTAGATAAAAATTCAGACTGCATTTTTATATCTGAAAAAAATTGGTAGAATATTTTTGCTACATTTTGGCCCACAGTGGTGTAGTTGTTGTAAGATTGCTTGTAGTGTCTTTGTCTACTGTTGTCTTAATATAAAAATACTTACACAATTTCAGTAATTTGGAGTCAGGTAGTCTGAAAATGAATAAAAACATGTGACAGCATTATGAGCCCTTGTCTAATCCATATTGCCTCCCTAAAGCAGGATAGATTATATCTAAAAAAAAAAAAAAAAAAGTGAAGATCATTCTATGATGGAGATATTGCACTATTCCTGAACTATCTCTGCACGTGCTCAGTTTTCCCAGCTATTAAGAGATATTTTTGTATGTTTGTTTTTATTTGTGTTGTACATTCACCGTTATTAGTTTAAATCTATTACTGTTTATTTTAAATGAACATAAAAAGAATTATTATTTTTTTTTCATTTCTGTAGTGACCACATTTTTACCTGAACATATTCCTCATCTCTCTCCTTTTGCTGTTTAGCTAAATCATTGTTGACTTACCATATTTTCATGGCAATTGATCATTATTCTAGAACTTCTCTGTTGGTCCTGCCAACTGGACTCCACTTTGAGGCTTTTATTTCTGGTGACTAATTCCTAAATTTAATGATGTAGATTTAATGTCTAAAATATATTATTCTTTATAAAATCAAGATTATTTATTTGTTTATTTATTTATACAGTGGACGTAGTAGTGATATCTCATATACAGTGTTCAATCTTCTAAAACCTCTCCTTACCATTGTCTGTCTTCTTGTTACTCATTAAACATATTCACCTGATTATTCTGACAGAGATAACATTTGGTTCTCTCACTGCACCGAATCCTGTTTTCTTCAAGTCATTTCTGTTGAGAAAACTTTGAATTCTAACCCTGTCTTGCCAAATATTTGTGGGTTGTCCCTGTACGATATTTTTTTGTAAATTGAAAAAATGCGTTCTCTATTTCATCATCCATCTCCCTAATGAAAAATGGACCACACCCAGGACAAGCAGCTATGGCATGATACTGTATGATATTGAATATATCCTTCTAATATGATAGTAATCTACCAATGAACTTCTTCCAAGGAATTCGTATTCATGTTCATGTTGTACTCTAATACTCATTCCTAGCTGTTAGACATAATTTTCTTTTTTTTTTTTAGGACTCTTGTTGAGATTCAGATCCTGGAATAATACTTCTCTGTATCTAATTGCTTTCTTTATTTGTTATTGTAAATATTGTTCAGAATGTCCCAAAATGGGAGGACAGTAGGTGTGAGGTTAACTGCATTCGTTATTGACATGAAGGCTTGTGGATAACTGCGTATGTTAAATAAATGTTTTATTTTATTTTATTGATTTGATTAATAGTGGTATACTGTCACCTCGAAAATGCCTTTGATTTTTACTCCATGTATTGTCCAAAAAAATTCTGATATACCTATATTAAGTTTGGCAAATTTTGATATGGGTTGAAATTTTCTTTAGAACAGAAGTTCATTGACCATATATTCAGACAGAACACTGCTAACTCAGCTTGTTTCATTTAACATAGAGGAAAGAAGCAAACACTGAAGAATAATTAAACAAAACTTAATGATTATTTAGTAAAAGCAGAAATACGTGGGTCTCATTTGTGGATTGGATGTCAAGTCTTAAGATTCCGAAGTGAATAGTTTTTTTTTTTTTTTTTTTTTTTGTGGCATCCTACTGGTCATTGTGATTGTGGCTAGAAATGGATCTTTTCTTGCTGACTGCGTAATCACAAAGACCAGCTTTACACCTGTTTAAAATTTTGAAAATAAGATTTCTTTTTGAGATCTGTCAAACTGTTTGTGACAAAATTGAGAAGCTCCAAATATAGTGTTGCTTGCTGACTTACATCTGTAAGTTATGAAATAAAAGATTTGGTTAGCTATGAATTTGAACTTAACACTCAGGAAACTCTCAGGTAACTCTCAGGAAAGAGGTATAATAGAGAATTTTATTTTACTTTAACAAATTGTATTTTAAGAAGAAAAAGGTTGCAAATCTGGAAATGCTTTCTTGAGGTCATATAAGTAATCTTGTATCTGCTTTTCACAAAGTACATGCATATTACTACCAGAAAACCAGTATTTTATGGTCATTTTGCAATCAAGTTATAAGCATAAAAGAGCACCATGCAGCAGGGAGTTAGTCCAAGGAAAAGTAGAGAGGGAATTTTCTAGCCAATCTTGTTTATGCTGGCAACCTTGCATGTAAACTCAAAATATTTTTGTTTACTTTGTTTTAATCAAGGCAAATTTTATGTTCTTAAATTACTTTATGCATATTTGCAAAATTTGCTCATGAACTCTGCAAAGGTTGGGTGTGTTTGTAGTAAGGTCATTTTGTAGGTAAACATGTATATACCTAGTAAGGAGATGTCCCTGAGCTGAATCTCAGTGTGCTAAAAATCTGTTGTATTACATTTTTTTTATATCTATATTGATTTCTTCCATGTATGGTCTCTTTATAACAGAGCTTTACACATTCTCTCAATTTTAAAGATGGGTAATTAATTTCTGTTAATGACAGGGTTACTTCTGCCTTGTCTATCTGACATGGAATCATTTCAAATTGGTATTTAAAAGGGATATGTACAAAATAATGAGTGCTGAATTTTTAAGATGCTGTAATGCTTTTTCTCTTTTCTTGATTATTCATTTTTTAATTATGAGAAATTCCTTACCTACTTTAGTTTTGGATAAGTGCTTTTTCATTTTGAACAGAATGAATGTGATATCACATTCTTTTGAATGTGATATTTTTAGGCCAAGTTATTTGGTTTTGATCCAGAAACATTTTGGAGACATTCCAATAAATCAGGAATTCCAAACTTAAAATTTCAGTATCTCCAATGGGAATCAAGTAACAGCAGATGACATGTAAAAACATCCCAGAAACTGCTATGCCTTTGGAAAAGCTAGAAGGATTTGGATATCAGAATCAGGTATGGAATGGAACAATAATTTTAAAGATAACCAGGGAGACATTGATACCCTTCCATAATTTGATATTTTACTTGTTGTAATTCCATTAAAAAATAGGGTGAGCTCCCCCCCCCAATTCATACCTCATGCACCCATTTTTCTTCATGAGTCCACATCCTGAGCTTAACTGGCCAAAACTGACATCAGAACTGCATCCTTTCTTTTTAATGTGAAGGCATCCATTTCTTTTTGGCATACACATGCAAACATGCGAATACCCAGTTTTGTATATATTATAGTTTGCATCTGTTTTAAGAATTCCCTATTCTTTTTAACATCAAGTCCTACTGATGTAACGTGGCCTACTTGACATAAATAGCTGGGACATGTCACCACATGATGCGTCACTGTGGACATAGGAACAGATGTGCTGTTCAGAAATCTGTGGTTAAAATGTCTGTAATATGTGATTAAAGAAATATTTATTTTTCAAAAGTAAAAGATTTACTCCCCACAAAAATGTTGCTCTGCTAAAGTTCACATCTTTCAGTACTTTATGCTTTTAATAACTATGGTGAATATTGTACCATAAAGCCCCCATTGGTTGAAATGTAATGGAATGACACTAATATCTTCAAGGAAATTAAAGCCAGCAAAATATTTTTCAGATACCTGTGTAATCATTTTAGTCTAATAGCAGTCTTTCCCTAGAAAATCTTCCTTCAAAGATAAGGTGAACTTTGAGAAAATATTGTGGAATGGAGTTTAATTGATACACTTAGGTTTCTAAGGACAAAGAAGAAAAGGAAAAGGTATTTTGAGCAACACAGCAGTAGGAAATGTATTTTTAGTTCTACAAAATATCCCATGATATTACAGATCTTTTTTAAAAAATGCAATCCTTGATTACCCATATGTCATTGTCCTAATGTCATTAATGGTGGAGTCAACAGTGGCTGACCTAACTATGCTTGCTTTTGGAAGAAGGTGAAAGGACAAAATTAGAAAGGGAGAGAAGATGAAAAACTGAAATTTCATATCTGTTAGAGAAAGAATATTTAGCAACCCCTAAGCTTCCTAAAAAGGAAAACTATTATATATATATATATATATATTCAAGACTATGAATATCTTACTCTCCATTCTCTTTGCTATTTTGCACAAAAAAGACAGGTGTGACAATAGGAGTAAAGAGATGTGACCAGATCATGATGTCAAATATTATGTTCCAAATTTGACAAGATTTAATGTAAAATAGTTATTGAGGTTTATGCTGCAGAGTGCTGTGCCCTAACATTTCTGGAAAAAAAAAAAAAAAAAAAAAAGAGAAGAGTTTTCATGTCCTTTGCCACAATGCCTCTTAAGTCCGGAACAATGGAATTGTCTTGCTTGGCCAGCAGAATAGACAATCTGAGTTGTTGTCGCTCAAGAATGAAATTGAATGCTTCTTGCTGTGAAAAGTTTTCCATTTACTCCATTGTTCAGACTGCATTGATTCAGACAAATTGATTGTCTCTGTGGTAACAGATCCATGCCAAGGGATGACAAAAGTTAAGTAATCTGCGATTAAGATTCAGTCAGTTCTGAACACCAAATTTCTGGAGGCACTCAGATGAACTTCATGAGACATCATAACTCCTAAAATACCGAGAATGGGCAGTGGACTGTAATAATACTGGCTATGAAATAGGAGTAATTTCTTTTTGCACTTTAGAATTTTTATCACATGGGTTTAATTTATGAAAACATATGCAGATTTTTCCTGGATATTGATTCTCTTGTCCAGATGTAAACTGTCATTTAATGATAGCCAGATATTTGTCAAATGACCTTAAGCTTTGCACTTAGTTAGATACGGTATTCTCCAAAGACAATCTTGGAATTCATTGCTTCCGTAGATCAGTGTTATAAGCACTGACCCTGGAGGCTCATTCCACTTTTAACCAAAAGTTTAACATGTTTTTTCCTTCACAGTCTGCTTAGTTTCTTGTAATATACGTGCTTTTCTTGCTAAGCATGTACTTTAAATAATGATAGTTACATTAATACATCGTAAAATAAGCAAAATACAGAAATATCTAATGTCATAAGTGTTTGTTTCCAAACAGGTTAGATTGCCTAGATTTTGGCTTTTACAAGAAACACCCCCTTGATTTTTTTCCATTGAGGGAACAGGTCTGAGGACAGTGAATGTAAGCTTTCAGTAGGCATACTTTTCTCTGTTACCTTTTGTGGACCACTTGTGGTCCATGGGATTACCCCAGAGATCCTAGGCTATAGTTCAAAAACAACTTATTTTAGAAGATGGGAAGTTCTGAAACTCAATAACTTTAAAACAAGGCTTTGAGAGGCATCAGTCTTCTGGTAAAAACAAACAAACAAACAAACAAACAAACAAAAACCCTTACCATTGGAAGAAAAAGGAGGAAAGACAATGCTGCATGGAGATATTCTCTGTTCTTTGCAAAAATATGTAATATCAACTCTAAACTTTTATTTTGTATCTAGGATTGAGTACTGATGATTTACCTTTAGAAATTTTATTAGTTGTTTTATTTTTTTCAAGCTATTGAATAATTCTGCCTTATGACCAAGCAAAAAGAAACTGTAATTCAAACTACATGAAAACATGGAAATGGTGTTAAATTTTGTAATCTAAAAAGTAGAAAACAACTAGAGTTCCAGGAAAAAAAAAACATAGAAATGGGAGAAAATCACATATCTAGACCTCAGGCAAATAATTTAACTTCTCATTTTCACTGTTAATCCAGCTTTTAGTGGGTGTAATCATTATAGCTGTTGGAAAAATAGAGGGAAACATGGAACAGAAAAGCTGAGTTCTGTTCTTTTTTTAATTAGAGAAAACACTTCATTTTTTTTCTGTAAATAGAATTACAAAATCTTACTTGCTCTAAGAGAGATAACACAGAGAATTTGGAAACCTTATGTACTACAGTAAAATATTCTGTGAATGCTGTGAACAAATGACTTTTACTAAGGAAAATTTAGAGATGAGGGATTTGCAAGGGAAAAAAGGGACTCTTGGAAGGTAACAATTTCTTCAGCCATTTCAGTGAGTTTTTCCGGGGAAAAGTCTGTCTCCTTAGAATGACTGGTAGATTTATTCTCATTCTGAATGCATCCCAGAACATGATTTCTTAAACCTTTTTGTCTGAATAGTCATTCAAATAGTCTAGCCTTTCCAAAGCCACTGACATAAAGTCTTCTGCAGAGTTGTCCCTTTTTAATTTTACAGGTAAAAATTATGTTAGATTTTGAGTATTTATTAATTTCATTACTTCATTCTTTTTGTTGACTTACTTGCCTCATGAGTAGAAATATGTGATTTGTCATTTCACAGACAACTTTCTGACAATCCAGAGGTTACGCTTCTAAGTGAAACAGTCAAAATATATGAGATTAGGAAAAAAAAAAAGTTTTATAACGTTGACTCTGCACCCCACATTGTGATACAGAATTTCAAGACACCGTTATACATTTATTTGCTTTGCTTCAGAGAGAAATTTTACTCCAATAAACAACAACAATAAAAAATTATGTTCTTTACCCCATCTGTTTTGAGGCCCATAGCCATTATAATGGGACCTGACATGTGAGTGAATATTTACCTTCAAGGTACCAAAACGAAACAGACCTGCCTTCTCCCTCATGGATCTCTAAGACAGTGCTGCTAGCATCCTCAGGATGCAGTTTTTATCTGGACTGCTCATTAAAGAAATGCTTTTTCCTGGGAAACCCCAACTCTATTGACCCTATTAAGCCTTTGTTCAGAATATAATCACTAAATTCATTCAGTCAAGAAAAATATCATGTGACATACAAGAATAATTACAATTAACCAACATGGTTTTAATTTGGAATTAACTGAGACTGAAATACTGAATGAACTGCTCATGATCAGTCCCTGGTGGGGAAATTCTCATCAAACAGGTATGAATTATAATTAAATAACTAATAAGTCAAGGAAATTATGCTTCAGTAACTGAACAAAAAAATACTTTCTGTGCATAAGAGAGTAAGTAATTTGTTTGGGAAAATGGATATTTAAGGACATATGAATATTTCTAAACACAAACACAATCCTGCCTAGACCTCATTAGAAAATACTTTCTCTAAAGCAATAATTTATCTCATTCTTTCTTTAAAATAATTTTCAGTATATTTATGCTCTACGCTACCCAATAAAGAGTTTACTGTCTTTATTTAGGCTCACTATAATTTTTTAACAACAAACCTATGAATGAATTGTGGAGGGGAGATTTGTCTTGTGGACAAGTTTAATTTTGTCAATTTGAGACCAAAATACTCTTTTCCCATTAGGAGATTTAGTACAATAAATACTAGAACTTTTGGACAGTCTATGGCAGAAGAGACTATTGCATACAGTAATAACACTTCGTTCTTTCACCTCTATTGAGTTCCTTACATTTCTGTTTCTTTCATCAGGATAGCAATAAAAAAGTCAACCTCAGCTTTCATCAGAAGTTTTTGTGGCTCCCACATTCAAAAATAGGTCACTTTGGCTTTAGGTCACTCTTCTGAACACCAATTGTTTATTTCACTTCTAAATTCATAACAAGAAGAATTCAGCATGAAGATTTCTTATTTATTTATTTATTTATTTATTCTCATGTCACTACTAGCAGTTCCTGAACATAATTAGTACTGGCTCCTGTTAACTGTACATCTCATATACAGAAGAGAAACTGCTTGGAAGTATTCATAACAGTCTTTGAATTACTAAAAAAAAAATAAAAAAATTAAAACAAGTAGCCTGAGTCCTCTACTCAGAAGCTTTACTTAGATGTAAACTTCAGATCTCCTTTAGCAAAAAAGTGCATCATGAGTGTAGTTTTACTGCATGGGTCAAAACAAGAACAGTAATGGAGGACATAAGTAGATTTACATTTGTGAGATGTGAAGATCTGCTCTCTGGGACTATATTTTATGATGGAGATGGACAGAGATGGTAAATGAATGAGAGGGATCATCACTTATGGAAACATACCTATGGAAACATAGCTAGTTATGAGGCCGCACCTCGAGTACTGTGTTCAGTTTTGGGCCCCTCGCTACAAGAAGGACATCGCGGTGCTCGAGCGAGTCCAGAGAAGGGCAACGAAGCTGGTGAGGGGTCTGGAGAACATGCCTTACGAGGAGCGGCTGAGGGATCTGGGATTGTTCAGCCTCGAGAAGAGGAGGCTCAGGGGTGACCTTATCGCTCTCTGTAGGTACATTAAAGGAGGCTGTAGCGAGGTGGGTGTTGGTCTATTCTCCCATGTGCCTGGTGACAGGATGAGGGGGAATGGGCTAAAGTTGCACCAGGAGAGGTTTAGCTTGGATATTTGGAAGAACTTCTTTACTGAAAGGGTTGTTAGGCGTTGGAATAGGCTGCCCAGGGAAGTGGTTGAATCACCATCCCTGGAGGTCTTTAAAAAACGTTTAGATGTAGAGCTTAGTGATATGGTTTAGTGGAGGACTTGTTAGTGTTAGGTCAGAGGTTGGACTCGGTGATCTTGGAGATCTCTTCCAACCTAGATGATTCTGTGATTCTGTGATTCTGTGATATATATATATGTGTACACATACGCATACCTTGCATTCAGGCACTAATCGAATGATCTGTTTTCTAGGGCATGTGTCTAGGGCACCATGAAACAATTGTTTCCTGTGATTTAATCTGTAGAAGAAAACAAATCCACAAAGAATTTTCATGAGACAGGCTACTGTCGTATGCATCTGGATCCAGACAGATCATTTAGGTTTACTTAGATGACTGGAATCCAAAAGCAGCGGGTTTGGAAATAAATAAGAAATATATATTTTTTTTTTTACATGAAAAAACCTTCATGAGAGGGAACAATTACTTTTCAAATGAAAGTTTCAAATATATTTGCAGCTTGCAGACACATTGAAAGATTTGCTTATATCTGACTCTTGAATTCTGCCAGGTCTTTGCTTCTGAAGTCTTTGTCCTGAGTTCCTGTGGCATCGAAGGAAGGGCAGCACCTTCAGGGAAAAAAAAAAAAAAAAAGCTACTGCTTGATTGCAGCTATCCATCTGGCCTCAACAGCCTCCCTCTGCTTTTTAATGGATACAAAATGGGAATGGTGCACCAAGTTCTTATCAGTGTTATCCTTCTGCAGGTGTACAGTGCTAATGAAGCTGGAAATTGCAGCCAATCATTCTTTAGACTGTCATCACAGGAGAGCACCTCTCACTTGCAAAGCAGAAAGGTATCACTGGCCACCACTGAGAAGAGTTTGGCCCCATCCTCTTTACATAGTCCCCTCAGGTATTTGTAGAGTTTGATAAGATCCTCTCTCAATCTCCTCTTCTTTAGGCTAAACAGGCCCAGGTTGCTCAGTCTTTCCTCATAAGACAGATGCTCCAATCCCTTAATTATCTTCATGGCTCTATGCTGGAACCTCTCTAGAAGTTCTGTATCCCTCTTGTTCTGGGGAGCCTAGAACTGCATAAAATATTCCAGGGGTGGTCTCACCAAAGCTGAGTAGAGGGGGAGGATCACCTCTCTCAACCTGCTGTCCACACTCTTTCTGATGCAGGCTAGGATCCCATTGCCCTCCTTGGCCACAAGGGCACACAATATATCTGATAGCATTGTCCAAAATCTTCTTGAATTCCATCGAGCTTGGTGCCGGTGGTGATTTTACTCAGCTGGGCCGCCGAGCTCCACCACAACAACTCTCTCACTCACCGTCAAAGGAAAAGAGGGAGAAAATACAATGAAAAGGGCTCAAGGGCTGAGATAAGGACAGGGAGATCACTCAACAATTATTGTCAAAGGCAAAACAGACTCAGCACAGGGTCGTTAATGTAATTTATTGCGTATTACTAACAAGCTGGAGCAGTGAGAAACTAAAAACAAACTAAAAACACCTTCCCCCCCCACATCTTCTTTGACATCCTACCCTCACGAGCAGTACAGAAGAATGAAGAATGGGACTACAGTCAGTCTGTAACACTTGGTCTCCACCGCTCCTTCATGGTTGCTCTCCATCCCTGCTGGACATAGAGTTCCTCCCACAGAATGCTGTCCTTCCCGAACTGAGCCTGCAGGTGTTGCCCACAGGCAGCAGCTCTGCAAGAACTGCTCCAACATGGGTCCGTACCACAGGGTCCATCCCCCAGGAGCAAACTGCTCCAGCACGTCCCCCACGGGCGGCAGCTCCCCCCAGACCCCCTGCTCCTGCATGGGCTCCTCTCCACGGGCTGCACCTCCGGCCCGGGGCCTGCTCCTGTGGGGGCTCTCCATGGGCCACAGCCTCCTCCAGGCCACATCCACCTGCTCCACCGGGGGCTCCTCCACGGGCTGCAGCGTGGAGATCTGCTCCATGTGGGACCCATGGGCTGCAGGGGGACAGCCTGCTCCACCAGGGGCCTCTCCACAGGCTGAAGGGGAACTTCTGCTCTGGCATCTGGAGCACCTCCTCCCCCTTGTTCTTCACTGACCTTGGTATTTGCAGGGCTGGTTCTCACTCCTCGCTCTCCTAGCTCCTGGTGTACAGCATTTTTTTTTTCATTTTCTTAAAGATGCTCTCACAGAGAAGCAAACTGCTTATTGGCTCAGCTCTGGCCAGTAACAGGTCCCTTTGCAGATGGCTGGAGCTGACTCTGATCTAACATGGGACAGCTTCTGGACTTTTTTCACAGCAGCCACCCCTGCAATCAAAACCTTGCCACGTGAACCCCATACAGTGCCATAACTGCTTCTAGGGGAGCCTGTTCCAGTGCTCTTGGTGAAGAACCATTTCCTAATATCCAGTCTGACCCTCCCCTAATGCAGCTCTATGCTGTTCCCTCAGGTCCTGTCACTGTCACCAGAGAGCAGAGATCAGCACCTGCCCCACCGTTCCCCTTTGTGAGGAAGCTGTAGGCTGCTGTGAGGCCCCCTTCAGTCTCCTATTCTCTAGGCTGAATAAAACCAAGCAATTTCAGCTGCTCCTCATACGACTTGCCCTCTATACTCTTCATCATCTTTGTTGCTCTTTGGACACTCTTTAGCAGTTTTATGTCCTTCTTATACTGTGGCACCCAAAACTGCACACACTACTCATGGTGAGGCTGCACCAGCACAGAGCAGAGTGGGACAATCCCTTCCCTTAACTGGCTAGCAATGTTGTGCTTGATGCACCCCAGGGTTGGCCCTTCTGGCTGCCAGGGCACACTGCTGGCTCATATTCAACTTGCTGTCAACCAACCCCCCCCACATCCTTTTTTTTTTGTGGGGCTGTTCTCCAGTCTCTTGTCCCTCAGCATGTAATGCAATGAAAGTGGTGCATATTGATAACTGAGATGAAGACAGCACACATGCTATATGCTGCATAGTGCACTTCTTCAGTGCCAAGTTATCTTTTATGCAATGCATACTAAAAAAAGAAGTGGTGTTAGTTCCTTGAGACAGACGTCATTGGGGTCTTTAGTTTAGAAGGGTACAAATATAAGTTAAAATTAAAACCCAGTGCTCTGTTTATTTCTGCTGTCAATATACTCACAACAACATGGTCTCTTTACTAATGTTCCAATGTCAGCTGCTCCTGCGGCCAAATTTAACCTACTGTGAATGAATTTCATTTAGTTTACCCATCCTCCGTATACAGTAGGCTGACTATTCAGGAACCATATTTTATTTTCAGCTTCAGCTTCTTTTCCACTGAAAATAAAATAAAATAAAATAAAATAAACAAACACAAAATGCATTCATACCTCTGGGTTCCAGTGTTAACATGCTTTAAAAGAATATAATTGTATGCATTTGTATATCAGCCAGAGGGCTTTGCAGAATCTAACACAGAGGTACTTCTCTTCATCTCTCTGAAGAGCAGCCAGTAGGTTGAAAACCAAGAGCTGCTTAACTGGGCTCAGTAACCCTATACAAGCATTCCACTCATTACAACACTAATGGAGGGAGTATGAAGTCTTAAAACAAATCAATCATATGAAAAATACTGTGCCGTCTGTGGGGTACTAACTACAGGGCTATGAAAAAGGAGCAAGGTGCAGTGGTGACAACACATACAATGTACTTCAGGCTCCTGTTTCAGACTCCTTTCTTGTGAGCCCCATTCCTGTTGGTTTCCTTGTTTTACTGTGCATCATTCAAGCATTTCTTGCCTTTGGTTTTCTAGGACTGGTTCTTTCGACTTTACACAGCTTTTGTGTAAACTTTACACAGCCTTTGACTATAGCCTGTTTCAGGTAGGGCTAGTTCCTGCCTCATAGGTCTCCCTTTGAGCTAGTAAGATTTTCTGCTTCATATAACATTCTCTTTCTTAAAAGTTTAGGAGAGGCGTGTTTTCATAGCAGGTCTGACTCTTGCCTCAGATTATGAAAAATAAATACAGAAATTGAAACAATAATTTGAGGGAGCTGAGGTAGGAAATGGTATAAATTTCACTGTAAATCCTGTCTCAAGTGGTACATACAAATTGCAGATTCTGATATATAACAATATATCATATATGGTAACTACCATGTTTTGTTGTGGCTTTGTGTCAGTTGTATCATGATTATTGTATCTTTGTCATTCCAAATCACTGTGAACTTCAGGCTGTAGCCATATCTTGCACCACATCCTAAACATTAGGTTTGATGAGAGGAATTTAACTAATCAGAGAGGCATTAAATACTCCATGGTCTCTGGTGTCTACAGAAAGATATTTCTCTGGATAGGCTTATGGTATCTGAAGATACATGACCTGTGACAGCTGGCTTGGGCCCCATGAGGAGAGGTGCACAAGGGTGAGACCTGCAGAAACAGGGAAAATTTTCATTGAGCAGGGCTGTCTGTGAAGTTACAAGAGCAGAGAAAGATTTCTAAGGATGCCTTGCGTTAGCACAGCTTCTTCACCTGCATCTCTACCCATCACCACCCTTACCCTTCTTTGGCCCAACAGACAGAAGAGGGAAAGGAGTGACTGAGGGACAGAGATTGCAAGTATCGTTGCAATCTTTCATGGCTATAAGGTGCAGAAATTCCTGATGGGTACATGACAGGCTAAGGAGGATGTGAGAATAAGGAAGGATTGCCAAATTTTTGCTGTCTTGCAAGCACTTGGCATACGTTACAGAAGCAAGGCATGCCATAGAAAGAGGAGCTGTTCCTTATACTGGAAAAGTGCTCCTTCAGTGGAACTGAAATCTCTCTGCGGTGAAAAATCCAGTGTCAGGGAAGTACAAGCAACTCCTCCTTAGCCTGAGTGTTTTAGGATTATATCTGAAAGATAAGACACTTCTATATTGATCCTTAGTAACCATTTTCCCTTGGCTATATAAAAAAGCACTCTCAGATGGAGAAACACAAGTACAGGTGCTATCTACCTGATACCATAGACAGCCACATCTTTACTGATTAAAAGAGCACATCATTGTCTGCAATCGCTTATGCTACTTCCTGCAGTTCCCTCCTCTACTCAAGTGTATTGTATACACTATACACATCCTCACATGCCTGAAGACAGTCTTCATCTCTCATTTGCATGACATATAGAAATGAGAACAACAAAGTATTTTTGTCAATAGAATAAAATCTGGCAGAAAGGACACAAAATTGTTTTCATTGCATTAAAAAGTGCTGTCTCCAGGTTTTGTTCAAAACAAATTTGAGGTGTTTTACAGAGAAGTGAGAATTCTCTGCAACAATTTGGATCTATAAAAACACATCTTTGGTTTCCTTCTGTTAAGTAACATCATTCTGTCTTTTATGAGGGGGAGGAGGGAGGAGAGAGAAATATGTTTGAATGTAACAGTGATTAAGCTGAGAAAAGGCTCTGGAAAATTCTGATGGAAACTGAGAAATCAAAATAACAGGAAAATATTTTTCTCAAATTTTTATTAAAGCTTTCATTCTTAACTTACAAAATAAATTTTATATGGAAAAATATTAGAAATTTGATTTTCTAATCTTCAATTCCAGAACATAATTAAAGTTCATTCTACCATGGATTTTATTTGGAAAAGAGCTGACTCATCAGCTGTTTCTTCCAGACCTTTTAGACAGGGAAAATAGTAATGGCATGCCATGCTGACAAACTGTGCTTAGCAAGTCAGATTGCAGCTATGCCTGGGTACTGGCACGGCTAAGAATATACATGGTACATCAAGTGCTCTGGGAAGACAACATAAGGAGTGGATCTGAGCTCTTGCAGACTTTTGTTTTGCCCTTTTTCTATTGTTTCAAGTGACCAACCTCCCAGAAAATTTATGTGTAGACATATTCTTCATTGGCAGCTGAATTTCCTCTTTCCTCTCAGTCACAAAAATATGTTGTTCTATACCTCTGATGGAGAGGTAATCTGCATCTTAATTCCTAATGTTACCTTAACAACATGAAGGAATATAAATCAGTTTTGATTTTTGTGTGTGTGTGTGTGTGTTCATTTTGAATGATTTTAGAAAAGTGGCCTGGAAAAAACAAATACCATTTTTTGGTGTACTTTTATGGTAACCTGATTTATTCTTCTTTATTTTATATTCAACTATTTCTTTTACTGGAAAAAAAAATCATAAGAAGAAGCAATGAAGCTTGGTGATGTATTTGTTTATCTATATTTTAACTTAAAAAATACTTTTAGAAAATATCTTGGTTATGGAAAACTCAGACCATCATGGAAAACTCCTTTATTCTGAACTGCATTTCCATCATTTGTTATAAGAAATTCAAGGCTAGAATGACATTAAAAGAGCTTCTGTTGAGTCCATGGAAACACATCTAGTGACTTCAGATTTGATTCTTTAGAGAATGCCTAATGGTTGTTGCTGGTGATAAAGGAAAGAAAAACAAAAATCTTTCTAATGCTTACCAATATTAAGTGTGATTTCAGGAGATAAAAAGACTTTCTTTGCTACTTGAGGAAAATATTAATACCTTGAAGATTATTGCTAAAGCTGTGTTAAATTCTGTTTCCTACTGGAGTGTCTGAAATTAAATGTTCATGACTAAGTGCGATAATGAAATTTACAATAGGAACATTAGGTTGGACATGTAGTATGGGGACAGCAAAAACTTATGCAAAATTCTGTAACATTAAATACAATTGAATACAATTGAGGAATTAAATACAGTTGAAACTTTAAATTAGATTTTTTAAAAATTATTTTCTCTTAGGATACATGTAAAAGATTGGCTAATCAGAAGAAATCTGAGTATTTTAACTGCATCTGTAAATGTAATCCTCACAAAAAATTGCCTACCATGAAGTTCTGGTCACTGTTTGAAATTCAGAACCGTTGCTTGGAAGAGGAAATGGGACTCTGGATTCTTACTTCTCAAAAGCATGCTCCACTCACTGTGCAATTCACTATTCTTCTTCTGCTTAAATTGCTTCCTGTGGCAGTATAAATTTCATAGAAAGAGTGGAGCATTAGCCCAGCCTTGAACAACCTATAGATGATCATTGATGGAGGTGCTTTACTGGGCAATGGTGATGTGACTGGATTTCATTCACACTAAGACAAGAACTGAATATTTTTTCACACACAACTTGAGGAAGAATTTTGTGAAGGAGTCTGGCAACACTGTTGGCATTTCTTCTATATGTGCTTTAAAGAAAGTGGCAGGAAGCATTTAAGTAGGGAAGGAATTCAACCTTATTCATGAATTTAATTGCATTCAGAGACAAACCAGTCAGGGCAGTCAGGCTGGGGATCAGTCTCATTTCTAAACCCCAGCTAGGTTTAGCCCTTGGAGCAAAGTGCAGAACTGCACCCAGAACTGAACCCAGAAGTGGATGCTTCTAGATGTTCGCAGATGTAGGCAAATAGGAAACGTTGTATTAGGAAAAAAAAGTTCTTGCACGTTCAGGTAGTGCTTAAGAGGCATTCTCTGATCAGAGCTTAGATTTAGCAACCTTGGTTCACCTAAACTCCTCAATAGAGACCTTTGTTTGGACAAGTCCTTACTTACTAGCACTGGGTCTCATAGAGGGTAGCTGAGCAGGGAGATGACTGCTGGCCTTGGGCCAATGTTCTCAGTACCCAAATGACATTCACATGGTAAATTCAATCTGCAGTGGGATGAAAGGATATGGAGTATAAACAATCTCAGGGTAAATTTGTGGGGATTTTGCTGTGAAAATATGTCTCATAAAATTATCGTAGTGAGAAGAACCATCTTGGACCCCGAGCAGGTTGCCTAGAATTTTAACATGTCCAGATAGAAAAGTCAAAAGAAATGGGCTTGCCTTCCTAAGCCAATAAGCATCTGATCAATTCAGTGATTTATATGAATGCCTGCATGTTTTGAAAATGCAGTTTCTGTATATAGTGAAAGGATAAGGGATTGATGCAAAGTACTGAATGCAGACTATATAGCAGTTTCATCTGGTATACATTTGCATAGTTGCATAGAGTTATTTTTTTCTTATGGCTGGCAGTAGCTATAGATAGGCAGGCTAACATGCCAAGTTTGGTGTAATTTAAGTTGTTTACAACATTTAATATTGCATGATGGCATATGTAGCCTACCTCTGTCAAATGCTTTCAAAGATAAATTATTTCTGAGTTGTTCTGATCCAGCAACTGGGAAACACTCCAGGCAAAGAAATTAGTTATATCTGGTTTACACGAGTCTCTTACAATGACTTGAAAATACTCATATAATAGTGAAAAAATCAGAATATCACGCTATATAAATATTCTCTCTAGGTTTCTGTTGCAAAGTACGAGCTGAAAATAGTTCCATTGATATTTTATTTTAAATATTAATTCATTCTTTTTTAAACATAAGCCACTCCAACACTCTGCTAAAACATTCTATCTTTGACATCATTATCTTATAAGAAAGACTTCCATTGCCAGATGCCAATACAATATTAATCTGTGCTGTGTATCACTTTGTGATTGTTGTACCTTTTAGTACAACTAAAGCCCAAGAAATGAAAAAGAAAACAATATAAATATGAAAAACTCTTCTGAATTGATTAGTCCATAGTGATAGGGAACTCAATACAGAAGAATTTGCTTTGTATTGCACTCCAGTAGGGAGTCTTAGGTATATTCTCATAAATTAATTGAAAGTTCTTTGAAAAGGTGACCATCATGACACTTTGTAGTTAATGACATTGATTTTTCAGTATTATATTACTCTAACTAGATCTTATCTATCTATGCAATAGCAGAAGGCTAGTCACATAATCCGAATCACAGTATAAAGTTTAACATTACCAGATGTTTCAAAAGGGAAATCTGAGAAAATAAAAATGAGGGGAAAAAAAAAAAGAGGAAACAAACAAACAACAACAACAACAAAAAACACAACTTTTAAAATGAATGAAATCCTAGCCCACAAACAGCAAAACTCTTATCATTTCTGAGGGGCTAAGATTTCACCCGAAGCATGAAGAGCAATTATTTATGGTGGCACAGGAGGTGAATATAGCTGTGAATAATTTGATGAAATAAAGATGGAATAAATTCATATCAGTAAGATAGAGATTAGTATATCAAGAGAACTAGTGGGAGATGTACAGATTCAGACATTTTAAACTAGCTTTGAAGAAGGACTAGATAGTAATATAGTGAGAAACTTAATAGATTACTTAATAGATTAAACCTCTCTGTAGTTCCTATAGTTCAAAAGAGCTACTGCTGCTTGCTCTTGCTCTTGAAATGCTGCTGCATTTCATCTCAAAATAAAATTCATAATTAGCTAGATGCATTTTTTTTAGTATGTCTGAATACTATTTGAGAGAGAGTTAGGGGTTTTGAAGCTCAGGATTTACTGTAAGCATTGATAAAAGAGAAAGCTATGTAGAAAAAAGAGAGGCACAATTAATAGCCTTGATGAGGGAAAGCCTAATATGAAATCAGGATATTCATATTACAGTGAAATTCTTGTAGGCAAAACTCATTCATTCCATCAGAATTTTTAAAAATTCCTTTATGTTGCTAAATGCCTTAGGGGTTGCTGTAATAAAAAAAGAATGCAATTTAATAATAAAAATTCAGTTATCATTTAAGCTTGCTAACAAAAAATAATGCTATAAACTGGCATCTTGTCTGTTAGGAACAATAGAAGAAAAGGAAGTCCTAGACGTATCAGATGATACGGCAATGAGATATCAGTGCATTACTGAAGGGAAATGTAATTCTAAGATATATTATTTAACTTGTTTCCAGTAAAGAAATTTTTACCATTCTCTTGCCATAAAATGTAAAACAGCTATCAAAATTCTGTGAAGTCTCTATGAAGGTCTGATCTCACTCAGACCTGCCAGAACTGAACAGCTCTTATGAATAAACAAACCCTATGTCCAAGCTGACATGGTTTCCCAATACTAGTTTTACTAGCTATTCAGAGCAAATGAGAAATAAATCCACATTTTGCCATTACATTTTTAATGATTTCATATCATACTGGATGTCCTTCCTTTGTTGTCTGAGATACTTCTGTGCAGTAGACTCAGCAATGAAAACAGGCAATTTCCTGTTTCAGATTAAATGCATTACTCTTTTAAAAACACTTCAGAAGACTGGGTTCTACTTACACATATCTCACAAAGACTTCTGGCCTTCAGAAATGTAGGTTTGTTATATACTGCCCAAATGTATTAATGTAGTGACAGAGGAATGTGGGGGTAGAATTGTTAATCAATGAAAATTTAGAAAAATCTGCCATAAAGCAGGATCTTTTATTATTCAGATCAAACAGTATGACTCAGGAAGAAACAGTAAAAACTCAGGAAGACAGTTAATACATTAATTGTCCCTGATATAAACATGTCCTATCATGGACAGAGGCCACTAAATCAGAAACAGTCAGCTCTGTTTCTCACTTCTTTCCATGATTTCCTGGGAAGTGGGGTTCCGATTTCTTTTTCAATATATTTACAGCCAGTGATATGATACAGCCATTAAAAAATAAATCTTGGATTATGTAAGGTATTGCCAGAAGATCTGGGGTGTATCACTGAAATTTCTTCTGTGGGCTTTGGATCCAGCTCCTAATAAATAATAAAAAGAAATGGTTACCACTGCCTCTTTCTGATTATCATGAATCAGTGTTATTACTAGAAAAAGGCAGCTGTTTAGCAGCTTTCTAAAGGCTGTGACTCACAAATTACTATCACCTTAGATTCCTCCTATTTCTTGAGTTCTGTTCTCTATTAAACTACACAGTGAATGCAAATGTTTGATCTCTGACATTCCATAGTATTTCTGTTTCTTCTTTGATAAACAAAGAATGAGATTGGAAAAAGATTTGCAAGGTATTGAGAAGAATGTGAAGGCAAATTTATTTAATTTTTATATGTTCCTCTGATTTACATTAATTTTCAGCTGAAGGCACTTTTGGCTGAAATGGACTTACCCCTGCTGAAAGAAACAATTTACATCCTGCTCTTTTGTTATCTGCCAGGAAGTTTCTGGGAATTTCAATATAGATTAAAAAAGTTAACACTTTCATCATGGTGCACTTTCATCCCAGTTAACACCTTCATCCCAAGCCTAAAAGAAACAAAATATGCCAAAATGCAGACAACTGAGATTTTTTAAGCAATTGCTCAGAACTGGAAAGTTGAAGATGTAATTCTCCAGAAACATATATTACTATGTATCATTTATGTGGAAGACCATGATGGGTACAAGTGCACTGTATATTACAATTTAAATGTAAAGATAAGAACCAATCTCTAGTACAAACCTCTTTTTGTGAGCTAAGGGTTCATCCATGCTGGACTGAGTACAGACCATTAAAAGGGAAGATTTCTTGTTATTAACCTAATCTGCACTGCTCACAATCACAAATAAATAAATAAATAAATATCTTTAGCTATAAAAAACTGCGTAAGCTTTGCAATTTCCTCTTATAATTCCACCTACCTACAAAAGTTTTCCCTTTTAACTCAAAGCATTTTAGATCTTTTTGTTTGTACTTCCTCACTCAGAAAACAATGCAAAAGTTAACTTTAATATGTGGTCAGTCTTACCTAATAAAATAAGCTAGGCAGCATGAAATGAAAGCAGAAAATGGTAACTTCTCAACAAAGAGCAAGGAATATTTTTTTCACATCTTTGGAACTTCATGAAACATGACGACTGCTTGTAAAGTAATTTAAAAAAGTATGGAAGAGAAATGCATTGATGTCTATTACATACCAAGATACTACTTCACTTAAAACAACCCTATAAGGGTCAGCAACATTCTGTGGATCTGCTAGCATGTACCTGTCCTGCTCATACCCTCCTCTGGGCTACTGGCCAGTATCAGAGTTAACATTGTAGGCTTGGTCTATGCCTCCTTACAAGGCTTTTATATTTTTCCTTTCCCTCTGTGTTATCTTCTGAAGTCGTGCTTTATAAATAGCACCTTAATAAAGTCTCAACTGCATGAACCTAGAATAAAACATATTCACAGAGTATTATGAGACCCCTTCAGGCATAAAATAAAAAATAATATATATATTATATATTTCAAACAGGAACTGGCAATTTAAGTTTGCCTGACTTCCAAATTTTAATTAAAGTGATCTTTAGGCCAGTATCAGAAATAAATGGACAAGCAATTGTTCATTCTTTCATTCATTTCAAGGGATGATGAGGAAGAGAAAAATGCATATTTTTAAATGTACCTTATAGAGTATTTTTCTGCTGTATCAAGATAAAAGCAGGACATTTTTTCCTATTTTGAAATAATAAATGCTGTATCATTGATGTGCACCGAATAAAAGTTGATATTCTTTCTCTTTAAAATGTTTTTTGTTTTTGCTGTTATTAAAAATAATCAAACAATTAGAACTGTGGAGGGTCTCATCAGAGTCAGATACTGTTTATCTTGCCAGCACTATGAAACTGTAACGAATCATAAAAACCTAATTTCAAGCCAAGACGGTTTCCAAATGCTAATTCTAGGCCAGTTATTCAAAGCAAGCTACAAATAACTCAGCCTTTTGCCATTCCAGTTTAATATGGACTTCTGATATGAAACATGAACATATGCTTCCTTTGTAGTCTTTGATAATTTTGTATGGTAGACTTGACATTTTAAACAAAGGAAGTTATTTCCTGTTTTTCATTTACTGAGTGAATGAAAAGGAACAACTGTGAGCATTGGTTAGGCCCCCATATGTACGTGTCCCATTGGAAGGTCTTCAGCCTCCAGAAATTCCCCAGAGTTCAGATGGCACAGATGCACCAGCAACTGGAACATCACTGGAAGATCTGAGTCAATGAAGACATAGTGCAAGCTACAAAATAAGAATATTATACTCTTCAAAGTAATTATGTCTTAAAATGAGTGTTAATAGAAATTATTTTAAGAAAAGTAAAAAAAAAAAAAAAAAAAAAAAAAAGAAGAGAGTGATGCTCACCAAGGATCACTCACCTCTTATATAAACATGACCTTTTATAATCCATATATATATATAATAGATCTTCTCACCTTTCTGTCTGGTTTCACAGAGAGTATGGTTTTTCCTTTTATACCCCAAAGGGAAGATGTTCCCTCCATATAGCCTGATCTACCTCTTGTGGTACTCCATGGAAGTCAGATTAAGCCTCATAGCCCAGAAGCAATGAAAAACTATTTGAGACAGTATACATTTTGATATCATCAGATCCTTAATGTTTCCTTTGGTGCAGATGTCTTTTCTGCTGACCAGAATTTGTCCAGCCCTTCTAGTAATGAAGTACTGACATTTCTTCCATGCTAGCCCTTCTTTGTTCTGGTTTCAAACATCAGACAACTGTTGTTCTCATTTGGGTTGGTTTCTTGCATTTTGTAATTGTTCAGCATTGACATTTTGCATACATGGTAGTCATGTTCCTAATAAAAAATGTATGATGCTACTCAGCAATCTGTAGTATATCCATTCTCCCTAATGACTCCTACCACTTGTGTATATCTTTGAAGTGAAAGACTTTCATTACAGTATTTGTAGACTCAACATCAAGAACATGCTGTGGAATATTTCCTATTTCAATATTTCTTTGTTGAAAATTATGTCTGGCAGGCATACAATCTAGACAAGGGCTGAAAATGGGAGAGAAGGAAGGAAATTATAAAGTAACCAATGCTTGAAAAATCTGCACAAGTCTGGATTTTTATATATTTTTTTTATACCGCACATAGAAAATATGAGATATGTGTTCCTTCACTTCATTGCAGTATTGGTACCTCTGACAACAGTAACCACAGAAACCTCAGAAAATAAATGGCAAGTCTAAAATTTCAATGGATACACTCTGAAAAAAAATGAAAAAAAAAAGAACTGAGCAGATACAACAGTGTGTGTGTGCATATATGCATAATGGAAAGATACTTTGATCTTAAAGTAGGGTTGTTTTATTTTACTGTACTATGTGTCCCTTACCATACTAGTATGTAAGTAAAACTTTAATTGAAAGACAATCTTGGTGAAAACTGATATTTCCTTTACAGAGTGATTCCCGTGAGACATGGAGGATAATTGAGAGTTTTAAATTCCAGATGAGGAATATTTAAATTTGACCTACCAGAGCAGTGTATTAAGAATAATTTCCTGCTATTATCATACTTTTCATAAAACAGGCACTGCTGCCAGTTTTTTAACTTTGCATGCCATTTCAGAGTTTATGTTTTAATAAATTATCAATACAATAAACTGTTATTATTACTACTACTACAATAGTGGCAGTACCCTTCGACTTCACACAAGTAAAACTTATGTGGGAAAGAAAGATTTCTGCCTGTTTAGGAATTGAAGGACATTAATTTTGTTGTTAAAAAGTCATGTATAGAGAGCTGTAAATGTGCACATCTTTTTATAACTGTGGTATAAGATACATTCCTCGCCCTGAAGTGTTAATAGTCTAAGATACGAAAAAGATAAATGAAGACCCAATTCAGAAAAACAATTTATATACAACATGGTGTGAGGAATAAGAATGATGTGGATATAAAAGGAAAACTCTCATAACTGCTCCTTGTTACAGGCCAGATCTTATGGAACCATGAGAGTGATTTGGAGACTGCTCCAATGCATGATTTGACCAGTGACAGATACTCCTATCTGAATAAAAGTGAGAATAAATGCAGAAATAGGAGAAGGAGACAGAAGGGCTATAACATAAAAGGCTTGGGAGGAACACAGGCAGCGAGTGAGAATGGTAGAACTTGGGGTTTTGGTCAGGGTCATTTTAAGTTGCCTTGTGTGTATAATGACATAGAAACATAGAATCATAGAATGATAGAATGGTTGGGGTTGGAAGGGACCTTAAAGATCATCTAGTTCGAACCCCCCTGCCATAGGCAGGGATGTCACCCACTAGATCAGCTTGATCAAAGCCCCATCCAGCCTGGCCTTGAACACTTCCAGGGATAGAGCATCCACAACTTCTCTGGGCAACCTGTCCCAGTTGGAAATCAGATAAGGTTATCTGAATATTAACTAAGTAAGTGTCAAAGCATCTTTTCAGCTTTCAGAATGATACTCCAAATTGAAGTAAAAGTGTTCCTTAGAATGGCAGCACTGTTTATTTCTTTATGAGACAATTTATTTCAATCTGTGTAAATTAATTTTTCTAAAAAACACATAGAATGATCATTCTAGCCATGGGTGTGTGTCTTCTTCCAGTTCCTGCTGTCTCTGTCTTTAAAAGCCATTGCTGAAGTTCCTTTCAAATGAGTCTGAAGGAAAAATCAGGGTGCAACCTTTACTCCCTTGGTCCAAAGACAGATTCTAGCACCTCTTCCCCCCTTGCTTCTGTTAGTCAGTCTCTGTCTTTGGGTAGGGAATTATTAATGAGCCCTTGAGGATGAAACATGTCAGGAGTGCTTTTTTTTTTTTTTTTTTTTTTTTTCTCAGTGGCACATTGGCACATTTTTGACTTGACCCAGTTCTGTTGCGGGTATTGAGATCTTGTTCAGAAAATGTTTTGTGCTCATTCTGGAGGCTCCACACAGGAGCTGTTTGAGCTGTTTCCACATCCTGTGCTCAGCTGTGTCTGCACTACAAAAGACCAATCTAAGTTCCCTGCAGTACTCTAAGCGTACACACTGAATGCTGTTCTGTACACCATTATTGCTATCCAATGGTAAATCTATAGACTGCATACCAGATAGCTAAATGTAGGCCCCATAAATGGTTTACAAAGTAGTGCAGACACATTCTCAGGAGCTGAGAGTCAGTCTCTGCAGTAACAGCTCTTTTCAGTGACTATAGCTTATAGTCCAGGCTTCCCCATTCAGACACATACCCCAAATGCAGATAGCCTGATGGCAGGAACACCCTGCTGCTGCATGAAGTAGTCAGACCTGTTGTAGCTTTCTCTTCTGCTTGTTTGTAATAACTTACTGTATAATTAGTAAGAAATTATTGCTATACTTTTTTAGTGTTATTACAGATTTATGAACCAATGAATATTTATTGATAATGTAGAACACTTAACATTACCACATGCCTAATCTGCTAGAAAATGTTGGGTTTAAGCAAAAAAATGTGCTTATTCATGTAGCTGGAACATAAGAAGCGTATTTGAAAAATAAGTCTAGACATTTTTGCAAACTGTTAAAGAAACATGCACATAAAAATATTGACTTTGGAATGCAAATGGACTTTGAAGAAAGTTAACCTGGAAATTATCTTAGGGAAAAAAATTGCAATCTGCAACCACAAATACCAATTTTTATTTTTTTAACCCATTCAAACAATACTTTAGCTGCGGTGCAAAGTTAAGAATGGTAATCAGAAAAGGAATGTTTATAACTTTTTTCCTATTTAAACTGATATTCAAGACCCTCTGTTTTCTCTTTCTTCATTGGAAGCAATAGTTAGACACAATGTCCAAAACTATGTTCCAGCTTCATTTTTCAGACTGAAAACTTTTAAAACATTTAAAATAAGAACCTGACCAAAATCTATGAGATTCCACCACTGAAGTTGAATATTTTTCTTTGCTGAAATTCTCTGAATCAAGCTTGTGAAACCGTGAGTCAAGTGTTTTGTAAGGTGTTATTGCAAAAGGTAACAATGTGCCGATATATTTTCTTATCTACATCTCTATTTTAGTTTACTTTTTCAGCCATCAAAAGCAATTGTTTTCCTTAAAGCCAGGTTGAAAAATACAGGTTGCTAATTTTATAGCAGCTAATAATAAATAAGCATTTTCCAGGTACAGAACCTTCAGGTATTTTCTTCCCTTGCGTTTGATATGCATTGTTAAAATAGTTTTTCCCATCAACGATAAATTCCAAAACAAAGCAACAAACAAACAAACAAACAAACAAAAGGTAGATGTACTGTTTAACATGGCTGTACTTCTCATTTGCAATTCAAAACTATTAAGAATTGCTGTTTACATAGTCCAAAATTTAAAAAAAAATACCCTTTAATTGAGAGTGCTTTAGAAAATGGACTCCTGCAAAACTGTCTGGGATATTAGTTACAGAACGATTACTATGACTGGAAAACAGTTGAGGCCTGTTTTTTCTCAAAGAAACTGGCTTTGAATTAAATTTGTTTTACACTTTTTGTCTTCAGTGTCTATCAGATACAGCATGAAAGTTGTGTAGTTTCCTTTTTTTATTTTTTGTTTGTTTGTTTGTTTTTAATAGCATGATAATCTATGCCTCCATGGAGACAAAGCAAAGCAAAGTAACTTCAAAGGCAGTATTTCTGGCATGCATGATTTTCAGGGCCTTCATATGAACTGTTGGATTATACAAATCAAGTCACAACCCGGATGCTAGATCTGACAACTATTATCTCAGCAGTAACTGTAAAAGAAAACATCACAGCCATCCCATTAAGGTAATTGCATGCATTAGTCTTTCCTCTAATTTCCTCTAATTCTGAAGGCAAGACAACTCAAATTGTCCAAAAGATTCAGATACTACAGGGTTACAGGCTGTGCTGTACTGCCATTACTTGATCCCTTATTCAGAGAGTAACTCTGACCACAGCCTAGCCAAACCATAGCATACAATAAAATGTACACCAGCAATTTGTGTGCACATATGTTTGCATTAAGGTAATCATTCCTAAGTAATAAACATTACAGTGGTGGTAAGACATGACAATATTGTGAATATGCTTGCAAATTGGGCACTCTGGAAAATCTAGAAACTACAGTGGTATGTATAATAAACATTGAAGACTTTGAGACCAAGTTTCACTTTTCATATCACAATCACAGGGAAGACAATTCTGCAAAGACCTTCTTTCTTACTGTCTGTTATAGGTCCAGAAGCCACAAAACACTGTTTTTCCAATTTTTAATTGGAACATTAAAGCATTCAAAAATCCTTATCATACACAGAGCACTAGTCCATCATTAGATTTAACACACTACTCATTTTATATCAGATCCCGTCTGCTGAATGTGAGTTGTAAGCTACCAAGTTGATAACTTGGGGGTGTTGTTTTGGAATCAGTTCATTTGTCTAACAAGATGCAAGACTTTGCAATAAATAACCTTTAAAGAGTATGGGAAAACTGATATCTAACTTCATCTATAGAAATCAAGAAGCAGGCAAGACTTTTACAGTTTTTCTTTAAGCTGTAGTGTTACTGGCATCCCCTGCTGACTGAAGAAATCAAGACCATTCTAACAAATTCTGAGTTTTGCTGTGCATACTGTGTATTGTTTAAACATACAGACAGATTTCTCTCTACCTTCCAGCATAACTTTTCCCAGGTTTGTTGAGAATTTAGATCTTTATTACTTTCCTATATCTTTAGAAAACTCCATGCTGAGAAATATGTAGGCACTGGCAGGCTGTGTAAATGCACCTAATGTATGAGGATGGGGCATATTGGGGAAGCAGGTCCCTCATTCCTTTGCCAAGGCAATTTATGGGAGAAACCCATAATAGCAGAAACTTCATAATAGCAGAGATCACAACTCCTGTTACTAACTTAAGTAACTTATTTTAATGAATATATATGTGTATATATATATATTTAAAGAAAATGTATTTGCCATGAAATGCCCAAAGTGATAAGTGGTATTTTCTTTATGGCTACTGGGTTAACAAAACCAGATTTTAGGAACCTGTGGGCAGTTAGCACTGCTTTTCCATGGCCATACAATTCTTGTCAAACATAAAAGTTCTCACTCTTTCAAAAACCTACTATATTTTAATGAATTACATGATATGAATGAAAAAATAAGTAAATGTGTGTAGTAATCTGATATATCCAATAAAAATCTTGGATTTTTAACAATGTCATAGGTAGTGTGACTGAAGGGCTGAAAACACTAACCTCAAAAGCATGTTTTCATTAATAGATTGACTTACCTTATAGGAAATTCAGCTTGATTTTAACAGAAGTAGCACATACAGACTTGAGGCAGATAATAGAAAGTTTTGGATGTTCTCTTTCAAAAGTTTTTGATTTTCTTTTGGGAGCTTCAGCCTGGTGCTTTGCAGAATTGTTTTTTGAGAGAATATGTAAGGATTACTTGAAAAAGATATGCTCATCTAAAAGTACATGAAGGTACTTTTAACTATCAATACTTGAGTATCAATACTTGAACATCAAAAAGTACTTGAATATCAATACTTGAGTATTGGCTTGCTGCGAATGGTTTGCAATATCTTTCTTTAAGTCTTGGAGTTCTCTATTCACTGTTGGATGTAAAACTCTATAAACTACACCCAGTATAGTTCCATATGAATTGCTTTATCTGTTCTACGCAATGTAATACTACACAGTACTGATAGCTCAAGTGCCATATGCGCTGAGCACAGGCTAATGAATACCTTACCTTTGGTCCCTGGGGGTTTGGTCTTCTATACTTTCATTTTCCTTCACAAGCACCAATTTGGTTTCAGATTGTTGTGCATTCAGGTTAAAAAATTCAGAGAAATTGAGAACCTCTGCCTGTATGCTACATAAAGTGCATAACCTTGAAATCCCAGCCATGCTGTTTCAAGTTGTGTATAAGTTTTAAAAGAATCATGTACAAAAGTGCATGTAAAATGCATGAGTACAAAGATGAGCACAGCATGCTCTTGAGTTCAGACAATGAATTAGCAAGAAACTACTAGTAAATTAATTTGGGAATCATTCTTTAATAGATGTCTATGGATGTCTAATGTGTCTATGTAGTACGCAAATTTAAATCTTTTGTGACAAAAAAAAATCTTTTGTGATGTGTGTGTATCTTTCACGGGTATCAGATTATAATGAAAAGCCAGTTATAATGAAAAAAAAAGAAGAAAAACAAATCAACAACTATACAACACAGCATGTATTTATTTTGAGGTTTCATACTGTTTTCTTAATTAGTTTGAAGGGGATGTATTTAAAGTCACCCTGCAAATGGGTATACAAAAGGGTGGCATAATGGTGAGGAAAGAGAAAAGAGCAAGTGCCAGGTCCTGCACATGGGAAGGGGCAACCATGTCTATACGTACAGACTGGAGAATGAGATGCTGAAGAGCAACCCCACAGAAAGGGATCTGAGGGTTTTGGTTGATAGCAAGTTGAGCCAGCAGTGTGCCCTGGCAGCCAGGAGGGCCAACCGTACCCTGGAGTGTATCAAGCATGGCACTGCTAGTCAGTCAAGGGAAGTGACTGTCCAGCTCTGCTCTGCACTTGCGCAGCCTCACCTCTAGTACTGTGTGCAGTTCTGGGCACCACAGTACAAAAAGGATGTGAAACTATTGGAGAGTGTCCAGAGGAGGGCTACTAGTGTCCAGAGGTGAAGGGCCTAGAGGGGAAGATGTATGAGGAGCAGCTGAGGTCACTTGGTTTGTTCAGCCTGGAAAAGAGGAGTCTGAGGGGAGACCTCACCGCAGTCTACAGCTTCCTCATGAGAAGGAGTGGAGGAGCAGGCGCCGATCTATTCTCTCTGGTGACCAGCGATAGGACCTGAGGGAATGGAGAACAGGGAATGTTCAGGCTGGATATCAGGAAAAGGTTCTTCACAAAGAGGGTCGTCGCGCACTGGAACAGGCTCCCCAGGGATGTAGTCACGGCACCACACCTGTCAGAGTTTAAGAAGCATTCGGACTATGCTCTTAGTCATATGGTCTGAATTCTGATTTTTGGGTAGACCTGTGTGGTGCCAGGAGTTGGACTTGATGATCCTTGTGGGTCCCTTCTAACCAGGGATATTCTATGATTCTGTGAAAAGAGAATTTATTCCAGTTTGAAATGGTGAGTCAGAAGTCATGCATTAATGTGCTGTAACCACTTAAAGTTAAATATATTTTAACAGTCTTGTTAAATGTTTGGTAATTCAAAATCAAAAGCGAAGAATTATATGTGAAGTAAGAATTTAAATTACAGAAATTTTCAGACTGACTCTAGAGAGATCCTGAAGGACTTCAGTGTGCCTCATATAGTTGAGAAAGATTCTAAGGATACAGAAAAAAATATATAGGTTTAGTTTAGGAGAAACATCTTTAAAATATTTTATGTAATCAACTAGAAGAACACCTCAGAAAAATTACTAAAGTAAAAATATTTAGCAGGTAAGAAAAAATGTAAGCATTCTTATAAAATTGAAATTCTATTTTTGCAATAAACAGGGAAAATATCATTGAGAAAACAGGTAATTCTTAAATATTCAGAAAGCACTGACATGGTGTAGCATCAGGGATGAGTGTTTTAAAAAGCATTGTCGAAGCACAAAAATTATCTCACTGAGATACAGATTGGTCAAAGAGCAATAATGATAATTGGAGCTTTTTTTTTTCCCTAAGATTAAACGAAAGTGAAGAAATGCCATTGAGATCTGGGCTAGCCAAGAAGATGCAAAGGGGTTGTTGTTGTTGTTGTTGCAACGAACATTTAAAAGAAAACTTTGATAGAAAGACAGGATAGAAGGGGAACTAGACCAGAGAAGTAAAGATAATGCAGAAAGACTCAAGCATTTTTCAGATCAAGATTTAAGATGAGAAATTACTGTGATTGTTATTATTATAATTTTAGTAGTAAATAAATCTATTATTTAATCAGGATGGAGTTCTCTTTAAGACATGAGGTGTTGATAAATATGGCCAATGCTAGTAACTCCAGAGGTAGACTCACCAAGGCTGTAGGTATGGTTCTGTCAGAGCACTTGTTAATGAATTTGCCTGTAGCACCAAGGAAGTGATGAATTCAAAGCCAGGTCCCATCTCTAATCCTTCTCATATTTTTCTACATCTAGAAGGAGATTCTTCTTTTCTGTGGTGCTGTATAATTTCCATGCTGTTTTCTTCACAACATCCCATAGAACAATCTTATGCTAGAGAGAAGTAAGCATTTTTACAAGCCACATTGTTATACAAAAAATAATCAGTTAAAATAGAGAAATTGGGAATTAGTACAAAGGCTGTAGAAATGATTTAGAGCCATCAATAAAATGCATCTGAAAAAAAAAAAAGTCAAATGTGGTATTAAGATATTTCCAAACTATTTTCAATGTAATGGGAGAATATAAATGTCAGTATGCAAAGTGTAAGAGGCAGGCATCTAGAATGTCATGTAATATTCTGATAGCTGACATTCAGAAAGATGAATTTGGGCTTAAACAGATGAAGACAAGAGATGTATAACCAGGGTTATGTAATGCCTTTGCCTATACTAAGAAAGAGGTGGGCAAAGAAGTGGACAAAGCACATTCCAGAAAGTAACCTGTACTTATTCAGGTATAGTAAATACAAAGACTATGTGGAAGATGAGAATTCTATTACAAAAAGCAGTCACTTTTGAGAGAAATGTCAGCATGAGTGGATTCCCAGATCATTCGAAAAATCTTTGTCCTGTTCTCAGACCTTTATGGGTCTATAACCAAAAGAAATTCTCTGTGAATCAGAGTGCAGAACAAGACCATCTCTTTAGTTGAAATATTTGGTGGTACTGCTAGGTGACACTGAGCTTCTCACGACAGAATCATATATCAGGTTGGCAGTGCTCAAGTTGAAGCAATAAAGATAAATAGGTTGTCTGCTCCTAATAGTTAGTTCCAGTCAGACAAAACTATACACATTGTTAAAGTATGATCATTTCTGCTCTGGAGCAGAAAGGTAAACACTTAGGCTGATTATTGCAGGGAGACATATTATTAAGTTATTAAGCAGAATGTCATCTACCAGTTATTAACCATAATGTCAGAGCAGAATGTCATCTACAGTCATTAACCATATAATGTTATCTACCAGTATGGGAGCTGTGAATAAACTTGTTACTAAAAAAATAAAATAAAAAATTAAAGGGATCTGTACCTCAGCTTCAATGGCCATTGCTACTGGGATGCTAGTGGGATGCTTCAACAGACGTCAGTTGCCTCTAGAGTAAAGCTATATGACACCAACAGGCATTATCAGAGAAGACCTCTAAGAAATAATAATAATAAGACCTTAATGGTCCTCATCCTTGCTCTTTGAAGTAAGAACTTGTCATGTCCAGGCACATGAGCTGTTTTGGTACTCCTGTCAAATAAAAATTCTTTAGTGTTTTATACAGTAAAATATTTACACCTAAATGTATTTTTATAGTTTGGACCTTGATGCAGTATATTATACTTATCATTTTGAGGATAGCACAAGGGGCATTATTTTCTAACACATTATTTTAAATTGTCAGAACACTACTGCCATCATATTTATTACTTTTCTCCTTCTAAAACACTATTAACCAGTATTGCTTCTGAGGTTAAATTTAGTAGCATTATATGAAGTATATCCTGTTATTTGTGTAGATAGTATAAACATTGTGACTGGAACATAGCAAGCTTCACCATTTCCAACAGGAAACTGAAGCCAGGAACATGGAAAAGTACCGTAAATAATCCTCATAGATTATTTTTACCTATGAGTAACTCATCTTCCTAACTATTCAGGACAATTAAAGCAAGTGAAATAGTTTTCATCATGCTGGAAGGTGAATAAAATTTATTCCTTTCATTAAAAAAAAAAAAAAAGCCCAGGAGACTGCCATTTTACAGCAAAAACGCTGGCATGCCAGTGTTGACCTAAGTAAGCCATCAGAATTAATTATTTGGTTTGGTGAAATATTGTTACAGTAGAAAAAAACTCAAAATTTATATTACTGTCTGTAACTTGAATTATAGCAGAATCTATGGTCACTACTGGTATCAATGACATTTGACTAAGCAAGCTTTATATGTCACAAGTATTATGATTTTTGCGTGTTGGTTTCTTTTCATCTACACAGTTGCCTTCTAAATAGCTTACAGATAACCTGTCTAAGCATAGTAAATAATCTGTTAAAAGCCTAAAGCCCTGTCAGGCACATAGGATCCCATATGCATCTTGAGTACTAAGTATTCACCCTTAAAAGACTGCAAGGACTGGCCATTATGCTACATCCTGCACAAAAACAGCAAGGAGAAGACATTGTAAGATGACAGAAGATTGATCTTCCAGAGGTGGAAAAAGGAACAGAATATACAAACAGAAAAATAGAAGCCAAAGCAAAAAGTAAGTATGGGTTTCAAAAGGCAGATACTTCAACATTAATAGGAAAAATGGAATAAGGAACTGGGGAAGATTCATTCAAAGACATTAAATAGCACCTAATAGCATGTGATGTGACTTATACCCTGGGTTTTCTAGCCATCAACAACTGACTGTTGAGTACTACGGTACCTTAGTTTGCAGACTTTCAGGCAGACACAGGGCCATCAACACACACCAAAGAAAAACACTGAAAAGCACCCATACTATTTGTAGGCACTTTTTCACTTCTCATTTCCCAGAAATGACAGATAAATTGATGTCAAATTGCTTTCACCAGCTGAGTGAACTACCTATGGTTTGACTTGAAAGAGTCCTCTATGTTTGTTTGTATGTTGCAGACCATTGAGGCTATAGGTGTTTTAAAACTTCCTTTTATTCCATCTTTCACATATAAAGAGTTAACTTTGTAATTGGTTACTTATTCTGAAGAAGTACGTTCAAATTTTTTGACAGCCTCACTAAGTCAGTTTCTACTCTATCCTCCATAGCAGCAGGGCTGCCAGCATTGATAGAACCTTCACTAATTGTCAGCAGTACCAGATAGCTCATTCACAATTTCTGTTGCCGTGTTTTGTAGTTAGGGAAATGCTATTATTTTTCTTTCAGTAGTGTTCCTGATGTGTACATTTTTAATTGCATTCGTTCAACACTGAGATCTTAATCAGTTTTGGTGGTGGTGGTTTTGTTGTTGTTGTTGTTTTCATTTGCATAGCTCCTGGTACTTTTTATTTATTTGCTGCTGTAGATGTACCTCAAGCTGAGCTACAGCCTATGTATATCTAGAAGGAAATTTATTCTAATAACAGTTGTCTATTTCTATGTATTAATCATACTCCACTATTGCTGCTAGCTGTAATGTTAATACAATTAACTAAATCATCCAGAGGGTGGGGAAAAATATCACTGGACCTTCTTAAAGGCCTTCTTAAAAATGGGTGAATGGATAAAATTTTATTCACAACAGCCAGTATTAATTAATTAATTTCATAGAAATGTACAGTAAGAGTGTTAGGAAGTTTTAGTAAAACCCGCTGTGCTTTAGAAAATGCTTAGACTTTCAACTCAGCAGCTTACTGCATCCAAAAGACTGAGTTTTGGAGGATAGCTGGCATTTGGATAGTTGGCAGTGTAATTTACATTAGGCATAAAGTAGAATTTTATGCACAATAAATCATCTTATGGGAAAACTCATAGCTGCAAGAAATCTGTGTTAGAAGGAGAGAGGTGATTAAGGTTGAAGGCAAGCTGCCTGTAGGGTTTTTCATGAAAATAACACTTTAGATCTAAGTCAGCAATCCACACAGCTCTAATGCATGGTATGACCATATCCTCTGAAAATATCCTTCCTTGTGTCACAGTCTGTGTCTGTTTCTGTCTTGTTCTGTGCTCTCTTTCTCTGGAAACATATTGCACATATGTTTTATCGTATGTTTTGCATTTGTAGTAATGTGGAGGTAGAAGAAGGAAGGTGCAGAAGGAGAAAGAAAAAGCTGAAATTACCATCTATGCTGCATTGTGCTGAGCATCAAAATGACTTTAGGATATTGATAAACTCTCCAGAGGCAACAAACTCTATTTCATTTAAACTCTAAGGTCACTTTCAAGCCAAAGAACTTGAATATTTGCTTTAGCAGCAGGAGAAAGTTGGATTCTCTAGTACACAGTGCATTATTGTCTAATAGGAGGGTGGGTGTCTGAAATTGAATTCTTAGATTTATTGTCTTATGAAGGGATACTGAGTATGAATGCGGAAAACATATATGTATATATATACATATATATTTTGTATGGGTGCATATGAACCTCTGGCTTTGTGCTATGTTGTATAGAGTAGAGAGAAGCAAAATTAATGTTTTTAAGGGAGAACTGTTATATACAGTTTATGAGGCTCTAACATTGCTTACAAATTGGAGTGTCTGCTCATGAGTGATTTCTTCTGTAAGAATTGCTTTGCTGTGGAAATGGAACATCGGTTTTATGGTGTTTCTTGTGTTTAGAGTGGGCAATGTTATTTCTAAATGTGAAAAAGACAACCTAAGCAGATCAAGATGACCAAGACACGTAACTTAGAAAAATATTCCTTGTCCCAGATACCTCACAGCTTGGCAAATACTATACTTAAAATCAGGAAATTATTATGAATTCTCTTTATCAATACTTTATTTTCTTGCAAACCTAACTACAGATGGTTAAATCATAACTAAGTCTGAGCAAAGGAGTGGCAAATATTTTAAAGAAAAAGTGTTCTTCTCTCTTGCCACTTTTTCAGAATTAGACTTAACGGGATTTGAGGTTTACTAATACAATTATTGGTAAAGCTCCTGTATGGTATTCCTTTTTGTCCTGTGGGTGAATTTGGTTTTAGAAAGGACCTTTTGTGTCAGAGGGACCATTGGCCCATTGCCTCTAAATGACTGTCTGCATATTCTGAGCTACTTTGCATAAAGGGAGGAACAGGAGACAGTGGTTTACTGTTGATGTAAAACAAAGTAAATCTCTGCCTTTGGGAAGCAGAGACTGTACAAGAGGTAAATTGCTTCTCAGAGCAGTTTGTGAGCAAAAAGTGTTGTGGCTAGCAGCTGCAGCTTGAAGGATGAAGGGGAATTTGAAGATGTGAACAGACCATGGTAAGTAGGAGAACTGAAGCTTGGGTAAGAGGAAGAGCATCCTCATAAGAGTAGTGAAGCAGTACAGACTGCCTTGAAGTACAGTTTTCTATGCAAACTTCTATTGGGATTTGCATAGGGTGATCAGTTCATGAATCAGGAGTAGGTTCCTTACAACTATAGGGTTCAAGAGTCTGCATGACTGAAATGAGAATAATGTAAGATGTTCATGTCCAGAAAAGGGCTAAGAAGCTGGTGAAGGGTCTCGAATGCAAATCTTATGAGGAGCGGCTGAGGGAATTGGGGTTGTTTAATCCGGAGAAGAGGGGGCTCATGGGAGAACTTATTGCTCTCTACAACCTGGAAAAGAGGAGGCTGAGGGGAGATCTCATTGCAGTCTACAGCCTCCTCATGAGGGGGAGCGGAGGGGCAGGCACCGATCTATTCTCTTTAGTGGCAAGCAATAGGACCTGTGGGAATGGTGTCAAACTGTGACAGGGGAGGTTCAGGCTGGATATCGGGAAGAGGTTTCTTCACTGAGAGGGCTGTCACACACTGGAACAGGCTCCCCAGGAAGGTAGTCATGGCACCAAGCCTGTCGGAATTTAAGAAGCATTTGGACTGTGCACTTAGTCATATGGTCTGATTTTTGGGTAGACCTATGTGGTGCCAGGAGTTGGACTCAATGATCCTTATGGGTCCCCTTCCAACTTGGGATATTCTATGATTCTATGAACTACCTGAAAGGAAGCTGTGAGGAGCTGGGGGTCAGCTTCTTCTTGCTGATAACTAGCAATTGGACAAGATAGAATGGCCTCAAGTTGTACCAGGGGAGGTTCAGGTTGGATATTAGGAGAAATTTCTTATCAGAAAGAGTGGTTAGGCATTGGAATGGGCTGCCAAGGGAGGTGGTTGAGTCACCATCCCTGGGGGTCTTTAAGGGAAGGTTGGACAAGGTGTTTAGGGACATGGTTTAGTGGGTAATATTGGTGGTAGAGGTACAGTTGGACCAGATGATCTTGGAGGTCTTCTCCAACCTTAATGATTCTATGATTCTAAAATGCAACAGTTGAATTCCATACCTATTAAAAGGACACATAAGGAAAGGGTGAGTGATTATAACTTCTAGGAGTTCGAACTCCAAAGTTCTAAAGATATTCATAGCTACAAACTAATTTATACAAACTAAGTATTAAATATTAATAATACCTTTCTAAAAATCACTACACTTTGGGAAAGAATATATGATATAGCATATGCCTAACTGCAAGAATTCTTGAGTTCTTGTCTCTGACCAGTACAAGCAATTTACTGACTGAAATTCTTTCAAATTACATACCCGTAAAATGGGAGTAGTGGCTAGGACTGCTGGGCACTATGTAGGCATACATAAGGCATAATGTAAGGCAGTGATCATTCCACTTCTCATCTTCCAACATTGTAGCTACCTATTGAAGTGACTGAACAGAGTTTTGTTATGTTGCTTGTTTGTTATCCTGTTCCCTTAATTATTAAGCAAGCTATTAAGAGACCACCAGAAAGTATCCTCAATAGTGCAATGCACCATATAAACATCAGGAGCATCTAAAGCCTTCTTGAAACAAATTCTGACTATACCAATGCTGAATTTTGCATGCTAAGGGACTTTTTTTTTTTTTTTTAAGTCTCAAGGTAAGTAAAAAAAAAAAAAGAGAGATTCCTGATATTCGTTGTACACAAAATATGCATGCTTTATTTTAGAAAGGTAATTTGATGTTTATTTTGGCATTCTCTTAAGAAAGTGGGGTATTTTGAATTGGAAATGTAGCCACAGATTATCTATTCACAAAGAGCTTGGAACATTCAGCTAAGCATTGAGGGCAATATTTCATAAGAAGGTGCTAAACAGGACTAAGATTTTGGAAAATTCGGGAAATTTTTTTCCTGCCAAGCAACCCATCCAACCATAATGAAGTCCCGTTGCTTGCTGGGACAGATTTTTTGCAATGTGTGGCTTGTGTAATATAGACTCTCCCTGTGTGCAAGAACATGTTTGATAGTTACTTTAAGCGCTGAGTATTTATGTCTTATTTTCAGTTCTCAACAACCTGAAAAACTGTAACGCATCTCTGCCTGAACTACATTTGTGACTTGATGCAACAAGATGCTGAAGAAGTAACTTTACCCCCACAAATTTAGAGATCTGTGTATGCCTTGTGTTATTCTAGAAGGCAAATGAATGTTATTGTCTAAATCCACAGGACTTTCTAGTCACTGTAGCTTTGTCCAATGGATACACTAGAGATTTTTATTTTTTCACCTGTATTGAGAAACAAAGCACAATCTTATGTACCTGGAAAATTGTGTTGATGTTTTACATGTCAGTATCTAGAAATACATATATTTTATTCTTAAAAATAACATTCTTTAATTTCTGAAGCCTGACCTGTCAATCTTGATGTCACTCATATTTCCTGCTTCTGAGTGCCAAAATCCACTGCTTTTATGTTGTTTGGCTTGAGGTCAGCCCTCACAAGCAGAAATTTGGTGAAAAATAAATTATCAATATTTATTATAAAAAGTCTCCTATATTCATTCCAGATAGTTACAACATCACAGGGGGTTAGAAGGCAATATCATTAATTCCAGAACCTTCATAATTTTTCCTTGCACATTATGCACACCTCTAAATTTAACACCAGATTTGGCATGAGATACACAGGAATGTTCCAGCTTCAATACTTCTAAACTTCTCTGACCACTCAAATATCCAAGAAGTGCTGATCTATGACATATCCATCAGCAACACCTACTATGTGAGAATTAAATGTATTACACAAGAAAACATCAGCTGCAGCCCTGTGTATCTTGCTTAACTGTAGTTCAGATTGCTTTTGTTCTGTAAATCTTGTTTTAAAACTTACTTTCATAAAGCCAAAGTATGCAAACAGATGTACTTGTAGGGGCCTCCCTGGTGGATTTGGGGCTATTTTTTTTTCCTGACTTCATCATTTCTACTAGGAACATGTTAAAATAGCATGAAAATAAATGAATATTTTGCCTAATTTTGGCTTTCAAAAAGTGATTTAGTTCATATAATGGGCCCCAGCTAGGGCACAGCTAGGAATGAAAACACCTTAATGCCAGACTTGGCCCAAGGTGAAACCTCAAAGACAGACTTAAAAAAAAAAAAAAAAAAAAAGGTGGTGGTGGTATTTTTTTTTGTTTTGTGTTGTTTTCATTTTTCCTTCCTAAATTGTAACTGTTAAGTTTTTATTACTTCAGAAAAGAAACTCTTTTGTGGCCAAACCTGACTTTTCAGGATATAGCTGACATTGCTATAACCATGCAAAATAATAATAATACAAAATTCAATGTTATGTTTTTAATTGAATCTAATCTTTTTTTTTTTTCTTTTTTCTTTTTTCCCTAAAAGCAGGTTTTTGTTGTTGTTGTTGTTGTTTTTAGTAAGGTATTTTAGCAACTTATTTGGAACATTTTGTGACAATTTATCTTAGTTTTGTACAATTCTGTAATAGTTTTTAGAGTAGCTACAATTCTGATATTTTCACTACAGTCTCATAATGTTTTCTCTGAAGTCAAGTTTCTGGAACCATGGTTTTGGAACCATGGTTTTGGAAAAACTAGACAACTAATGCTCCCTCAGTGAATGGTTTTGAAAGCTCTGAAAATTCTCTGATAGAGCAAACTGAGTTTATACAAAAAGACTTTTGTTAGTAAAGAAATTTCCATATGAGCATGTACAAGCACGTACAATTTCTGGTGCTGAGCTTCCCAAGTCTTTCATGTTTTGCATGAAAAAAAAAATAATCTTCAAGTTACCGTAGGTGAAAAACATAATTTTTATTTATTGCGAAAGCTTTATTTTCGTACTTTCTCATTCTAACTTTAGCTGTTAATTATGGTTAAATTTTCAAATAGTCTTCTAAAAGAGAACAGATAAGCATTATTAGCACATTTTTTCTATGTTTTTTGTGTTCTTTAAAGATACTTTCCAAATGTTTTTAACTGGTGCAACTGAGAAGAGAACTTTTTTGATCTAATTTATTTTTCACTTTATATATATATATATACATATATATAAAACAAACAAACAAGCAAACAAAAAACACAACTATGGACCTCTACAAGGTGCCAACACTGTTTCTTTTCCAAGAAACTCAAGCAGAGCAAGTTTTCACCAAAGAAAAACAGAAATCTCCTTCCAAAATCATAAAGCCATATACTTTTCTTAGGATTTTAGACAGTAAAACATTTGCACAAGAGAAGTGTTCTGGTGCACAGGATGTGATAGCAAATTCTGTTTTCTGAAACTACATACTCAGTATTTATATTTAGTTGAAGAAAGATATTTTATTAGCCAAATTTAAAGATCAATAAGGAAATAATATCCTATTATACATAGAACACCGTTATGTGTATTTTTCTTGCACCCCTTCATTCATAGAATCACAGAATCATCTAGGTTGGAAGAGACCTCCAAGATCATCTAGTCCAACCTCTGACCTAACACTAACAAGTCCTCCACTAAACCATATCATGAAGCTCTATATCTAAACATCTTTTAAAGACCTCCAGGGATGGTGATTCAATCACTTCCCTGGGCACCCTATTCCAATGCCTAACAACCCTTTCAGTAAAGAAGTTCTTCCTAATATCCAACCTAAACCGCCCCGGCGCAACTTTAGCCCATTCCCCCTCGTCCTGTCACCGGGCACATGGGAGAATAGACCAACACCCACCTCTTTACAGCCTCCTTTAAGGTACCTATAGAGAGCGATGAGGTTGTCCCTGAGCCTCCTCTTCTCGAGGCTGAACAATCCCAGATCCCTCAGCCGCTCCTCGTAAGACTTGTTCTCCAGACCCCTCACCAACTTCATTGCCCTTCTCTGGACTCACTCGAGCACCTTGATGTCCTTCTTGTAGCGAGGGGCCCAAAACTGAAAACAGTACTCGAGGTGCGGCCTCACCAGAGCCGAGTACAGGGGGACAATCACTTCCCTAGCTCTGCTGGCCACACTGCTTCTTATAGAAGCCAGGATGCTGTTGGCCTTCTTGGTCACCTGAGCACACTGCTGGCTCATATCCAGCCGACTATCAACCAATACTCCCAGGTCCCCCTCTGCCAGGCAGCTTTCTAACCACTCATCTCCCATCTTACACTGTACATTTTGTAAAATGGTACATTATAATTTCAAAATTCATGTGTTGAAAATACGAAATAGATGAGCTAGTAAAATGATATTCCTAGGTGCTTAGTTAAGTTAAGCTGGGACTATTCTTGTCTTATAAAAATAAAGTGAACTCTATAACACATGAGCCTGACATCTCACTATAAGAATTCTCCTCTTCGAGATAGTGAGGAAGAAGTCAAGAAGATTGAATGTGGCTATGTTACATAGTGTAGGAACATTTAAAGATATTCCTTTTACTTGTAAATTAGCTCAAGTGAAAATATATGCTAACATGACAATACTGCTTTCAGTAAACCACCATAAAATAATGTTACCTCGGATATCTCAGCGAAATTCTTCAGTGTAGACATACACTCTATAAACTCTATAGATATTGTCTGTACCTATTCCTAGACCTTTCCATGTGTACTAATATAAATATCTAAGTAAAACATTCCTTTTTAAAGTACAACTACCCTATTAAATTCTGTAGCTGGTAAAAGATTGATTGACTGCATCATCTTATTCATAAGCATAGAGAAGTATGTAGAGAAGAACATTCTACATCACCTCTTTGATCATGATTCTGTAAAACACTTTGCAAAGCCTCACCCACCCATCTGTCAAATGAATTCAAATGTGAGTCCTGTCAGGCTGTGTTGACAGAGATTTATCCATGAATGAATTTGAAATTCAGAAAGTCAAACTGATCAGGTTTCTGTAGTCATAAAATCCAAATTCACACAACAGAAGCATTAGTTTTCACCTCTCGAACTTAAATGTATTCCTAAAGTTTATACTCAAGTATAACCATTACAGTGTTACACAGAATTAAATTATTTTAGGGAAAAATACACTGCTAAAGAAACAAGATGCATAATATGATGAATGTGCTTGATAAATGTAATCACGGTTACATATTTGCACTTCTAGGAGGCATTTAGTACAAAAACTACTGCACAAAATCAATGAAGCAAAAATTAAAAATGTTAAAAAGTTATTAAAATGTTAAATTAATTTCAGAAGTTATTGTCAGTAATAAATCGTTATCCTATGAGAACTGTTACCAGTGCACTTCCATGCAGATTTGATCTTGGTTTGTTGCTATATCGTGTCTTTTTACCAGTGACTTGGAGAAATATACAGAATTTAATAAGACAAGAGTTACATCAATACAGAAATATACCTGTAAAATTTGAAAAGGACTCAAAAGCTGTTAAATAACTTAAAAGACAAATGCATGGAGGCATGTAATTCTGAGATGGTGCTCTCAGGATGTATGTACATGTGTGATATCTTATGTACATCACTCATACATCTATTATGTATGTTGCTTTCATAAAAGTTGGTGTAAAAGCATTCCCTCCTTCTGTTTCTTCCTATGATATACTTTGCATGTTACTAGACTATCTGTGCCCAGGCATCAATGCCCATTCTGAAATGGGATATATACCTGGGAACCTTTGTTTGATCCTGTTTACACACTGTTTGCAGCCTCATGGGGTCAGGCACATGGAGAAAAATATAATGTTATATGGATATGATTCTGCTGTTTTACAGCAAGAAAATGGAGTTGGAGGACTCAAAAGTGGTACAGGAGCAGGGCTAATCTTCCTTAATTCCCTCCTCAGTAAATAATGTACTTCAGATAAATAAATCATTGTTTAAAAGCTCTGTTTTATAAACTGATGAAATGTACTAACAACATTCATATTTATGAAAATAAGTTTCAACTTGTAAACTTGTAAAATAACCTGTAGCAACAAAGCATGTCTCTTGTGAAATCACCTGGGGAATACAAAGTATTTTGACTGTAGTTTGTAAAGTAGTGAAAGTATATTTGGTTCAAGATGAACAATTGATTGAAAGTAGGTTCCCAGGTATAAATTTATGAGAATGAGATTGTGAGTGTGTAAGAAAGGAAATAATGAGTAACAGAAAATAGAAACCATTGTACCCTATTTAAATGGCCGCAGTAATATAGTATGGAAGCATTTCTTTCTGATGTCCAGACTTTAGGGAACACTGTAGAAAAACTGACAATGGTTCAAAACAGTATATATATATATATATATGTATAAGGTCTGGAATTCTTACCTTAGAGCAGAACAGTAAAGACCCATGAATAAATGGTGAAGTAACTTGATTATGTCTGGAAGAACTGGGATTCTGATGGCAGCACTTTACTCTAGCAGATAAATGTATAAGTAATGGTTGAAGACAAACTAGATAGCTTGAGTTTAGAGTTAGAAGCATTTATTTTACAGAAAAAGCATCATACATTGAAACAATTTTCCAAAGAATGCAAAAAAATAATGTCTTCATAAAAGCAAGGGCTTGGTGCAGAAGCTACTGAAAATGCAGTTTGTGTTAATTGGGAGGTCATATCAGACAGTGATTTCTTCGTGTTCTGGAGAAACCTGTTTTACACCAGGGGGACAATGGTGAATCAAGAAAACAGTCCAGGCAGCAATCTGGAGATGAGGAAGAAACTTTTTTTTTTTTTTTTTTCCAAACATTAGATGGAGCTCACATGAAATCAATGCCTGTGTGTATTACAATACAGTATATCATCTGTCAGGGGAAAATATTCTGAAAAAAAAAAAAAAGCTGGAATAAAATCTTAGTAAGTACAAAAGAATTCCTAGACATTGCTCTACATAGCCTTGAAATTTTCTGCCCTAATTTTTCATAGAAGTACTTTTCCTGAAATCATAATGTTCTATGATTAAATTTCAATTTTTACTTCAAAATGCTTGGAAAATAAATACATATCAGGTAGTTTTGTCCTGGATTGCATCACTTTTCCCACTGAGGTACAGAAAATCAAAAAAAGAGAATGCTTTAAGAAAAGGTTTTGAATGTCCCATTCTCATTTCAGTCAGTAAAGTATATGCAAAGGTGTTCACAAATTATTAGAGGAAATCTATCTCAATTTACTATGTCAGTTCCTAACACTGTCAAAAGCATCAGCAAAGGGAGTCAAAAGTTGGCTTATGGTTAGCTAACATACATTATAGAATTCAGTTTTTCTGACTAGATGAGCATTACTCTTCCAGTCAGGTTGTCGCTGGAGATAATCTTGAAAGGAAAGTTTAAAATTTTCTTTATCATACATTAATATACCTAATCCTTTTCATGCTGTGTTGGATCTGTCCGGGATGAGTCACCTTTCCCTGCAGCAGCCCACACAGTGCTGTGCTCTGCACTCGTAGCTGGAACAGCACTGGTATCACTCCAGTGTTGTGTCTATTGCTGCATAGTGCTGGCATGGCATCAGGACTCCCTCCAAGCCCCCAAGAGCCAGCAGGCTGGGGGTGGGCAAATGATGGGGAGGGGACATCGCCAGGGCAGCTGACCTAAACCAACCAAAGGGATATTCCATAACACCTGATGTCACACTCAGCAATAAAAAGGGGGGCTTTCTTGGGGGAGGGGGCTGTCCTCCTGAACAACCGCTACGCATTTTGAGGCCCTGCTTCCCAGGATGTGGCCAAATATCGCTAGTTGATGGGAAGTAGAGAATAACTTTTCTTCTTTCTCTCTGTGCTTCCGCGCGGCCTTATTGTTTCTTTTGTTTCTTTTTCTCCCCATTCCCTTTCCCTTTAATTAAATCATTCTCATCTCAAACCTTGACCTCTTTGTGTTGTATTTTCTCCCCTTTCCTCTTTGAGGAGGGGGGGGAGTGAGAGAGCGGTTGTGGTGGAGCTCGGCTGCCCACCCAAGTAAAACCACCACAGTCCTTTTTGGTGCCTGACATGGGGCTCAAGGAATTTGAGATAAGGATGATAGTTGAGAGAAGTAACAGGCAAAACATGGACTGGATGATTGTTATGAATGTAATAATTGTGAAGAATCTAAGAAAGCAGTAATTGTGAAGGATATGTTTCATATTAGTGTGGTGAAGGGACGAGGGGTGGTGTGTGTGTAAATTGTCCACCTCGTTGGTGTTGTGAGGATGTTATGTTTATTTTGGTGTGGGGAATTCTTTTCTTTTTTGATGTAAGTGAAGTTTGTGAAGATTGTGATGATTGTAAAGTAAGAGTATATTGTGATTATTCTTAAATATGCTTTTCACAGAGGCAAGGGGTGGAATGTAGTGGGTTTACGTGGCAAGGTTTTGGTAGCAGGGGGCCATAGGAGTGGCTTCTGTGAGAAGGAGCTAGAAGCTGCCCCATGTTTGGTAAGGGCCCCACTGCTGTCCAGAGCCGAGCCAATAAGCGATGTTGTTTTGCGCCTCTGTGAGAGCATATTTAAGACAGGGAAAAAAACGCTGCACCACACAGCAGCTGGGAGAGTGAGAGGAGTGAGGAACAGCCTTGCAGGCACCAAGGTCAGTGAAGAAGGACGGGGAAAGGTGCTCCAGGCACTGGAGCAGAAGTCCCCTGCGGCCTGTGGTGAGGACCATGGTGAAGCAGGCTGTCCCCCTGCAGTCCATGGAGTATCACGGTGGAGCAGGGTTCCACGCTGCACCCCGTGGAGGAGACCACGGTGGAGCAGGTGGACCTGCACCGACGGAGACTGCGGCCTGTGGAAGACCCCTGCCGGAGCAGATTCCAGGCCGGACCTGTAGTCCGTGGAGAGGAGACCACACAGGAGCAGGTGAGCTGGCAGGAGCTGCTGCCCGTGGGGGATCCAGGTTGGAGCAGTTTGCAGTTTGCTCCTGAGGGACGGACCCTGTGGTATGGACCCATATCTGGAGCAGTTCTTGAAGAGCTGCTGCCTGTGGGCAGCCCATGCCGGATCAGTTCAGCAAGGACTGCATCCTGTGGGGGGGACCCCACAGCACAGGGGATGAGAGTGACCAAGAAAGAATGGCGGAGAAGAAGCGTTATGGACTGACCATAACCCCCATTCCCCTGTTCCCCTGCGCCACTCGGGGGGAGGTGGTAGAGGGTGGATGGGGGGGAAGGTGCTTTTGGTTTCTTTCCTTTGTTTCTCACTTCTCCAGCTTGTTAGTAATAGGTAATAAATCTTACTATCTCCCTATGCTGAGTTTGTTTTGCCCGTCACGATAATTACTGTGCGATCTCCTCGTCCTTATCTCAACCCTTGAGCCCTTTTCATCGTATTTTCTCCCCATTCCTCTTTGAGGAGGGGGAGTGAGAGAGTGGTTGTGGTGGAGCTTGGCCACCCACCTGAGTAAAACCACCACACATGCTAATAGCATTATTTGCATAAAAGGTCATGGAAAGCTGATACATGCTTGGAATTAATAAAGAGAGAAAAGAAAGTGATGTTTCATTGCATATAGATGTCTATTTGGAAAATTATTCCAAGTGTATTTTTAGAGAAAAGTTTATGTTGATATACTCATGGGCCTTTAATTTTGTACTGATAATTCATGTGAATAACAGTAGTAAGAGAAAGGAAATAACTGATATTCCAATACCAATCTTACAAATTTAATAATCCGTAGGAATAGTCAGATGAGTTTAATAGCTCCCAGTAGATGCATGCAGAGATCAGAATATGATGATGATTAGTATGCCACACTAAACAGGAAGATGGGCTGAATACTGGCAAGTACATTCTTATTGATGATGCAAAGAAAAAGGGTGCTAAGGGATATACAGCCATTTGAGACATCAGAAAATGCTACAGAGACCATCAGATTTATAACTTATCACCTAATGGGGCTGTTCACTGTGGAAGACAAACTTTATTCTCCTTATGTAGAGATTTGTGAGGGAAACATGAAGGTTGATAAAAATGAAATATGAATAGGAAAACCTGTATGTCTAAGCAATAGGACTGTAGAAAATGTTTAAAAGAAATAAGTTACATTGATCATGAACAACAGCATTCCCAGATCTTTGCTTCCAGGACACCGTTCCCAGCAGTAAAATTTAGGAATGTGTTGCTTGTATAAAGACCAAAAAGCCTGCACTCTGATAAGGCACAGATAACTTATCAGTGGAAGACCTGCGTCCATACACCAGGCAACAAGGCTGCAGCATACCACATACTTCATTTCTTTTCCTGTTAGCTCACCAGAAAAAGACACTATAGACATATACGGTAAACACATATTAAAGAAAAGATAAAACGGGCAGTAACCTTGCCTACGATTTTTAGAGGTTGAAAAAAAGCAATATTGTGAGGACTGGCACATTAAGTCCAAAACTAATACGTTGTCACTCATCATGAAGAACCTCAGAGACATGGTGAAAACTCGGTAGCCAGTGTCCCTTTTTCCCTTGTGTTGCACAAGTGATCCTGACCAGGCGGCTGAGTACATGGCATCCTGATGCTTGTGAGCATGCAGGTGTGATAGCATAAATTCTGTGACAGAAGGTCTGCAAGTGGGTAAAATCATCTCAGACATTTTACAGGTAAGTATCACCTTCCCCTTGCTTAGGTTCTCTCACTGAATGTTGTTTGAGCTAGGATGAGGCTTTTCCTGGCATTGTTTTTATCCATTCCAGGAGATTGGCCATGCCAGGGAACATGGGTGGTATTATGGCTTTGGCTTTGCTACAAATAAAAGAAAGGTCATAGACACTGTTCTGTTGCAATTTGAAAAAGGAAGATACTTAACTTGTGAGAAAAATATTCTGCACATAAAATTTTCAAAAGTAGTCTGAAGTTGTAAATATATGTATATATTATTTTTTTTATGAAACTGTTTATACTTTATGTGAGACAGAAAAGGATAACTGTATTTTACCTCTCTCTCTATGCTTAAGTAAAGGTAAAACGTTCTCTAGAAATTCAAATAATTCAAAACAGTGACCACTGCATTTTCATTGCACATTGTATAGTGCTTAACACAAGAGAATGGAGTTCTCAGTAGCTACCGTAAACACAGATAAATTATTCTAATGTAAGGCTTATAACGTAGGATTATCAGAATATCTGTTCACAATTATTTGAAAAATATGTCAAATGAAAAGAGATGGTAGTTTTACAGGGAAACCAAATGTGTGAACAAATCTTTTTAAGTTTTTGTTATGGTGGTAGTTGTTTTACTTTCTGTTGTACTGGATGATGTTTTATATATACAACATTAAAAGAAATCATGTTTTCAGAGGTAAGGTTCTTGCATACTTTCTTAGACTTACAGACTACATATTTTTAATTCATTTTTTATATTCAAAGCCTTATAGTTTTACTTTTCCTACAAATGACTCTATAAAGATTTCAGAAGAGTGTTTTGGATTATGAGTTTAGCTTTCTAAAAAAACCTCTCTCCTAGTGTATGGTTTAGAATATAAAATTTTACTATACCACATTTTAATGACTTTGAAGAAGATGAACACTATAATGATGACAAAGAAAATGGTGCCATTTCCAAGAATTAACTTAACTACCATCCAGGATTAGTGCTATGAACTTTACTTTAATAAACTCACAAACACTAAAAATGCAACAATAAGGGATACTTTATCACATAGGTTTTAAACAAACAATTTAATATTTAATTTAACAAATATTATCTTCACCTGCTATGAATATGAGGTACTGTCAGTCACTCATTGCAGTTTCTCTGATCTGTACCAGCTGACAACCTGGCCTCAGAAGTATTCTCATAAAAGTGGGGCTGGTAAATCTACCTACTGTTTGTTTTCCTTACTGATTGCATTGCAAGACCCTGTTTTCAGTTGCTTATGCTTTTGCTTAAGTTTAAATGTTTGGACTGGAATTTCCAATCACGATTATGTGTTTTACTAGCAGTATTTTTGTCTATAAAGTGAATGTTTAGATTTACTTGCCATCAGCTCAAAAATCTACCCACATAGTTTCTTGTTATAAACATTTGTAAAATTGCAGTCCACACAACCTCAATCTACAACTAACTTTAGCAGCTAAATTCTTACTGGATTCTGTTAACAAAGGATTAAATAAATCTCTCCCTAAAATGGTGGTTCTGTAAATTTTCTCTAAGAACAGCTGTAAGTAATTTACCTGAGACAACAGTTGTCACATGGAGTCATCATCTAGAAGAAGCAGACACTGCAAAACTTGAACATAAAATGTACAAAAGATATAAATATGATTGCTATGGACTGAATCAATACAAGTGAGGAGAGGACCTCAGAAAACTGAGATTTCAAGCTGGGGAAGTAGACAAAGAGATGAGAAATCAATTGAGAAATACTGAGAACAGATGAGACTGGGAGTGGTTAAATGAGAATACTGTGGCAGAGACCTTGCGCAGCAATGAGGTGTTTGAGTTGATCAACTGAAATACAGAAATGAGCAAGAAAGGATGGACAAAGATTTATTGCAAAGTCTAAAGGAGAAGGAGAGCACTGGGATTCAAAGGTGCTGAAGGAATAAGGGAAGAATGATTGATATGGCACTGAAGGAGAGAAAAGAATTATACAAAGTAGAACTAAGACTTATGTGAGAAAACTGGGTAAAAGTAAATGTAGAAAGAATGGCTGGCCAACAAGGCCATGTTTAGGAGAGAAGTAGAACAAAAGACTAGTCTGGGGTGAGAAATGAGAAGGAAATGAGAAAAGGATGGGCTTTTATTTTCATTTGCAATATTGAAGAAATAATCTTGTAAAAGTATCAGTAGAAGCCCATTGTGGTGGGTTGGCCTTGGCTGGCTGCTAGATGCCCACCCAGCAACTCTCACACCTCCTCCTCATCAACAAAATGGGGAAAGAATAAGACAAAAAAGCTCATGGGTCAAGGTAAAGACAAAGAGATCATTTACTAATTACCATAACTCAAAACAAACAACCTTGAGGGGAGAGGAAATTAATTTGTTTGCCAATTAACGTAGATTTGGATTATGAGAAACACAGAGAAATTAAAGCAACACCTTCTACCCAGCCCACTCCTTCTTCCCAGGCTTAATTTCACTTTCAGTCACAACTTCTCTATCTCCACCCCAGTGCCTGTGACTCAGTGGGATGGGGGGGGGGGTGTTGTGTTATAATCAGTCCATAGAGGAAAGGAGAGAGGAACCCTCCTCTCTGCCACTCCTTCCTTTTAATGCTTATCTTCTGCTCCACTATGGGTCCTCTCAACAGTCTGCAGTCCTTCAGGAAGTTCCTGCTTCAGCACAGGTCCTCCATGGACCACAGTTACTTCCATGAATATCTAAGTCCTCTGTTGTGGGGTTCTCCATGGGCTGCAGTGTGTATATTTGCTCTGTCATGGTCCTTTCCGTAGACCTCAGGGAAATATCTGCTTCAGCATAGTCTCTTCCATAGGCTGCAGGGGAATACCTGCTCTGGCTCCTGGAGCTCCTCTTCTCGCAGAAGCAAGCCCTGCAGACCCCAGATACCAAACCTTGCCATGAGCACCCAATGCACATATATGTCTTGAGAAGAAAATTTCAGAACCTGAATAAAATCTAAGATTTTTGGTTCTTATTGTCACCATGAATAATATCTTAAGAACCTCACCGATGCATCCAAATTTACCTGTTGGGGTAAAACTCTAAGCGTGGTCATAGTGTAGTCTGGCTTGGGGCAGAGCTGGTCCTCACTGGGGCTCGCATAAAACACATTCACTTGGATGACCTTCTCCTGGAAACCAGTGTACTGGGCCTGACTGGGATGGAGTTAAGCAGCCCTGCAGCAGCCCATACAGTTCTGTGCTTTGCACTTGTAGCTAGAACAGCATTGGTGTCACACCAGTGTTTTGTGTACTGGATCACAGGATAATTTTCTGACAGGATCCTTTTTACTGAAGTTCAGAAAAAGGTCTTAGCTTATGCTTCTTCACTCTTAATAGTCTTTTAATATTGGTAAGCATCACTATCTAATTACTCACCTTCTTTGTTAATTTTGGTAAAATATGATTGTAGATCTACATTCAACAGCCAAACAACCAAAGTCAAACAACACGTGCTATTCCTTTTCTGATTTCAGGTATGTACAGAAACCAAACCAAACCAAAACCAATCAACCAAATAAACAACCCCCCCCCCCCCCAATCCATTTCTTTTTCACATAGATGTAATATCCTGGACATTTACCTTGTGCATGGGACTGCATTTTGAAACAAAGAAATAAAATTTCTTAGTGGATGGGGGAGAAAATACCTAGTAATTTGTGACAATGTCTTAGGCAGAGCAATAGAGAGAAAAAGCAATGGACAGGTTGAGCAGGCATGACTTCTTTAAGCATAGATACTTTTGATGGAGTTCTGAGAAGGGACCTATAGCTGTAGATTTTAACCTTTATTATAAATCCAATATAAATTCCACTTTTGAAAATCAAATAAGTATTAAACTGAGTTAAACAATGTTAAGAAGGCATCCTATTGACAAAAACAAATTAGGCTCAGTAAAAAACATTTGTTAAATATAAATGATGGGCTCTCAGAAACAACCTCCATAAAATATAGCAAAATATGCCTTTACAAGTATAAAAGGTAATTAAGAACAAATAATAATAAATTATTATGGAGCACAACTTTATCACGTGGCCAATGTTTCCAATTATTTGTGTAAAATAAAGCCATTTTTTTCCCACTAATGATGTTGCAGATAACTCACTCAGAGGATCACTATTGGTACTAGAACTCTCCAGTTCTTTAATAAGGAGCTCACAGGCCTTGAAATGATACTGATGTAATTATAAAATTGACTCAAAAATAGGAGAGAAAACTTTAATTGCAGAGACATATACCAAGCTATTGTGGAATTGAAGAGTCCATCAGAGAGTGAATAAATGCATGGTGGCCTTGATGTATTTTCACTTCTTACTGAATGTTTAATTGTAAAGGTATGTTGATAAGCTGTTGCCAGTTTCTTCATTAGAAATAATATTTTCTTGTCCATGAGACAAAGGTTATGAACATATACAAATACGTGGGAGAAGTAAAATGCTTTGCACTTTGACAGCAACATAATACAAAGAATTAATTTCATTTGTATATGGTAATTTTCCAATAGTAACTGTCAAAATAGATGAACCTGAGTGAAGATACATGTCAGCATGCCTTCTCTAATCTAGAATGCTTTTAGGTCAACAGCAGAAGTATTCACAGTGACAACCTGTTATTTTAATTAGTTTACTTTCTCTGTCTCCTTATACGTGATCCTGCAGTGAAGCGTATATACTTTATATATCTTAATAGCCTAAGGTATAGGGTGACAGATGAAGACATGCCAAAGGTTTCATTTGAATACTGGGTTCACTTCTGACATTCATATTTTAAAAAGATGGAAGGGAAAAAGAAAAGAACCAAAGATAATCAATGAAAATGTTGAAAGGAATGGTACTTAATTTATTCAGGGAATACATGAGAGAACAGAAAATACATATTCCAATAATGAATGGTATTGAAAAGAAAAACTTTTCCATGTTTATCCTGACACAATCGAAAAAAAAAAATAAAAAGTTAATCAGATGTAAAGGAGACAATGAAAGTACATTTTCACATGAAGTATTCAACTTGTAAAACTCAAGTCACACCAGTAAACAAATGTATACAAAAGAGTGTTTGAAAGACTCAGACTGCAACTTCATTTTTAACTATTGGTGGATAAATATGAAACAGACATAAAAGAATTCCCCTCTACATTTTGTGAGCATATGACATCAATATTCCTTGGCCCAATTAGTGACTGTATTGCTAAAAAAATAGCATACCTAGAAAAGAATCTCCATCCTTTTCTGCCATTGTACATAGCATCAGCCATGTAGAAGTTCCCTTGTCCTTGTTTGTCTGAACAAAGTAAGCACAAGCACAAGTTTCCTCCTGGGCTGGGCCTGTTGTAATAATTTGTGAAATTAGTTGCCTATCCCATGCTGAGAAGAAAATATATATTTTCATATATATAGTATAATATATATATTATTTCTACATAGTACATGTATGTATATATATATATACACGTATATATGCACACGCACACACACACATATATATATATGCATATATTTAAGCCAGTCTAGTCTTTGTAGGAGAATTTTTGCTCATGGAAGCTCTTGGGTACTCCATAGCATAAATTTAGACTCTTTGAATTGGCCCAGCTGAACGTGAGGGAATTAGGTCACCGCCGTCTGCTTCAGATCTAGCCAAAAGGATTTATAGAGCCTCCCATAACTTCCTTTGTACAGTAACATCCTATCTAAAACCCAAGGAATGGATAGCGTGTTGAATTCTTTAAAGATATCCATGACTTTAAGCACTGTTGCATCTTACCACTAGGGGAAACTGCATGATCACACCAAGGGTGGAAGTTTAGAGACTTTCTATAGAGTCGACTGGGATTTAAAAGAGAAAAAAAATGGCATAAAACTATCTTCATATTCTATGTAACTCAGAAGGGCGAGGAGTCTGTGTGTGTCCTAATGTCACATTTTAGCAGTATCAGAGATTCCAATGGCATCTGAATGAATTGCTTAAGCTCATTGCCCGTGAACTGCACACGTAACATAAAGCTGTCATAGTGTAACTGAGAATTGGAGCTATAATATATCACTGCAGGAATTAAATGAAGTGAATATCCACTCACTTTTATGAGAATGCTGCAAGTGTTGGGTTTGTAAGGTTAACTTTGAAATACTGTACTGCAGTGACTAGACTTTCAGGTCAACTGAGCAGGATTGCAATAGGTAGGGAGATTTTCCTCTTCAAACAAGAATTTGCAAGCCCAGCAATGCATGCAGGAGAAGCAATAAGTATACAGCCCCATTGTATATGACCTCTTGGTAGCCCTAATATGCAGTGCTGAACAATGCACAGCCTGGGCCTAATTTACTGGGAACATTATTGCAAGTTAAAATAGTGCTATGGGAAAGCTGAAGTGTCCGGTCCTTTATAATAAAGACTGCTCTTATAAATCAGTGATAGTATCAGACATCTTATATTGTCGTGGATTTAAAAAATGCAATGAAAAGTGTGTCTGAAAGAGTTAATGAGGGAATTCAAGAGCAGTAAAAGATCACAAGACTAGCTGTTTAGCCCAGCCAAAGAAAATGGTGGTAAATTGTAACCAGGTGTTTTTATTTCCTGATTCTCAAAGTTTTGCAAACTCAGCACTCTGTGCTAGAAAGGGCAATATGTAGACTCACATGCACAGAACATTCATCAGATTCACCCAGCCCTTATAAGACTTTAGACTTCCCAGCTTAATTTCATCAATTACCATTGATATATATCCCAAGAATCTTGGAAGTGATATGACTGAAGAGAAAACTATGATATAGGTGGTCAGATAGATATAGCACCATTAATTTTGTTATTTTTGAGTTTTGCATATTCTGCCAGTTTTTTTTTTTTTTTACTTTTTTTTTTTTTAATGATAAATAAATGTTACTTCAGTCACTGGATAAGAATATCTTCATAGTCTGTCTTCCTAGCATCAGGCTGGGGACTGTGCTACAATTCCGATTTTAAAACTCCACTGCACATATTTTAAGTGGCTTTTTACATGAGAGATAAAAGTATAGAAGGATTTGAAAACATGGTTAATAAGTGTTTCTTTCATTCAAACTGCAAGAGAATCTAAAAGAAAATCTGAACTTCAAAATGTTCTTTAACTAACACTTCTTATTTGTTAATTACATGGAAGATTCTTCAATTTCCTTTTCAGCACAATGGGTATTTTCCTTCCTTTTTAGCTGCCTATCACATTTAAAGATACATTTATTCCCATTTTTGGAATCCCGTCCTGTTACCTGCTGGTGGACCCAATCGATACAAGTCTGCTATACACACTGTGTACATATATTTTTTTTTACATTTATGCCCTGAACAACATCACAGTAAACATCAAATGTCTGTGTTATGACCAATGTGTATCTTCTATTATCAGGTAGATATGGAAGCTTAATGGAAGTTTAGATACCTAGAACTTAATTCAGTCAAGTCCCTACAGTCCATGCAGATATATAGGTAGCAATTATACTTGTTTTAAGCATGAACTGAATTCCCAGGGTGTGATTCACTCATCTGAACAATAGGTGTCTACTGACATCTGAAAAGCACTAAGGTTTCCAAAGCGTCTTCATAAGCCTGGCAGATATGATACAGCACTTGCAGGATACCTATACTATTGTGGAGTGCTAACTGGAACCCATGGTATCCTGCAACATCTCACATGGCAATGGACACCTATACATAAGCAACTGAATCACACCTTTCATTATTAACTAAATCAGTTATTTCACTGAGCTGCTCAGCTCTGTCAAGAGAGAATAGATTTGGCCATGTTCAGAAGCACATCTGCAAATGGGAACTTAAAAGGAAAAAAATGTATCCCTTAATAAAGATTAGATATCAAGTGGGAGACAGTTCAAGTGAAGTAATATTTCATTTATTGCTAATTAGCTTCTCAAGTCTTTTTATGAGATATGGTTCTTTGAACTGAAAAGAAGATTTCATCCTGACTGATGCATTGGCTCTGTACAAAATTGTTGGCAGTTTTGCACAGTTAGGCTGCTAGAAATTTGGCTTCCATTGACAGAAGAATATGGGTCTGCACACATTAAGAGAAGATCAAGAAAGATGAAAAAATTTATTAGGGAAATAAAGAGGTGATTCAGTCAAAAGAGTTGTTTGAACTGAGTATTGAAACTTCAAATTTGTACCATCTGCAATGATGTGAATACACCATTGGCATGAAACAAGCTGATTTATTTCATATACTTGGTTTAACACCTGTCAAATTGCAACAACTGTTAGACATTAATCCAAACTAAAAAATGTTTGACATTGTAGTTGGTAAGAAAAGACCATTCAGTAACCCATGAGTTGTCCAGTACTCAGCTGGCAGTTGGACTAGATGATCTTTGAAGGTCTCTTCCAACTGAACTACTCTACTCTACTCTACTCTACTCTACTCTACCCTACCCTACCCTACCCTACCCTACTCTACTCTATTCTGAATAGAAATTAGATAACATAGTGTTGTTTCTTTTGTGCATAATGACAATGGAAGTATTTGGATAAATCTTTTTTTCAGTTTTGGGGGGAAAAGTTTTTCATATCACATATACAGCAAGAAAGTCCATATATATAAGGACTGGTCTGACACAAAACAATGAAAGCAAAGAATTTCACAGTTTTGAGTAACGTCTGCCATGCATTCCTGCACACAGCATTTGTCTTCACAAATTACAGACATTGTAGTCAGGAATCCCAAGTAGTTCATAACTGGCATTTTATAATTTAAGACTATGAATGTTCTTGTTTGCATTTTTTTGTCCTTGCACTATTCGTCTGAGAAGTATGCTGGCAGAGGTGGAGGAAATTGAGCTATAAATAACAAAGGAGACACTTCCATATCTTTTCAAAGATAGATGACTTTTGACAGCAAATGGTCTTGAAATAAACTCTCTTTGCTCTCTGAAAATCTGAAAGAGATTTTGTTGTTGTGTTGTTGTTTTGTTTGTTTGTTTTGACTGATTTTTGCAAGTTTAACCTTATGCTTAAGCTTTTTCACCTTAAGATACAACATGTTCAGCAGTGGTTTCCATGGAAGTGCCACTGTGATTTCTTTCACAGGATCAGGTTCTTTGCTGATGTGTTGATACTGAATCTCTACAGTGCAGGGTTTCCCTTTCACAGAAACCTAGATTTCTGTTGGATGCCTTTAAAAATAAATAATATCAAGAAGGAACTTAATATCATACTTAAGAGACAGCTTTAGAATAGAAATGCACTGAATGCATATTTCTTGTTTGCACTGTCCGCATGGTACTTAGTGAAGGTATACACCTGTTTTATGATTTAAATATATTGTAAACATTTTATTGTAGTGGGAAATTCTTCAAATAAAACTGTGACACTGGAGTACTGCTCTTCTTCCCCTAAACCAGATTGCAGAATTCATCTCCCTCCCCCACTTTTTTTTGTTTTGTTAAACCATGTAATCCACCAGGGATGTATGCAGCTATAATATAAATACAAAGGCCATCCTTTGAAAAAGAGAGAAAGGAAGAAGAGGTCACAACATCCCTCTCTTTATCAGTCCTTCCAGTTAATCCTTGTCTGATCAAATAAGGTAAAAATCCATATGTTGAAGTACCTAAGACGAGACTGAATGGGACATAATAAAAATTTCCACTACAAGAAGGTTATTCTATAGATTTGCACTGAAGGTTTTCTTTATGTTCTCCTCTTAAACATCTTCTCAAAATGCTGCCAAAATGCAGGGACCTGTGGCATTTCTTCAGTACTGAAAAAGGAAATACTCCATGTAACTGCTCTAACACTGTCTGTTTTGTCTAAATGATAGAAAAGTTTGACAATGTGTATTATATATACTTTTTTTACTGCTGAGAAAATTGAAACATTTGCTGATATTCAGAGAGCCAGGATCAGATTCATACAATAGTCCTGAAACAAAAATTTTAAGCAAACACTTGGACTGACATAAAAGCAAATTTCAGACATTTTTCATTCAACTACAGATAATTTAGATGGTAATATTTGGCTCAATTTTCTATGTTCCTTTCACTTGGTCTTGCTAGCTCTAGAAGAGGCAGGAAAATTCTTCCATTTAAATACCACAAAAGCCAAGGTTTAATTTGAGGTGTGAAAATTTTCTCAAAAAAATGAATAGCAAAGAATAAGAAGTAATGTAAGTATCTAAAATAAATATGATAAATTACTTGTTTGCTATATATTTTGATAAATTTGATACTAATGAGACTTGAAAATAGTAATACAGGTGCAAATCAAGCATCTTTCTCAAAAGTCTTAATAACGTGTTCTTTTTTTTTTTTTTTTTTCCAATGATTAGTATACTAAAGAGCTAACTGTATTATAAACTGGATATATATATATATACACATATTTTATTCCCAAGGGAAAGTTTATAGAAGGGTACATATATTAAGGTATGTATAGACTTTCATTCATACAGAGCACTAATAACAGGTCCTGAAAGCAAGAGCTTATAGTGTGATAACTCTGGATATTGAACCAAAAGTAAAATAGAGGGATGGTGAAGTCTGCAGGACACTAAACATTAAAGACTACCCTGATTAACACTAAACATTAAAGACTACCCTGATTAAGACACCGCACATAATTGATCTTTAAGGTGGTCTTCAAGTCAAGAGCCCCACAAAAGCTACAATATGTAAGTACAGTACAGGAGTATTTAGTAACCATCAAAAGAGCAGTCTGGAAAAATCCAGACATTCTACTTCTGCAACTAAGTCAGTTGGTTGTAACTACTGACTGGACTGACTGACTTGGACTGACAATGCTGTCACACATACCCAGGAGTGCTGTGCTTAATTACATTTTGTGGTTTGGCTCCAGAAATTACTTGCTTCAGAGAAATAGCCTTTATTTACTGAGAGACCTGGCACTTGACAATGCAGAACATGCAAAAGCAGTCCTTCACCTCCAGGCTTCCCATTCCTGGGGAAGCTGCACTTACTGTTGTGCAATTCCCAAAAGAAGCTCTATTTATTTTTTATTTTTTTATTTTTAACCAAAATGGTCTAATATTGAAATAATACAATTCTTGATTGTTAAGATATGTGGTCAAAACTCATCTGCACAATGACAAAGGAGCACAGAGAGGTATGTTCACATAAAAGGAGTTCACATAAAGGAGTTCACATAATTCCCTGCCCTGGATACTCCCAGGCCTGTGACAAGAGCCATCAGAACACCACAGGCCCATCTCTACAAGCCCAGAGGAGCACAGAGGCACAGCAGCAGGAAGGGAACCCAAATTAAGGACTCAGAGGAAGGGGCGCCTTGTCTGGGCCCCTGCCAGTTGTGTCCCAGGACACTCTCAAGCCCAGTGTCCAGGTGTGAATCCCATCAAGATGAATTAGGGCATGATGACAAGTGGCAGCTACTGGGCAAACTGAGTATGTGAGACCTGTTATTGGAGGGATCCACACTATATATATGTATGTATGTATGTATGTATGTATATATGTGTATATGTGTATGTGTATGTATATGTATATGTATATGTGTATATGTATATATGTACTAGTGGGCATCCATCCTCCTCAGCCAGAGAGGGGAACAGGATGAGGCCATTGATGCTGTCTGTGTGCTTAAAAAGCACTAAGTGTTTCTGTCTGTGTTATTAGTGTGGTTGACTGTGTATATTTGACCTGGGGAAACAGAGCTGCAGCAGCCTCACCTCTGCTGGGCTGCTGGGTTCTGCCCTGTTCACTAACACTGATATTTGGAATCAGCCTATTAACTATATTTTTCTAATAATCTATCATTAAACCTATGAGAGTTTTGTACTGTCATTTGGACTTCAGCATCACCGCTGAAGTATCACCACTGCTATGGTGACAAGGTCTGTTTTTATCCTCAGGGATCTCTCAGTGATCTGTCCTAGAGTTAAATGCCTTGGCTTGCTCTGCTGTTTAACCAGGATTCTCTCAAGCAAAACAGAAACCTCCATGTCCCTGGTACCCTTATTTTCTGAAAGCTGAAGCACATGCTGTCTGCTACTTTGGCACACCGTTTTGATTGTCATCGCAGCCAGCTGAGGTACTATTGTGCTAGTGGTAGTGTGACTGGCAATCACGTATTTATCATTTACAGTCTGTTATTTACTTGTAGCTTTTGTCTCTCAGAACAATAGTCTCAGCTAGTGTATGTTAACATTTTTAACGTTAATATGTAATTTTTATTTCAAATAATGCAAATAAAATGACTGCTACTTTCTGCAGGGGGACATAATTTCCATGGAGCTTTCTGTTAGGAACTTGTTTGGTTGGCAACTATGAAAAATCTTGATAAATCCGTTTGTCTCTTTTTATATGAGACAAATATAAAACATTCATTATCCTTCTCAGATATTTCAATACCTACACGACAATTATGTTTTCAACTTATTGTATTTATTTTTTTCTTCAATATTTTAAGGCTCCTTATCATGATTCCTCAGACAAACTAAGTAAGTTTCAGCTTGAACTGAGAAGAAAGCTCAGTGAAAGATTTTATTCATTTCTCTAGCCATAGAAATAGATGACATATGATGTTTTTTAACTAATGTTGGCCTCTGGTGAACAACAACAGCAGAATAATACCAAGGGACTATAGCCAAAGCCTCTGTGTTAAGTCTGACACTGAGTTTTACTAAGTGCCGTGAACCACAAGACAGTGGTCTCCAGTTTGACTCTACTATTGTGAAAAGACAATACCAAACTTCATGATTTGGTCATTTACTCATTTAAAATTCTCAGTAAGTTAGTATAGGAAAATCTTTATTTACCATTTCCAGTTTCTCAGACATATTATTAAATTTTATATATACTGAAGATTCTTAATTAGCACCCCTTCAGAAGAGACTCAGATTAGGTGAAAGCATCCTACTTAGTCCATGGTTTTCAGAAGTCCCTGAGAAGCAGGACCGTAGTGTGTGTGGTGCCAGAGCATTGCATTCACACTCCCTGATGCAGCACTTTAGAAGGTTACTCTCCTCCAGCTTTGCTGAGTTACCGGGAAAGGGTAACACAGGCACTTTGTGCCAGTAACATCTCTTCTGTGCTCCTGTCTTTCTTCATATCAAATAGGTATATTTATTCCCTTTGCTTTAGCCTGATAACGTTCTTATTTGAAACGTGATCAGTGGTACTGGTGAACTTTTCTATTGTTTCTTGATAAATCACCTTGGTAAATATTAGTATTTTGTAGCTTGCTGTAGATTCAAATGAAACAACTCGTGCTTATCATAGCCCCAAAGCTGTTCTCTAGGGGGGTACTTCATTTGCCAGGATTTTATTGGATTTATTTATTTTTCGTATTTTTGAAAGAACCTTCTGTGCTGACACATTTAGCACATTATCTTTTAAGAAGTTTCATCTGGTCTCTAGTAAAAAATATTCCTATGCTATAAATGAATTACATTTTTTGGACCTGCAAAAAAGTTAGATATACATATATATATATTTTTTCTTTCTCTAAAGTGATCAAATATAACTATCTAGGGAGGTTCCCTTTCATTTCTTGTTTCCAGCGTAACAGGCTTATTCAGTTTCTTCAAGGACCTCTGTTTTGGGACTTGAAAAGTTTTTCTAGCAGCATAATTAGGGGGTAGCAAGCTCTTCTTGTTCTGTGAGGTGCTCTGTTTGGGCTTTTAGGTCCTAAATGGGTTTTTGGACCCTTTCCCGCTTATTTTGATCCAATATTCTTAAAAAAAAAAAAAGAAAACAAACAAACAAAAAAAACCCACCACCACCACAACAACAACAAAAACTGATCTGAAACAAGCTTTTGACATTCTCTTAATCCTCTGTGTGGGCTGCCAATCATCAGCTTTTAATAGATCCTACCTCTCTCCAAGAAATTATCTAGAAGCATGGATCTTTGAGAAGATTTGAATATCCCATTATACATCATGCTGCATACACCTAAAACCTTCTGATTTCTATTTTATCTCTTACAGAGAAGACCCTCCTCAAACTTCAGGAGTAGCTTTCCAAGCTGAAATGAGTCACAAACTTTCCTACAGTTTCTCTTTCCTCTTGTACAAATATAGTGAAAACCATATTATCGCATATTTCAGCTTTACATGGGATGTAGTCATTATCTATGTTTTGATAGTTTCCAAGCTAAGGAAGAGCTTTTAATTAAATTAAGTATATCAGGGTGTGCTATATCCTCCCAATTGTTTTTCTTTTACTTACAATCCAGTCTTTGCAGATTCAAAGAAAATTGCCTTTTAATATGCTTGTTGTCTTTCATATTTTCAGAGTTAATAAGCTCTAACTGTTCTCTGATCTCTTTGATTCCTCTATTCTTGCTTTTATTTTGATTAGGTATTTATTTTTGCTGGTTCATCATTCACAGTGTCCAAAATAAGCATTCATTATTCCATGATGTCATTCCTTCGTCTTTGCTTAACAAAAATAATTTCCTTCTTCATTGTCCAATTCCTAGACTTCTCAAGTGTGAGAGGCTAGATTGCTTAAAGGTACTACTCTTAGTATCTGGGGACTATCCAGGCACAAAGGAAAAAGGCAGATTGTAGTGCAAAGTCACATAGTGGTTCCTGGTTAAACTCACTGCTACTGTGTGCCAAAGGGTGAAAATGACTGTATGTACATATCACCAAATCTGGAAGTGTGGCCTTTTGAGGTGTATGCCCCACCACTGTTCCAGTGCTGCAGAGGAGCAAGATCTAGGTTCTCACCTGCCATGCCCCCTCACTAAACTAGAACTACAGCTACTTGATCTGGGCAACCAAAAGATCACGGTCATTGCAGTTGGGAAGTCAAAACAGGGAGGGCTATGATGGTGCATGCTGTTCATGAACTCAAAGCAGTGGTTATTCCTCATTGTGTTCACTCCACTCTGAACTTCTCCTGGTATGTCTTTACTCTCTCATTACCATATGCTTCTTGTTGCCAGGTGAAAAAAGAAAATTTTATGCAAAATGACAGGATACTGTGGCAGAGAAGAGGTAACTGGTGCAGTATTTATTCTCTTTATTGCTGAATCAAAAGGCTTTAACAGAGCCTCTTTTCCAAGCCTACAGAAAAATTAACTCCTCCTGTGTGGAAAATAACCACAAAAATACTGCATTTAATTAGTGTGTGGGAACACTTTATGGCAAATATGTTGAGACAGAATGAAAATTCTCCTCACCATGCTGCAAGCAATTCTTCTGTTTCAATTTTTATAATTAATTGTGACTGAAATTATGTGTTTTATGAGCCCCAGCTTTATTTTATTGGTTGTTACTACTACTGTCTGTGGGTGGATATCTTTCATGGTGAAGGATATATTTTCTGCTTGGCTGAGGTTCTATTTCAGTTTTCAGGTGTCCTTGCCATATTGCATTATTTATTCAAGAGAAAAATATTAAGACTTTCCCTTGAAGAGTTTTAAATAGCTTGCTAAAAGCTCAGTTATTTTCTTTCTTTCTTTCCTCTTTTTTTTTTTTTTTTGGCTTCGTATTGCTTTTTGTAAGTCCTTTGGTCCATAGAGGTTTCTGTATGATAAATTAAAATTTAATTCTGGTATACACTCTTCCATTTAACCATCACCTTAGGAATTCACATTTATATCACTTATTTTGTTTTATATTCAATTCTAGGCTTTCTCTTTTCTCTCGAGCCCAATTACCACTGAATGAAAATATATCTGTTAGGAAGTGGAGCTTTTTGAAAGTGTCCTGTCAGCGCTTTGGAGAGGGGCCAATCCATTTCAGAACTCATATATTTGCGTACATATACGTATATATACATATATATATGTATACATGTATATTTTTATGTAGAAAGAATGTAGGATGGGGTAGATGAGTGAAAACAGGCATTAGTAAAGATAAATGACAGGAAACTGTGTATGTTGGTGTGGGGGGAATGAGCATGAGACAGATGGATGGAGGGAGGGAGGAAGAGGATAATAATTCACCTTGTGGTTCTGGAATTTTCTTCTGAGTGAGCAGATGCTCTTCCTCTTGATATCAACAGGGTATCTGAGTATGTACAAAGTGCAGACCCCATCTGATAGATTGGGATGGAAGCTGTATAACTGACTTAAGTGATACTAATAGAAGGGGAAAAGGTTCTTTTATCTTGACTCATAAATCCAGACTTTTCTTAATGCATGCACAGTATCTAGTTTCAGGAGATTCCTTTGGCTGTGCTTGCTGCTTGCAGTCAGCATCATTCTCTCACTAATGCTGCAGTGAGGAATGTGAAGGTTCCTAGTGCAAAACATGCTTTCCTACCCTACAGCGTTTATACTAGAAAGAAAAGCCTATTTTAACATGTGAACTTCAATATATACTACAAGCATTCTACAAAATGTACATACTTATCAAAACATCTTACATTATATCTCAGCACAACTAATCAAAGATTGCTCTTCATGCCAGCATGAGTGTATTGTTTCAAAATGCTAGTAATCAAACAACTACTGCAGTCTGGGCAGAAGTTCACACAACCGTCAAACACATTTTTCCATTGCCTTCTTGCTAAGAAAATGAAATTCAGAACACTCTGCTGAACATAAATAATGCTATAGCTAAAGTTTTTTTTAAAAAGACAAAAAATGTAATACTATTCATTTTTCATATCAGTTTTAACATTGTACCTGCACCTTAGATTAAGGAATAGAAGTTGATGTTATGTATAGGGATAGACATGAAAGCCTGAAGAGTCAAAGTTGCTGCAAGGTATCACAATGAAATTCTCCAAGGTTTATGCAAAGCAACATTTACAACTGTAGCAATTTTATTATATAAATACAGATTTAATTATTTTTTATAACTAAATTCCAGTAAAACAGCAACAAAACTCAGTATTCAACAGTCAGCTGTTGAGGTTGCAAATATTGCCACACAGTAAATTGTCAAAACCTAAAAAGTCCAACTAAATCTCCAGTATAAATTGACATTAGCTCCCAAGTTTGACTGAGATCCTGGAGGAACTAATAAGTTTGTGACTGTAACTCCAGAACAGGGTGGCAATTAGAAAAGTTGGGATCTTGTGGATGCCTCATTCCTGGAAGTCTTCAAGGCCAGGTTGGATGGGGCTTTGAGCAACCTGATTTTGTGGGAGGTGTCCTTGTCTATCTATGGCAGGGGGGTTGAACTAGATGATCTTTAAGTTCCCTTCCAACACAAACCATTCTATGATTCAATGATTCTTTGATCTTCTGATTTAACAGTATATTCCTCAGCTGGTCATCTCTCCTTGATATTTCTCAAAATAATTAATAATTCTTCTTATTTTGCCAAGGCCCCAGAGAGGTAGGACAATGCTATTCTCATTCCAGTTATCTAGATAATACAACCAGTTCGATGTCACTCAGCGCTCCTGCAGCAAATGCAGGAATCTAAATGCTACATTTCTGAATCCAGCCTTAAGGCACAAACATGAAGCATTTTTGAACCTATATCTAATGCAAGATACAAGGCAAGACCATGAAACACTGCTCACAAACAGTCCTAAAAGCACCATTGCCCATAGATGGTTATGGCTGGGGCAATAGCTACAGGATAACTGAGAGGCCGGTTACAACAATTTTTGTGATAAGAGCTCCACCACTGGCATTGTGGACATGTAGTTACATAGCATGCAGATGTTCCTTGTTAAACGTTCCTTTATGTGATGGAGCTTCTTCAGCTTGGTCACGTTGTATTCCTTCACTCAGAAACCAATTCCACAGCATCCTACTAAAAACTGAAGGACATTTTTAGTTCTTCCTGTATACACCTTGAATTTTAATTGATACTGGTAACAAATATTAGAATAGCTTTCGGAGCAGCATGGGTTGGAGAGATTCTCAGATCTCAGCAAAACAAACAAGTATTTGGCAATTACTGAGGCCACAAAATAGTTTTAAAGAAAATGAAAGACAGCATTTTGCCAGAAGGAAGTTTATGTTTGAAATTGTGCAAGCATACCACAGAATAGGATATCTATTCTCACCGAGTCTATCTACACTTGCTGAGGCAATCGCCTCCGGGGCAGACATGTTCTCTTGTGGAGCAGGGAATCACAGCATGCAGGGGGCTTCCTACATCAAGACCCCTAAAGGCAGCCAAGGGAGCTGACCAGAGATGGCAGCCCTTGTGAGAAGAGCCGAGGAGGCTTGGGTGTAGCCAGGCGCCCCCCCCCCCCACCGTTCTGATACAAAGGCAGATCCTAGGGATTGTGAGTGACCAGCAGTGCAGTGACCAGGTAGGGCAAACAGGGCAAGGCACGTCAGTCAGGGAGCAGTGTGGCAGTGGGCACAGGCAGGGTGAGCAGGGAGGGCTCAGGACGGGTCAGTTTGTATTTTGGGAGCAACAGAGGAAGGGCCTTCTACTGTAACAGAAATGGTGTCTGCCTCCTGAGCTTGCCAGTCTGAGGCTGAAACACAGATGGAGGGGCTGCAACCATCCCAGGTAGAAGCCCACACCCAAACAGACCTCCTGAGGTTCGAAAGAGCTGCCCAGACCCTCAGTTCCAGGGAACTCCAGTCTCTGGAAATCCCCCTAGGTCCTGAAGGAAGTTGGGGATGTCATGGGTGTAAGTGTGCCCAGCTGGATGAACTTTTCAAACAGGCATCTCTCTTACGAAAGGAGCTCATCAGGCAATGTGGCATCCAGGAATCTGAGCGGGAAATTGACAAATGGTGTTATGCACTGACACGGGCCAAGCAACAGCCCTACCTTAAGTCCTAGCAAGGGGAAGGTAAAGAAGCTTCCAGCCATGAACCAACAAATTCATAAGACTCACAAGACAAGGGAGAATGGTCCTTTGTCTCTGCTTGGAGCCAGAGGCGAAGTCTCCCCCTTGCCCTTGAAGTGCCCCTGTGCAACAGATATGGTGTTCTGTTGTAGGACTCTAGGAGTAATATCAAAGACCTCAGAAAGGCTAACTATAAGATGTTAGCTCAGTCTACCACCTGCAACCAAACCAGTGCCACAAAAAATGTCACGAAAAGGGTATAATTAGAGACCCCTCTCTGAGAGGCACCGAGGCCCCCATTTGCCATACAGATAACCTCATCAGAGAGGTTTTCTGCCTGCCTGGGGCCCACATTTACAACATTACGAAGAGGCTACCAAGCCAGGTGGGTCCCAAAGACTACCACTCCTCCTTACTTTTTCATGTAGGATCAAACAAGTCTGCAACAAGGAGACTCTGAAATATCAAAAGGGACTTTATGTCCATCGGAAAGAAGTTGAAGGGATCAGGAGCCAAGTAGTGTTCTCCTCTGTCCTTCCAGTTCATGACTGGGACCCAAGAAGAAGGTGACGACCAGACCAAGAGAACATTTGGCAGTGAGTCTGGTGCCATGCTCAAAGTTTTGGGTTCTATGATCTTGGACGCACTCTTGAGAGACCAGGCATGCTGACACCAGACGGGGCACAGCTGTTCAAGTGGGGCAAGATTTCTGGGCAGTAAGCTGGCTGGGTTTAGGAAGGCTTTTAACTAGATGCGGTTGGGGAAGGAGATGTATCGCTGAGTGAAGGAAGCAAACCTGAGAGCACTGCCACTCTACAAAACAACAGGGAAATACTTGTGAACTGTCCAAAGCAATCAGGAAGGGTTCTTCTGGAAAAGCAATGGGACTGATAGCCAAACTGAAGTGCCTTTACACCAATGCACACAGCATGGGAAACAAGCAGAAGGAGTTGGAAACCATGGTGCAATTAAACAAATATGATCTGGTTGCTCTCTACAGAAATGTGGTGGGATGGATCACACAACTGGAACACTGGAATAGAGGGCTACAAGCTCTTCAGAAGAGATAGACAGGGATGGAGGAGAGAGGGTGTTGCCCTCTACATTAGGGAGGGGATTGATTGCAAAGAGATGCCTCTGAGAAACAGCCACAGACAGGTTGAGAGCTTGTGGATGAAAGTTAAGGACCACACCAATAAAGGACACCTTGTGGTCAGGGTCTACTATAGGCTGCCTGATTAAGGGGAGCCTGTTGATGAGGCTTTCTTGCTTCACCTACAAGAATTGTCATGCTCACACTCTCTCATTCTGATAGGGGACTTGAACCACCCGGATGTCTGCTGGAAAAGCTACACAGCAGTTGTAAACAACCCACAAGATTCCTAGAGTGTGCTGAGGATAACTTCCTCGTCCAGGTATTAGACAAACCAAGCAGAGGAGAAGTGTTACTTGACCTGGTGCTCACCAATGCCAACAAATTCATTAAAGAGGTCAAGGTTGGAGGCAGTCTGTGTGGCAGTGACCATGCCCTGGTTGAGTTTGTGATCTCAAGGAATACGGGCATGGCAAAGAACAAAGTCAGGACCCTGAACTTCCAAAGAGCAAACTTCAAGCTATTTAAAGACCTAGAGGATGATATCCCCTGGAACACTGTCCTTAGGGAAGACGGAGCTGAATAGAACTGGCAACTCTTTAAGGATGTTTTCCTTAGAGCACAAGAACTCTACATCCCCCTGTGTAAGAAAGCAAGCAGGGAGGGCAGAAAATGGAGTTGACTGAGCAAGGACCTGCTCGTCAAACTAAGGCACATGAAGGAAATGCCCAGGCAGTGGAAGCAGGGACACATGGCCTGCAAAAAGTACAGAGATGCTGTTCGGATATTCAGAGATGGGATCAGGAAAGCTGAGGTACACATGGAGCTGAGCCTGGAAAGGGATACAAAAAATATCAAGAAGGGATTCTATAGGTACATTGCTCAGAAAAGAAAGGTCAAGAAGAGTGTACACCCTCTGATGGATGAGAAGCGTGAACTGGTAACAAATTCCTCAGCTCCTTCTTCATCAGGTTTCTCAGAACTTCATTCAGGCAAAGTCATCGCATGTACTCAGCAAAATCAACTGCTTCAGGGAAACAGTTGTGCAGAGATATATACTTGACTTTGGATGGGCCAAGGATAGTCCAGAGAAACACTAACTTGCTGCCCCAGGAAGAAAGAGCTTCAGCCAGCCCCTATGAACATACAGGAATGACCCCTTAAATAAAAAGTGTGTCTTTGGCAATGTGACAGTCAAAACTGGTTCAAAGATCCTGCAGGTACAGACCTATTAGTGTAGAAAACACAGAAAAATTGTCAGGGATCAACCTTTCTAATAGGAGATAACATTATAATTCTTACTGTATGTGAAGTTTTCCCACTGCTGAAAGTTTGCAAATCCACAATTACTTCACTTGTATTATTCACAACAACGTTTCAAACTTTGAGCATGCCTGCTGCTAGCTTCTGTGGGAAGAGCTGTCACAATCTTAATGGTGTGAAGAACCAAATCCATATTTCAACTGATTAGTGCAATGTGAATTTCCCAGTCTGATATTTCCAGGTGCAGTTCTGAAAGGCTACTTCTTTCAGACAGCGGAAGTGTGCCTTTCATTGGCCACATAGAAGCTTTAAGCTTATAGTAATTGAACTAGATAACAACAAATACTATTTTTTTTTCTTTTGATCTGAGTTGCAGTGCTAGAGCTAGATGTATGTGGGTCACCTCAGCTTTGATATACTATATAAAACCCCACCATGTGTTCATTAGCCCTTATGGCCTTCATCTAAATCACTGACCTACAAGAAGAAATATAAAATGGAGAACAAATCTCATGCTGTTTTCTAGCAGGTTTAAATTTAGTTTCTGGGGCGTGAAGTACTTTGAGACATTTCCCATGTTAAAAATGCTAAGCTTTTGAATAAGCTTTTAGGAAGTGGCTTCTTGAACAGTTAAATGGTTGTACCCTGGACACTATCGAATTCCTTCATCACTTTGTCAGTTTACAACTATCTACAGCTGTGGGTAGTTTGTATCCAATAACATCTTCAAGCAAAACAAACAGGCAAGAAGTTATTTCCTAAGCAAATAAATGGTTTAGGTATATCTTCTTATTCTGACATCATTTGTGTCTATATGCTGCATAATAACATTTCTTATTATTCAGTCATAACAAATGTCTTACCACAGCCTCTTTTTGCTTCAAAGGGAGCTTTGGAAATCAATATTGCTGAGTGTCAGACTTACGCCAAGATGAGAATGAGAGGATTATTCATGCTTATGCTCAAAGTCATTGTGTTGCTGACTCTCAAGTTTTTCAATAAATACATTGTAACATATATTTCTATCCATTGTTTCTATCTCTTCCTTGCTTGTAAACACAATATTTTTTCCTAATTTAAAACTACTAATTACTGAATGTTCACTGACAACTATCTCTAATTTATTAGTTTGGAATTGGGTTCACACTGTCTTCTTCCTAAATTCTCTGTCCAGGAGCAGGCACAGCCAGGGCTTTCTATCAAAGGTTTTACAGGCCAAATTCTGGAGTATGGTCTTGGGCTGAAATCCTGGTCTCATTGAAAGACACAGAAGCTTTCTTTTGACTTCACTGAAGCCAGGATATCACAGCTCCATTAGTCTTCTGTTGTAGGTAGGAGAGCCACTGTGGGCAATGATATCACAGAATCACAGAGTTGTACGGGTTGGAAGGGACCTCAAGAGATCATTGGATCCAACCCCCCTGCCAAAGCAGGTTCCCTAGAGCAGGTTGAACAGGTAGGCATCCAGACAGGTCTTGAATATCTCCAGAGAACGAGACTCCACAATGTCCCTGGGCAGCCTGTTCCAGTGGTCCATCACCCTCACCATGAAGAAGTTCTTTCGCATATTGGCGCAGAACTTCCTGTGCTCCATTTTGTGGCCATTGCCCCTTGTCCTGTCCCCACAGACCACTGAAAAGTGGTTGGCCATATCCCTTTGTCTTCCACACTTAAGATATTTATAAACATTGATAAGATCCCCTCTCAGTCTTCTTTTCTCAAGGCTGAACAGACCCAGATCTCTCAGCCTTTTCTCATAGGGGAGATGCCCCAGGCCCAGTATCATCTTTGTGGCACTCTGCTGCACTCTTTCCAGGAGATACCTGTCTTTTTTGTACCTGGGAGCCCAGAACTGGACACAGTACTCCAGGTGAGGCCTGACCAGGGCGGAGTAGAGGGGAAGGATCACATCCCTTGACCTGCTGGCCACGCTCCTTTTAATGCACCCCAGAATCTCATTGGCCTTCATGGCCACCAGGGCACACTGCTGGCTCGTGGTCAACCTGTCATCCACCAGGACCCCCAGGTCCTTCTCCGCAGAGCTCCTATCCAGCAGGTCATCCCCCAGCCTGTACTGATACATGCTGTTGTTCCTTCCCAGGTGCAGGACTCTATGCTTGCTTTTGCTAAACCTCATCTGGTTTCTTCCTGCCCAGCTCTCCAGCCTGTCCAGGTCTTGCTGAATGGCAGCACAGCCTTCTGGCATGTCAGCCACTCCTCCCAGCTTTGTATCATTGGCGTACTTGCTGCAGGTGGACGCTATTCCCTCATCAAGGTCGTCGATGAAGATGTTGAACAGGACCAGACCCAGCAGTGACCCCTGGGGAACACCGCTAGTCACAGGTCTCCATCCAGACTCTGTGCCACCGATAACCACCTCTGAGCTCAGCCAGTCAGCCAGTTCTCAACCCCCCTTACTGTCCACTCATCTATTCCACACTGTCTCAGCTTTTTTACCTGGATGTTGTGGGAGACATTATCAAAAGACTTGCTGAGGTCAAGGTAGATGACATCCACTGCTCTCCCGTCATCTATCTCAGGGGGTAGATGAATTGTGCTGGCAAAGGCAAAGAGCTAGCAATGTGCCTGAAATTACTGATGGGGAGATTAGAAAATTTGGAGTAATTGGTACAGGCCTAAAAATAGTGATTTTGAACAGATGCTTTCAGAAACAGGCAAGAAAAAAATCATATTAAGCCCCATTTCAAAAGTTACTGTTCATGAAATTTGCAGAAAGTGCATGGTGTTAAAGGAGGCTGGGGAAGGGTGAAGATGCTAAGTAGCATCCTCCAGTTGTTCCCCACTTGTGTTAGGAGGAAAGCTGCTGTGGCTTTCCCTCACCAGTGCAGGAATGACACCAGTTCTCTTCTGACTGCAAAAGCATGTCAGATGTGAGGACAGTGGAAGTAGCAGGTTTATCACTGCTCCAAACTGCAGGGCTGCCAGACAGGGACCCCTAGACAGCCACAGTGATTTGATTTTCTACCCTTTTTCTCCTCTCAGATTTTTTCCTTTTGACACCTTCATCCTCTCCTAAATAAACAACCACCCCAAATACTTTGTCCTGGTTGGACCTAGTTTTGCTATAACTATTTGGTATTTCTGAGACTTTCTCTGCATCTGCTCACTGAAAAGTCCCTGATATTCCCCATTAAATAGCTGTAAAGTTCAGCTTTTTCTCACAACAAGTAAAAAAAAAAACTAAAAAAAAACCTGTGCAATCCAGCTCTTTATGACATTATAAATAACTTTTTGAAGTTCTTCATGAAGTTATTTGTTATGCACGACTTTCTCGTGCAGTGTCCAGTAGCTTCTCTCACCTTGCTCTGTTTCCTTGACCTAGGTGAGTGCCTTCATCTACCCACAGCTTTTACACACAGGCTAAAAAGATTTTACAATCCAAATTTCAGAGAAAAAAAAAAAAAAAAAAAAGCATGCATTTTTGTTTTTTTAATTCTGCAAACTTTGTATTGTCTTGGCTGAGATTTCTGACACAATTCATAGCATTGCTTTAAATGTATGCGGTTCTGGTAGCTGATGTGGGCAAGGATAATTTTTCTGTACTGAACATTTTTGTTTATTTAACTTAATAAATCTGGTTTTACCAACTGAAAACACATTTTGCATAAAAGAATAACAAAGTCTAAGAAGTAAAATATAAAGAGTCTAGATTTGGAAAGTACAATTTGAAAGGCACCATGAACAGCAAAACATGAAAGATGATTTGACCTATGGACACGGGAGGAAGTTCTTTGTGCCCTGCTCTTCAACAGCCATGAAGTTTTACCAGATTTTTATCAAAGTAAAATTTGTGCCTTCAGCTCCAAACCTGAATGCTCAATGAACATTTCTGAAAGCATATTAGCCAACAGAAAATGTGAAACTATCACCTTTGATATGGGGAATAGTGGAAACTTCTCTGAAACAGTTAAGGAAGAGTATTCCTTAAAATCTATGGTAAGAAATGTAGACAAAACTTCGGTAAAAACATCCATACCTTTGAGAAATCTGACAGAAGCTGACAAATAACTACTAAAAAGCATTTAAAGAACATACAATACAGACAAAGAAAGGGAATCCCATTTGTGTTACCAAGAGTCACCCAGTGAGGGTATTACAAATTTAAAAGCTTACATGTGGAATAGTTAAGGAGATCCATAAATGTGTTGGTTGCTATTTGAAGCTGTAACTCAAAAAAAATAGAAACAAACAAAACAAAACAACAACGACAACAACCAACCAACCAAACCAAACCAAACCAAAACAAGCTGGTTCTCAGTAATGCCACGTGGGAAGGGATTAAATTATATTTATGGTTCACTGCCTAGTAAAACACCTGGCAGAGCTGTAGATCTTGAAAAACCCTTTTTGTTCTGACTGAAAACTTATATTTAGAAAAATAAATCATTTATCTGCAGGAAATTGAAACAGGAAACTGGTGAAATACTGTTCTGTTGTTTTGCTAGATTATCTCAATTAGCATTTAAATGTGATTTTTCTCTCTTGGATCACAGAATCAAACTGCAAATTGTATGACACTGTTCCCCAGTCACCCTTCAGCTAAGTAAAACACTTTGAGCTTAACCTGGATGAAGTTTTGGACTTAAGGCAAGCAATGTAAATGGCTTTTAGGAGCCTTAAATTTGTTAAACAATGCACTATCTGAGTGTGTGTTAAAAACATTCAAACGGTCTTGAAAGACTAAAGCAAATAACATAGACTGAATTTTCATTATGCATATTATTAGTCTGTCCCCCATTTTGAAGTCATAAGGAATGGAAATCATTTCTTATGGACAGACTCATAGCCAAGATGCAGGCTTTTCAAGCTATGACATCAACTAAGGAAATACATTTTGGTGAAGGGAGGCTAGATAGTCTGTGATTACTCCAGTGGTCTGAAAGTAGTTATGAAGAGGGAATGTGAAAGAAGAATATGACAGCAAACAGCACACTCAAAATCAGTTGTTCAAATATGCTCAGTTCAGTAAGAGTTGAATAAAATATGTTCCTGTGATGATTTTAGCAGACAAAGGGAAGAATTACAGAAAAAATAATCTGGAAAAGGCTTTGGGAGGTCATCTATTCCATCTTTTTGCTCAATCATTTAATACTAGAAATGAAAATACTGAGATTAAAATAACAAGTTTGGTTCTGCTGCTGAAGTGACATGGAAAGATACACTCATGAAGACAAAATACGTTTTAGACTTTCTTGTGTGGGAATACCAAGTCCACTACTAACGCTATACACTACTGGCTAAGGAAGAAATTTTTTAGTGAATTGCTTTTTGTGATTGATTGATTTGTTGACTGTGCTATATTAAGGCTATATAATTAGCTTGTCCCTACTTAAACCGTATAGAATCCTTTTGAATTTAAGGTTTTAAGATCTACTCTTACATGGCACCAGACAGTCAACACAGGAGGAGTTCATTATTTTCTACATCTATTCTCTGCATCCTAATCTAGGTAGAGCTCAGACTTCCACCTATCCTCTACCTGTCCACTTTTTTTTTTTTTTTGGTGAAACTTGTAGAAACTGTGTGGGATTCAACACTTCAAGATTAAGAAACCTTGGATGCTTACAAAAACATGGCTACAATTGCACTGTCTAAACTTCCTTGACAGTCAGTGGAGGTGAAAGACTCTAGTGAATAAGTTGCTCATACACATGTATCCAATCACTATTTAACATATAAAATGGACCCTAGCTGTATCAGCAGAAAATGGCTGCAAATCTCTCCTAGGTCTTGCATCATAGCCACGTGTCTGCCAAAGCCACATAGTTGTCTCAAATACGCATGGACAACTGACTCAAATCCTTAATGTCTTTGAAACCTCTACCATTCTGTCAAATTTAGACTGATTATAGATTTAAAATACATATGGCTAACAAGATACACAGTGAATCCCCAGTTCTCCTAGGGAAACAGGTTGAAAAATGAACACACTTCTTATGGAAGAATGAGTACCTTGAAACTGTAAAACAATTCATCAAGACCAATGCTGTTAAAGGCTTTTCAGTTCAGGTGTATCCACTGAATAATAATTTTGAAAACAGGTCATTCTAATTTCCTTTCCAGTGAAAGAAGATAGTCTAGCCTTATAATCTGATGAAGGTAAGGGGAAGAGCATGGGGGAAGGTTTATGTGACTGTAAAAGTCAATGTTCATTTCTGTTTATTAGACTTTGTTAGGTTTGCAGAGTGAGCAGAAGTGCACTAATAGATTTATGTAAGGCTGTCAGGGCAGGCAACCTGAGAACCCTGCAGTAATGGAAAGCTATTCTAGAAAGCAGCTGTTAGGGTGTGGAGCAAAGTGCAGGAACTCTGATCCTTAAAGAAAAAAAGAAAAACAAAACCAAACAAACAAAAAAAAGAGAGAGAGATAATAGAAATGCTTTAATATGTGAATATGTTTCTGAATAGCACAACACTCTCATGTCAAATATTACCGACTAATGGAGAAAAAAAACTTTTTTGAGGTGTGCATGGTGGTACAAAATATCATGAACTTCTGGCACACTGAAATAGGAGTAGTCACTGTTCCAAACATTTTACAGATTAACCATGATATTAAATATTTTCTGAAAAAGTTGACAGAAAAAATGATAAAAATTGGAATTCACCATGAATGAGGGAAGATTTTTAACTAATAATTATGTCAAGCTCAATAATTGCTGCTTTTCATTTCTTATTTTGCAACGAAAAGACATGAAACAGATCAGAAAGTAAAAAGATGAAAACCCAGTTTAAATGAGCATCCACAGCCTATATTCCTTCTCAAGCACACAATTTCGGCATTGGACAGAGCTGATATGATTCACTCTGCTGTACATTAGAATAGTATTGTTTCTGTCAATCTTTTCAAGAGTGAAGCCATTTACTTTGTCACAAATGAAACTGCTATGATTTTAGCTTTCTCTTGGAAGTGTTGTATAGTGGATAAAACACTAGACAGGGATTTTGCCAACTTGCTTTCTATTCCAGGACACAGAGCAAACCATGTTGCCATTTTACGCTTTGTATGCTTGATTCAAAGCACTTTGAGATCTAAGCACAAATAACAAAAGAGAATATCATTTTTTATTGCCACTAACTCTTAACTGACCTCTTCCTACATAAAATCATTATCTGATACCTGATATAACTGTTCTCCACACCATGTATCAATGACCTTATTATCCTTTCCACTTCTGTATATGTTAAACACTGCACTGGAGAAAACTTTTATTACTTTGTGTTGCTTTAGTAAGAGTTAAGCTTTATTTAGTTTTTCCATCATTTTCCCTCTCTGTGCCAGTGTCAGCAGGAACACTGAAACCGTCCTGGCTGATCAACTTGTTTATTTAAGTTGTTTCCAAATAGATTTTTTTTTAAATAGAAAATTAACACAAACTAAAGAAAAACAGAATACAAGTTACTGCACCTACCCTAAGTTATTACTGGGAAAAAAAAAGAAGTTACTGTGGCATAAATTACTATTTTTCCTTCACTGCAAACAGTTTCAGTTTGTCCCCATATATTTCTGAGCTACAGCAAGTAACTAGAATCTTTTTGCTCTGTAGTTTAACAGGTTAAAAAACAAAACCAACCAACCAAACAAACAAAAAACCCACAGTTGCATGAGGAATTGATATCTGTGCTGAATGCACAAATAAACACATACAATTATGAAAACACACTCATTTTCTCCTGGAAAATATTGAATACTGAAAAACTTTGTCCTCAGGATCTCAGAATGGCTGGAACTAGGAAGAGAGGATAGAAAAAGTCCCCAGGGCTGGTTTTCCCTCGAAACTGTCCTTTGCAACTGCATGAAAAATTGAAGTGAACCTTAGAACATTATTCATATGGTGAAAATTAAGGGAACATATGGAGTTTGGAACAATAGTTTGTCTGGGAGAATATTTGGGAAGTGAGAGAAAATCTACAAGCTGAAAGAATGGATGTTGCAACTGTATATTAAGAGGCTCTTGGCTGCAGTTCTCGACATTAGCCCAGCCATGAGGCACAGAGGAGGAAATAACGAGAAGTTAGTATGAGATCATGGAGGTGTGACAGTTTTCTCAGACAGAGGAAGAGGACCAACACCGTTTGCCTGTTCTGGGAGGAGAGCAAGGGCCTGAAAAAACTACTCATGCAGGGATTTTCACACTTCTAAAAAAAAAAGTGAGACTAGGACTGTAAAACTGCAGGCTTCCCAGGTTAAGATGGAGGCTATAACTCATGGCAAGGCTTTTTTTCTTGTTAGTATTATAATATTTTTTGTTGTTGTTGTTGCTCTTGATCATTGAAATTTTAATAGAAGCACTCAGTTCTAAGTTCCAACTCTAAACTACTGAAATTTAGGGAAATATCATTTCCTGATCTAGTATCATGTCTATGAAAACAAATAAAAAGAGGACCGTAGGTTCTCTCCCAGAACATGGGAAAGGATTAAATATGTCTCTAAAGAAAGCAGATGCTCTGCTATAAGAATATGCAATCCATATAACTAGCAATAAACTGAAGGAGACAAGCACGTAAGGCAAAAAATACTACAGGCCTGAGTGTTTAGTCTTGAATCAAATTAATGAAGTGCTGTCTGTTCCAGAAGTTTCACTGATTTCCATGGATGAAAAAGTAGTCCTTAAATTAATAAATCTCTTTTTTGGCTGGTTAGGTCTACACTGTTGTCCAATTTGCCCTTGGAATTTGCACCAAGAAAGTTAGAAGGGAATATAGAAACTGTAATTCCCTGCCAAAACCCTACTGTATCACAATAATACACAATGTTATGCTAGTTTCTACAATATTTGGCACGTTTACCCCAAATTACAACATGATATCAAGAACACGTAACACAGAGATGGAAAAACACCAGCCAATACAAACACCAGCTACGAAAAAAAAAAAAAAAAAAGATGTAAGATTGCAGTGTACATTCTGTCAACCCAACATGTACCCAAAACGTGATTTCATTCTTCTGAAAAGGACTGAAAATGCATCCAATCTCCCTTAATTCTTTGCAACCAAGATAGTTCCCTTCTCTTCCCCTTCCCTTTCCTTTCAATCCTGAAATGGATTTAAAAATTTTTGCATATACGAGTATCTTGATTTTTCCTGTAAGAAAACTATAATGTTAGTACTGTTGATCCTGTTGATCCTGATAGCTTTAGCAGATATTACCAGAAGAACTATTTGATTCCAAAAGACTAAGAACTTGATTTCTTAGACTACTTGATCTAAGCCATAAGTATCAAAGTGATAAAGAGAGTGGACTTTCTCAATATTTTTAAATCATGATCCCTTCTCAGCAGTCAGTGGAGCACATCTGAAATTGGAAAAATCCAAGCTTCCTGCCTGACTATATATGTGTGTGTCATACCACTTCTTACTTTCGATGTAAGTGTATCCCTTAAGAGGTCTTTAAAACTAGCACACTATCTAGAAAATGGACACTTTTTCTTTTAAATGCTTTTCATTTCCAGCTGTTACATCTGTTTTTTTTTTGTTTTGTTTTGTTTTCTTTTTTTTTTAATCAAAGTTAAGACTTCTGTTTCAGTTTCAGAGTTGAAAAAATATATATATGATTATATATATATATATGATTATGAAACAATTCTTCATATAAAGAGACAGGAAAGCACAGCTAAAAATAGATGTTAAAGTGATATCGAGAGAATTCTGGTGAACTGTGACAAACCAAGTCTTACAGAAAGTGTGTTGGTCATTAAGTAAATAAATAAAGCAATATAAACTGTACAAAAAACAACCAACCAACCAAACAAAAAACAACAAAACACAAGAATAAACAGTTTTTTGAGAAACATCTTTTAAAATTTTCAAGAAAATGTATCTCATGTTAAAGCTTAAGGAGTAAAATCCATTGTTGTGCAGAGCTAGTACATAAATTCCACAATAAAAATCCTTAATTCAAACCCCACATGAGATTTAGGATACAGTTATCAGAAAGCCTTACATTGGCACCCTGCAAACAGTGGCATACTGAAAGTAGCTACATTTGAGAACAGTTGGAGGGAAAGGAGACTACCCATAGGATATAGCATTACTATTTCTTACATTTTATCGGAGAGAGAGAGATTTTGAAGAAATGCAGTAAAATAACTCAAGAAAAAAAATAAATCTAACAACTTGCCTGCACACACACAAAAAAATAATAAAAATCCCATAAGTAAGGTAGAAAAATAGTTGTGCCTTTTTAGAAATTCCCTTAATTAGATAAAATTAATAAATGTGGAAAAGGAAATTGTGAGGTAAAAATGCAATTTCATGTATCTTTGAGATTAAGTACTCTAACATCCACTTAGTGATTTCTGGAGTGACTGGATTAAATAATTAAAATATTTCAGAGCATCCTTTTACCTGGTTGATTTCTAAATACAACTCCTACAAGTCAGAAAAAATTGTGCATGAGCAAAATTGAATCACATGGTAATCCACCAACGAATGTTATTCTAGTGTGCAGTTAAGATCCAACCTGCATAATAAACGTTACTTGGTTCTCCAGAAAGCTTCACACAAGTGGATTACCACTTTAAGATCTGTCCTTTACTAGAGTTTGATTTTTCTTTGTGTCCTCCTCAATAGCAGATAATTTCTCCCAGCAGCTGAGTGTATTGGCTGCACAACGTTCAACACACACACACAGAGAACATCTGCGGTAAGCCTCCAGGCACTGAAATATTTTGGGTGGAGATAAGTCAATTGTACATCTGAGTGAGTAATTTCTGCCCTGGCATAGGGATTTGCCTTCCTTTGAACACTGAAAGGAGCTATGCGACTTTTAACCTGGACTGAACTTTAAAGAGCTGCTGACGCGTACTGGAAAACTTTACAAAACCTTATATAGAAACAATTTTGCTTGTGTTTTATTATCTCTTCACACGTACCATTAAGCAGAACAGTTCAATCTAAAATATGTAGCATAGAGTTCTTCCAGTCAGAGAAGTAAAGCATCAGGCACTTTAAATGTTACATATGTAAGCATTAATAGGAAATTATCATTGTTTTCATTTTTTTGTATTGGCTCCCACAGAGTCTTTCCTTGCTGATAAAGCCAGCATTAACTGAGATTTATGATATAAAAGTATAGTTTTATTGCTTCAAATCCCTCCCATTTTGTCCCAATACCTACAAAAACTTGGCAGCTCAAGTGCTGAGAGCATTGTCTATGTCTGACTAATATTTATCCCATTGTTTCATTGTACTTTCCATCTTCTTTGTTCTTAATAGCTCACTTTTTCATACTTAGACCATCAAGTCTTTGGCCAAAGACCATATTTTTATTCTGTGTTTGTCTTGATCCAGGCATCTGAAGCTCTATTGAAATAAACACGAAAATTACAATATGAGTGTGCAATAACAAAAAACAGAACAAATATCACAATTTTCACCAAATAGAATTAATTTGCTTCAGACTCATTTAAGAACTGGGTTTTGTCAGTGTCTAAGATGTACACAGAAGCCTTTATTTATTTTAACTTTGTATGTCCAATTAGTAACACAGCAACTACTTTCACATTCAAGGGACTCAGGTAGAAACTTGGTGAGTTGTATTTTTTGTTCTTGTGGTGAGATGCACATTTACTCAGGTAAGAGGACTTAGAAAGCTGATGCCATCAACAAGGATGGCACTTGCTGTTGAGTCATATTATACATTTATGCAACTACACAAATCCTTTTCTCCCTAAATTTAAGTGAGCATCCACCATTGCTCTTCTCCCAATATGTTCTGGGCACCTGCCATAAAAAACAATGTCTGTAGTGTACACATATATCCTCTATAAGGTTAAAATAAAGATTCACTAAAGGAGTTGTTCAAAGCATACCCCTATCTATCTGAATTAAATGGTGGGACATTGGTATAAGAGGTAGGTTTTAATCTCATGTCTCTGGTTCTTTAGAAACACTCCATCACTACATTTATATTTGAATTTCTCCCCATGGGAAGGTACTCTTTTAATTTATTTAAAGGCAGTCCTTAAATCTTCCTTAGTAGCCTAGGCATTAATCAGATTTGACTAGCAGTTCGAATATAAGACCTGTCGTATAATGTCTTCCTCAAAGTAGAGTTACAGACATAGTTGTTAGGCTGGAGTAGTTCTCAATAATTTTTGAAGAAAACATTAGGTAACATACCCACAGGTATATCAAGACAAAAAAAAAAATTTTTTTTTGAGTGTAATGACATTTAGCATGAAGCCTTTTACAATAAGTAATTGCATGGCTGATGTCTAACACAAATATATTTTGAAGTTCATAAAAATTCACTACGATAGGGAAAATTATTTCAGTGAGAGCTGTAGAGGTTTAGAGCTTTGCAAATAAGCCACTGTCTACTTAAGGGGATCATTTTAGTAATTCAGTTTTGAAAATATTAGCCTTAGCCAATTGATAGGTTGTGGTAGCTAGTATATTAAAAACTATTAAATAAGTGTAATATGGAAAGAAGGAAAGGAATAAAAATTTTAAAACAGCACATTTTCATACACAGATGTAGAACAATGTATTATTTTCTATTGTATGAAAAATACTGTGTGATCAGATAATTCTATGCAAACGTTGCGTAGACACACTGGTTTATTCACAAGATCTAAACTCTGGCATTTGCATTAGCGTTTAACTCTGTGAACCTGACATTCTTTTGCATGGAATACACACAAATACAGATGGCCTTAATACTGTAACATAGTACTGTACATTGGAACGAGTGATTTAGCAAATTTAGCATATTCTTAACATATTCTTTCAATTAAATAGAAACTAAAAAAAAAAAAAAAAAAGTTGCAAGGTATTTGACCTCTATTGAATTACATGACTGATACCCTTGCACAAATATATTTCAAAATTTATGTTCCACTCCAGCAGAAAATATCCCCAGTCTTCCGGGTCACTGAAACCCTGCTGGCTGCAGAGGAAGCCAAGGGTGTGGGAGGAGAGAAAGAAAGAATGTTAACAATTAGAGGCTGCAAGGCTCTTCTTGACAGAAAATTCTTACCTCTACCTCTGTGCCAATGTCTTCAGACCCCTGTTTTGATTAGTTCAGAATATTTGTCTCCACCATATCCTCCCCTGTTTTGATTAGTTCAGAATATTTGTCTCCACCATATCCTCTATGTTAGAGACAATAAACCTGCGCATGTCTAAGCAGACTACAAGACACAGTAATTGAGTGGACTGGGGAAATACAGAGGAAGAAGAAGGTATGCCTATTGGAAACAGGATGCGTGAAAATACTCAAGGTTTGTTTCAAAGCTTTTTATTTTGATGTGTTCCTTTGTCAAACATCAAATGCATAGGTCTGAACATATTTTATTTCATCTGAACATAGCTTTATTTCGTAGGCACTTAATCATATTCTTAGCTGACACCTACATGAGAGTGCTCCAGTGCTCTGTTTGAGTTGTGCCCCTATTTTTGGTTTGATACAATGGGAAACAAAAAAGTATTTGATGTGGCTGGTTTTCTGTTCCTTGTCCAATGGGAAAATAGTGGCTTTTAACTGATTTTTAGCCAAGCTGTCCAGAAGGCTGACCACCTTCCCTGTTTGCTGGAACAAGGTCAGATTATGCAGCCAATTGCTAAACCTTGATTTGGTGACAGATTTTCACCCTTTTTATTCCGAGAACACATGGAGTTTTTTCAGCTCAATGCTACTACCAAGCTTCTCAATGAAGCATGTCTGACTTCAGGTCTTCAGAAAAAAAGGCCATTATGTGGACCTGGTCTGACGAATACAGGCTACAGAACTGCATCCTATGATTCCTTCTCCAGGCCTATCACTTCTGTTTGGTTTATGAAGTTTCTTTGCAGCATCATTCTTTAACTATTCAGTTCAAGATCCTGTCTCCTCTTCTTACAGTTCATTTAAATCACTGTCCTGGAAAAAAAAAAAAATAAAAAAGGCTGCCTAGCAGCCAAATTGGACATTCACATAAAAAATAAAGCAAATGTTCTCTATGAATGCATTCAGCAAAGTTTGCAGGAAAAAATAACTTTGTTACGTTTACTGAATGCTCTACAAGGAAGAGAAGTTGTGGATGCCCTATCCCTGGAAGTGTTCAAGACCAGGTTGGACAGGGTTTTGAACAACATGGTCTAGTGGGAGGTGAGGCTGCCCATGGCAGGGGGGTTGGAATTAGATGACCTTTAAGGTCTTTTCCAACCCAAACTATTGTATTATTCTATGTTTCTATGAAAGAGAATGCAGAGAGAGGCCTGGGAGTCATGGTGGACAGCAGGTTGCCCATGAGTCAGCAATGTGCCCTCGTGGCCAAGAAGGCCAACAGTATCCTGGGCTGCATTCAGAAGAGTGTTGCCAACAGGTCAAAGGAGGTGATCCTCCCCCTCTGCTCAGCCCTGGTGAGGCCACACCTGGAGTATTGTGTCCAGTTCTGGGCTCCCCAATACAAGAAGGACATAGAGCTCCTGGAACAAGTTCAGAGGAGGGCTACTAAGATGATTAGATGACTGGAGTACCTGTCGTACGAGGACAGGCTGAGAGAACTGTGCCTGTTTAGCCTGGAAAAGAGAAGACTGAGGGGAGACCTCATCAATATGTATAAATATCTCAGGGGTGGATGTCAAGAGGATGGAGATAGTCTCTTTTCAGTTGTGCTCAGTGAGAGGACAAGAGGCAATGGGCACAAACTGAAGCACAGGAAGTTCTGGATGAATATGAGGTAGCACTTCTGTACTGTGAGGGTGACAGAGCACTGGAACAGGTTGCCCGGAGAGTCTGTAGAGTCTCCTTCTCTGGAGATATCCAAAACCTGCCTGGATGCCATCCTGAGCAATGTGCTGTAGGTGCTCCTGCTTGGCAAGGAGGGTGGACTATATGATCTTCAGAGGTCCCTTCCAACCCTGCCCATTCTGTGATTCTGTGATTCTGTGATTCTGTGAAAGAGGACAGGTGAAATTTTATAATGCCAGCATTTTATAGTAGCAAATAAAATGAAGCCTAATACTTTAGTCTGTTTAATTCCTTAAGACCTTGTTGAGGAAAAGAAAAATCTTTGATTTCAGCAGTACAGCACTGAAGAAGCATATATATATATATATTTTTTTTTTCTGTGAACCTTATGCAGTGTGAAAGCTCAATAGTTCTTTGAAACTGGTTATAGATGTTATCATATGGCAGCAGCAGCCCAACAATAAAAAGATGCGATTTAAGTTGTGCTATACTATGAGTAGGTCTCAATCTCACTAGGTTTTGTTCAGAGAGCAAGATGAGAAAAATAGGTCAAGTGGAAGCTGGAAGCACCAGAAATCTCAGAAGAAAGACTGTCTTACAAATGCTTCATCCAAAACAAACCTTGGAATTTTTCTAGATTTGCCCATTGATCCACTATGATAGGACTAATTATTTATGATGAATATGATATAACTAATTATTTTCACTGATATTCAATACTACTGTTACTGTAGCCACAAATAATTTATTTACATTACAATACTAATAAAAAGATCCTAGTCAATTTGAAGATATATCAATGAGAACCAAGTAACTCCACTGAAGTCACTCAGGGTTGCACATAGCCACATGCAGAAGTTTTACATGCACTAGCTCTGCCAAATGATGACTTTAATACTTCTGGTTCCCTGCCACTGCCCACCACCTGGAGGTTACTGCCCTCTCATGTCTGCCAGCAGACAGGAACTTCTCTCTTTAATACACTTCTGGCAAAGTTGGTCAGGTGAACCCAAGTGACCTTTTGCAGCTGGTCTTGCCATCTGCCAGTAGAGTTTCAGGGTCATTAACTTCCTACAGAAGAGTAGTGCTAACATTCTCAATGATTATGACTCTTTGTGAAGTACATTTCTATCCTTGGACAGAGAATACAGTCTAATAATAGACTTCACCAAATGAGAGATTAGCAAGTAAATGAATAAATGAGAGCAAATTGTTGAATGAGGGTAAGAGTAGACAGTCTCCCATTGCATTTCTCAATATTGATAAGTAGCATGTGTCTACCAAAAATGAAAAACTGATATCACCAAGAGAAAACCAACACCAAAATATCAGAAAACGCCTTCAAGTTCACTTTCCAATTTAATTTTACCTTAAAATATAAGTTCTTACTGTCCTACTCCATTTATGTCTATAATTGCATGAAGAGATACAGGCTAGAGTGGTCTTCCACTGACTTAGTATCATCTGCAGTCACTCCATATTGAAATTCAATTTCATCACTGCTTGGAAAGTTAATTAACTCCAGATCTTATATGTGCATGGTCTTTCGAAAAAAGTATGATGCTGAAAGAGAGAATGACAAAGTAGCATAGCACTTCCAGTATTTCTGCCAAATCAGTGAACCTGTGACTGGCATTTGTAAGGACTTCTGGTATAAAATGATGAAGTAATTTTCAAGGGAAGGGGAAGGAAATAGAAAAAAAATCCACCTTGTTTATGTAAGAGAGGTATATTACTTTGGATTAGATTCAGCAGGCATGGACTGTTCTGTGGAAATAGCAGTTAACTATATGTAATAAGGAGAATTTAAAATGATGTGTAAAGTTCTGGAAAATAACTCCAGTTCTTGTTATTCTTGTTGGTACTTGCTATGCTCATTAGTAAAGATTGGCTTTGTTATAAGTGTTGGAACACGGACTACTTTAACCAAGACAGTGCTCATAGGTAAATACTACTGCTCATATAGTAACATCAGCACTGTCTTTCTAGTTGTTATGAGCAAGCTGACACCTGATCATATAATAAGATCCTGGAAGGGGTCACTCAGTGGCCTCTGGTGCAGGAAGTAATCTGCTGCCAGGGTCAGATGTGAGAGGAGAATGTTAGAGATAGAAACATGGAAAAAATGACAGACCCAAAGATGTAAAGGGGTGAGCACTGCATTTTTCTGATCTATCATAGCTTTCAAACAAACAAATCATTTCCCTAAGAATGTTTCCGTTGCATTTATCTTTGAGCAAACTTAACACCTTTCATTCCTATTTAAAATAAATAAATATATTTTTTTAAAAAGATAACATAATGATAGGACAGTAAAAATAGGATCTGTACTTACATTTTAGCAGATATAGCTTAGTAGCATTCAGTGTTATTTACTATAGCATTAAGCTGGAAGATGAGGAGAAATTTAAGCCACAGATAAGAAAGGAATTTGAAGAGGATTCAATTTTATAAAAGCTATAAAATAGGCTAGAAGTGAAGCAATTCAATAGTTTAAATAGAGAAATATTTTATTACTGATTAACTGAACACTGAAGAGATCCAAAATTATAAGTAAGACTATCCCTGAACTGATCTAACAACCCTATATAAATGACAGTAATAGACAACTGATAACCACTGAGTTATAACAACTGATATCTTGACTGAGATATCATGACTTGAAACAGATCATGGATCATGGATCCATGGATCTGTAGAGCTCTGAGTGAACTACCATTTAAACCACTGAGCTGTACTCCCTGTAGTAAATAGTTTCAAAAAGAAACCATGTTACCACTGATATTCTTGAATCCATTAGTCATGATAATCACTGCAGATTTATCAGTGCTGGGCTATGAGACAATATTTCAGTATTGGTCACTCCAGCACAAATGTAATTCAATACTGTTTACTTGCCTTTCCGAAAAGTGTCCTTCTCAGACTTTTGTGAAGTGACTTTGTGAAAAAACAAACAAACAAACAAAAAAACAAACAGGCAAACAAACTAGCAAAAGCCCTTCCTCCCTGAAAGCTTCTGACCTTGGTTTTGTAGATGTGGCACATATCTCTCTGCATTCCAAATCCCAATCATGTATTCACTTTTCACATGGTATGGTGGCTTCTGCCAGTTTATAGGATGTATAGCAAGAAATGGGTGTTATCATGGCACAGAACTGAATTCCATTAAGACTATAGAAAAATATTCCAAATCCAGTAGGATTTTTCTTGATCGTATTGTTATTTTTAACATGCAATTTGTGGTTCTGTGTAGATGCTATCCAATCTTTTCTGAGGTATATTGTTAACATAGTAATAATAATAAAAAACATGTGATAATAACATAGTTAACATAGTAATAATAATAATAATAAACATGATAAATTTGCCACAATAAGCTGCACATTTATGTAAAGCTTTGTATCTGACTATAGTATGTTCTAATCTCTATTCTGTATTGCATATAATACTGTAATATATAACTCAATTCTTTTTATTTGAAAGTTTCTGCACTGAAATTTTTAGAATTGCTTCTATGAAGACTGCATTAGTATATCTTAGGACATAAAAGCAGAATCAGAAACTGCATTTGGTCTAGAATCTGTATCCTGTCACTCCAGTGTACAGTAGTATTGATTTTTTTTTTTAAATCACCCAGTATTTCATCTCAACAAAAAGATTCATAGCCATTTCCTATGAATAACAAATTCAGTACACATTCAAAAGCTTTGATATATATATATGTATATATATATATGTGTATATATATATATTTTTTTTTTTCAGGCTCCATTAGCTGCAAGGAGTTAAAAAAAAAGGAATCTAATTTTTTCCATTTGTATTCCTTTAGCTTCACCTGAAAGAAAATGGTGATTTGGATTAGCAGTGGTATTTGGTCAGGTTTTGGGTAGTTTCCCTGACAACATTACTGCTCAGTGAACACACATTAGATTCTGTATAGCTCACTTGTATTTAACATGTTTTTTGATATAAGCATGTGTGATAATCTGCCAAGTAAACATGGAGCGTATGCTGGTTTGGCCAGGAACTGGCATACTTTGAGCTCGATCCATGTCACCTTACTGTTTCTATTTCCATGTAATTGCTGATGTTCATGTTCAATTGAATTGTTCATGTGCCATTTTATTCTAAGTTTGTTGCAAACTCATTTTTCACCCTAACCTCATTAGGAGTAAGTGATGTCAACAATCTGAGAAGACGGTAAAAATGGCTCACTGGTAATTATTCATGCATCTAATGGGGAAAAAATAATCATTCCAATATGTTCTGGTCTCATGAGTCTGGTGCAATATGCTGTATTCCACTATTAATGAAGTAAAGAAGGATAATTTCCCCAGTTTGTTTACACTCTTGGGATGCCTGTGGGTCATGACTGCATAGTACATTTTGCCCAGACCCAAGTCTACGGCCTTATCTTGGAAAGCATCTGATCCTTATGTCCGTGCGTCTAAGTACTAGAAGCCTGCTACATCCATGTCCACAAAGAAACAGCCTCAGGCTATTGAGTTCTTATATTGCTACAGGTTTCAAAACATCCTTCTCATCAGGCAAGGATGCCTCCCCTGTGCTGCAATGCACACATTCATAATCGCAGTCATAGAACTGCCTGAGACTGGGCTGCCCCTTAATTTTTCAGCTGGCGCTTGCTGTCACTGTGGAGGTCTCAGTGGTACTGCTGGCCCAGTTCAGTGCAAAGACAACCAGATGCTGTTTGGTAACAGCTGAATTAAACCAGTTCCAATGAAATGGAACAAGGACTGCTTATCCACAGCCATGACCCCCATTAAGGAACTGTTATGCTTCTGCTCCTCAGCCCTTTTTTCTCTATGGCTCTCCATCTGTCACCTACTGTCCAGACTGCCCATTAGAAGGCATTTGAGTTTACCCAGCAGAGCTGGTCTTTGTCTTTCCAAAGAATATCTTTTGATACTATTTCAATACTGTGATCATAGAAAGCATTATAACTTGTTCACAGGAGGTTGGCAGAAGATTCATGATCTTGTTAGGTCACTAGATTGAAGACTCAGGCCCACACAAATGAAGAAACATACTACAAAAGTCATGAAGTATTAGAACAAACTTTGAAAACTGGACCTTCTATTTTGTATTTACAGATATTTTGCTACATGACTGTGTGACACAGATTTTGTTTTCCAAATGTGGCATTGGATTTTGTACCCTACCACCATTCACTTGACTAGAAATTGTGTGGCTTCACTCCATGATTTGACAATGTAAATCCTAATTTCATTATCTCCCAATTTATAGGTACAGGGGACTTATAAACTACTATGTAATGAAAAATATTATGCCCAGTCCAAGGGACAAGACCCACTGACAACATAGATGAGACGTACCATGTTGGTCATAAGACAAAAGGCATTGCTGTGACTCCTGAATCATGTGGAAGATTTCAGCCACGAAGTATCTTTCACCCCAAGCCAAGCCAACTGTTGCATTCTTTCCTTGGCATGACATTTAAAGTACAGTGTCCTTCAAGTCTCTCAAAGCTCATAGCTGTAACTGAAGAGTAGAAAAGGTTTCTATGGCTGATCTTAGATAGCTTTGAATGCCAGTCTTTGGTTGTGGAGAGTGTTCATCAACAGAAGAGAAAGGAGCCTTAAAAGACCATTAGATTTCTAATTTCCCACTCTTAACCTCCAGTACTTATAGATCTGTAATTAATATATATAGAGAAACTTGCATTCATCACTGTATGTGTTTATTGGTAGGTCACCTTCATAATACACACATGCATGAGGGATAAGTGCGGAGTTGAGTTATTCAGACTGGATAGCATCTCTATATTTTTACCTTTGCACAAGACAATCAAATATTTTGTGGTAATTTAGGTTGACTTTGACCTTTTTGACACCTTTTGTCTTATTGTATAAGAAGATCATGGTAATAAAGTAACTGCTTAATCACTGTACAATTGTGTCGCATACTATTCTAGAGCAAAGATTTATGGATCCCATATAGGAAATGTATTTCCTACTTTCAGCCAAAAATCTTTTGATTTTCAACACCGTACGAAAATTTTAGGCAGTTCAAAGCACCTGAAGAGTGGTGAGCAGTATGGCTATATTTCCTACAGCTGGTTGAACCATTTTTGGTGAAATTTTAATTCAATGAAATATACTATTATATAGATAAAAATGTTTCAGTAAAAGTCATGGCTTTTAAAAGAAATCATTCCAGGAAGGGACAAATGAAGTGATAAATTCTCCAGAACTCTTAAGAGTTGGGGAACCATACAGAAGGGGGATTTGAATTCAAGCCTTTGGACAGTGTCCCAGTTATCACCTCCATTCTCAATAGTGAAGTAGGAATTTATATTTCAGTTTGAAGAGTGATAATTCAACACTATTTCAATGATAGAAAATATATCCAAAAGCTTTTGTTTGCATGCCAGCATAGGACAAAATATATTTAAATTCCACAGAAAGTTGTCACAAAATGGAACCACAGTTCTTTAGACAAGTTTGATATTTTAACACTGATTATTTCCTTTTCTTGTGGGAAAATTGGCATTATCATTTCAAAAAGTACTCAATACATCTGAGATTAAGAAAAAGAATGGGGATTAATCTGCCTACAAAGGAAATGACACAGTTCAGGAGTGAAAAGGATTTTTCATTTGCAATGTCTTGGGTGTAGGGTATTGTGCTCCATATTGCCCTGAGTAAGTAACAAATCTGCACTGCAAGGGCTTTAGTCCAGTTCCACAGACTGCTGGTAAACTCATAGCTTATTACTACATTAGTTGTTTGGAAACCACAGCAGTCTCTGTTCCTTGCCACTGTTGTTCATTCTCCCAGGAGACATAGTGTGATATTTCTGCTTGTGGGAGGCTCTTTTGCTCTTCTTGTCTCTGATCTTTCTCCCACCTACACAGGCTTTGTCTGGGATTACAGTGTCTATTAGTCTCAGCCCAGCACCACAGAAATGAGTTTTACCTGGTCAGTTTTTTCTTCTGGTGTGTAAAGGTACAAGACCAGCTCATAAGAAAGAGAGGAAGGGTGGAAGGGAGGAAGGGAGGAAGGAAAGAAAAGCTTACTATAGCAAAAGAAATTCTGCTAGTTGTACTAGATGACATAGGCAATCCTCAATGGGATTTCTAGGGCAAACCTCAAATTTGTTTCTTTACCCAGAATTCCAAAGATACAAGGGGAAGAGTTTTCTGAACTATAATTGTTGTCATTGGTTACTTTTAGAATTCCTCACAGAGATGTGTTTTTCTCTTGAACAGTGAATACTTTTCATGGCTGCTCTCTCAGGTGACCTCTGGTTGAACAAACACTCCTCTGCATCCTTGTCCGGTAACAACTGTGTTGTGAATAGGCCAACTGCCTGGCAATGAAGTTTTTGCTCCTTTCAAAGCTTCAGTAGGGTCTAATGAAGTTTGAATTCTAATTAATAATAATATGATTTGAAATATAGTAACATATGAATATAATTGGAAACCATTTACTTGAAATAATATGTCATGGCAAACAACACTGACTTAAGCTGACTTAATGCAGTGTGGATACAGTGTGCTTTATGCAGGCTGTATGTGTGTGTGGGGGATGTGTTTTGTGAATGGCTGTATTATACAGAGAAAAAGGAAAGGAGAAAGAAAAAATGAAAAAGAAAGAAGTACAACAAAATTTAAAAGCTTTTATTTTTCTTTCTTTCTTTCCTTTTTTTTTTTTCCTCTAGTTTAACTTAGTTTTCAAAGCAGCAAACACTATTGTCAAGGAATTAATTCTTCTCCTTAAGTGATTCATGTGGGTTGGAGAACAGACTGCTTTCAATAAAGCCACTCCCAAACAAATGAGCTTTTGCCCCTGGCTAAGGTAATCTTAACACATCAGTGGAAGGAGAGCAATACAAGTTCTCCCCATTCAGGCAATTCTACATGAATTCATTACACTGAAAAAAAAACAAACAAACAAACAAAAAAAAAACACAGTGAAAATTACTGACAATTCATTCCAATGTTTTTACTAGATGTGTTGATTGTAGTATTGGTGCATATGGAGCTTTTATAATTTGTCTGTTAGAAAATATTTGCTTTGTTTTCATTTTGTATGTTCACTATGTAGATGTTTAGTTTCCATGGAGAGAAAACTTACTCATGCACACCAAAACCCAAGCCTAGATGTTAAAGTGAAAAATGATGCCTAAGGCAACCTATAGAGTACATCAGCATTGCAAGTAAGGTGTAGCATCTCTGTTGAGTTCACCTTCTCAGAATTGTGCCTTGTATGAGTATGCCAAGAAAAAAACCGTTGCAAATTGCTATTAGAAGGAGCAGGTATGGTAAAGTATAAACATAGCTAACTGATCTGCAGCCTAGAGTGTGCCATTCTCTTGAGTTTCCTTTCAAAGTAAAAAGACTTACCATTCCCTCCACTACAGCCTCACAGCAAATCTCTGGTTTTGTGTTTTTCCTTTTACTTTCATTCATGGAATAGTTCCTTATGCGAGATGCTATTGGCTATTTCCTGTTTTTTCTAAAATTCCTACTGCCAATTGTCACCCCTTTGTAATAGCTAATGTGTTCTGGTGAAAGTATATAAGAATCTTTTAGCTGATTAATGTTTTTCTGCAGTTGTAATGAGGAAAGTAAAGTATAATTCACTCAATAATTAAACATCAAGGAAGAAAATCTGAGAAACAAAATAAAAAAATAAATATTGTCAGTTGAAATTTATGTTCTGTATGGAAGAAAGACGAAACCAGTGTTTATTGCTAGAACTGTGCTGACAGATTAGGTAGAAGATAAGCAGAAAAGGTGATGAGAACCCCATGATTTCATATTACTTTTAGGTTTGTTCTCCTAGGTATAATTAACACAAGTGTTTCCGTGAAGTTTGTTCTCTACACTTTCTCTGAAATAACATAATTCACAAAGCAAAAAATCCATAGAGTAACCCTAAAGATTGCCCCAGAAAGCTACAGAGCAACAAAAACAGGTTCCAGAGAAAACTACATGAAAGAATATACAGGTATTATAGAAGGGAATTCAAAAGTAAAGCTGATCTCTGTGTTCTCACTGCATTTTTGCTACTGTATTTATGTGTTTATTATAGTGGCTCCCCTAAGTGGGAGCCCTGACAGGAAACTGATAAAACAATCTGTTATACTTGCAACACAACTAATTTCTGCAATCCCTTTTCAATATTGCAGCATAGAAGGGGACACAAGGGCATGTGTATTGGTACAGCTCCAGGAGAGAGCTCACCTTATCATAGACTACAATGATATATCTTTGCTAAGCTGTTATTATCATCTGGACACATATTGTAGTAACATCTTCCCTGTCTGTCACACCAATCAGTTTCAATTACTTTACAGATGTGTGAGTATTATTTTTATTAAGAAATTTTGAATGATATCTTAGTTGAGATTATACTGTATCACTGAATGACAATATATGAGACAGCCATGAGGCTGCAGCCCTACTCTATGCCAAGCATTTGATTTAACACAGGAATATGGCTTTTGTGAAAAACACTGATGGAAAACAAAACAACAACAAAAAAAACAACAGCAACCAAGTTTTGCTTTCATCACTTGCATAGTTCATGAATCCAAAATTTTTAATTTCTTAACATGACTACTGTAAAAAAAAAAAGTTGTTTCTAATAAAAGTAACTAATAGTTTGAACTGAGCCCAAGCTTCTTTCAGTAGTCTTTAAAAATTAGCTAAGGCTCCCTAGTATGGAAACTACAGAACCCAGGCATGAATTTGCTAGACTTGCTAACAAGGTTTTAGCCTCCGTATCAGTGCTACTCAGTTCAATGTGTTTCTTACCATGTGATCAGATGCTACTGAATAACCTGTAAACATCACCATCGCAGTGACTTGCAGTCTTGACATATTTGTTTCCAGTTCCTTGCACATCTTCAAAAAGTGGCCCAGACAATTTCCAGGTGCCCAGTTGACTTCAGGTAAACTAACTACACACTGTCTTCTTTTTACTGAAGCCATCTTGATTTCTTGATGTCCTCTTGATGATTGCTTTCTGATTTAACCTTAAAACTGATCTCACCTCCTAGAAATCTTGTATTGCCAACAAAATAATACCAAAGTATTCAATTTAATTTCCAGCTGTTGAAATTTTATCTCTTGACCCTAACATATGATGAAACCTTGTAAGAGGTGTTGCTGTACCCACAACTGCACTCTAATACAAGTGTATCGGGTGCAGACTTGTAAGGGAAGTAATTTCGTCATTAGCTTCTTAATCACCATAGACTTTGTATCTTCCTTTTCATATTTTAAAAACAGGTTACAAGTTGTATGACTAAAAAATGGGTAAAAATTTCTACTCTTGTGTTTGCATTTTATATTCCCTTCGGACAAGTGCAAAGAGGCAAAGAGTAGGGCCTTCAGCTAGAGGTAGCACTTAGTCTCTGCCTTGCCCATTTATTCTCATTATAGAAATTCTCCAAGAGGAAAATATTACTTGCCATGTTCAGAAATATGTAGAGTGAGCACCTTCTACAAAGAAATGAGCGTCAGAATCATCCTTAACTGTCCTCAGTCAACAATAGAAACTGCCTCCACCCTGCTGCTGATATACTTTTTCTATGTATGTTATTATCAGTCAGGAAAAAAATAATGCTGAGTACTCTGAGGTACCAGAATTACTGTCTGCACTTTTCACATAGATTTTATTGTTATTTGTTTTTATTCTGAATTTCCTGTTCAATTTAGTATTTTGGCATCTTAGTACATCGAACCCTAGGGTGCCTCTAGGCTATATCCTTAGCCCATTCTGCACAAGAAATTAAATGAAATGAAGAAAATGATATCTCTCAGCCACCTTGTGCTATCTGGGAAATGGGATTTCCACCACCCTGCTGGTATGAAAGATGAAAACAAAAGGTTGACCAATATGAAAGCTAAAGCTCGAATATCTTTTCAGCTCAACTCTTTTTTTTTTCTTCTTTCTTTTTGTTGAACAAAATGTTCTTTTAAGATTTCTTCTACATGTTGACTTATCTGAGTAAACAGTCCTTAGTTAATAATGCAGAACACATGGTTCTGTTTTGATAAGCATAACCCCAGGGATTTGTGCATTCAGTTTGAACAGAGCTACTAGTCATATATTTTTGTACCAAAACCTGGGCAGCTCATGTTAATTTATGGTCAACAAAGGCTTTTTTGAGCCCTTTGCTCATCATTATTGAAATAAACTGCAAAGTACAGTTATTTTAAGTTCTATATAAGGTCTGCTCTATCAGATAATATTTAAAGCTGTCATTCAGGTTTGGGGTTAGAAATAAAAAGGTCACGAGAGCAATGCTTTTTGATCTCATTTGAGTAAAAGAACAGAGAACACTGCATACTTTTCAATTTCATGCTCCTTAGCACCAAGATACAGATCAGAGTGTCTCAGCCTAGAGATGAGAATGACTATTTCTTTGAACACAAAAGGAGATAGTAGTTATACAACAATTTCTGGGCCAGTTAAAAGTGGAAATGAAGGGTTTGGCCACCATAAAATTCTCTAATGCTATTTAAAGAGCAGTAGTATGAATTAACAAGTAAAACAGGCTGTAGCTAATTCAGCAGATTACAAGATCCTGCCTGAAATCATTCAAGATTTCACAGCTGAAGGGCAAAGTACCTGATTCACTACCACTGTGTCATTGTTTGCTTTCCTCCCTCCCTCCCTCCCTTCCTTCCTTCCATAAAAAGGAAAATTTTAAATGAAAATGATAGAGATTAAGTATTTTAAGCCAAAGAAACAAACACATTGTTCATTGCTGCTGCTAGAGCTGAAGACTCCTAATGAAAACACATTTGCTGTATCACAAATCTTCAACTCACTACTACTGTTTCGATATGAATTGTTTTATTTCTGCAAGCTTTTGTCTAAGTGACACTGAACAAAGTACAAATACAAATCCTTCTAGCTTAACTTCCAGCTATGAGAATAATTCCTTTCTTTCTTTCTGAAATGGTAACCCCCCTCAAAAAAAAACACAACAACAAAAAAAACTACCACCACCACCACAAAAATAAATGAGCTGGTGGTGAAGTAGAACGTACAGTAGAAGGAAAGGTGTCAATTTAAAAATAAAAATAAAACTGGGACCATGTGGAGAGTGGCAACAGCAATAATTATTTGTATAACAGAGCTTATCTATCTTGCTGTGCAGGAATATGAGGTTTCAGAATCTTTCCACTGAAAGAGGAAAAACTTCCATAATTCTAATTTTAATGGTGATCATTGTAAAAATAAACAAAAAAGTCTGATTCACATATTCCTTTTATTTTTATTTTGCCAAATACTTGTTATCATTCTTATTTACTTTCCCTTCCTCATAATGATTGATAACTTTTTTTTTTTTTTAATGAAAAGATCCACTGAGGTCAGTGAACTAAATTATAACATACTTGATCATGCTCATACGGAAAAAATTAATTGCCAATCAACATCATGAAAAAACATCATAACGCTATCTAACCTTCAGATTTTCATTTGTTGCAAGTATTAGTTGGATAGACCCTTCCTTCCTTCCTTCCTTCCTTCCTTCCTTCCTTCCTTCCTTCCTTCCTTCCTTCCTTCCTTTCCTCTCAGCAATAAAATTAAAACATCATTGTTTTACAGTTTGGGGGTATGATTATTTCATCTAAGCTCTGGTACTAGAAATGCATTTTCGATATGCAGATATTTAATAGGAGAAAAATTAGAACATATTCATTTTCTTCAGTAACTATAACTGCACTGATTTAGAAGTAATTTGGAACTAAAATACATCATACTTATATTGGGCAAAATAAATTCTTATCATTGTAACATTAGCAGTAGCTAGAAAGTGTAAAATGATGGCAGGGACATTTCAGTTTAAGACTTCAAAGTTTCATGCTAACCCCCTAATTCTTGTTTCACAGCAGTTTTAATAAACAGTTTTCTTCCTTATACCATGCTCTTCCATACCTACTGTGAGAGACAATAGACATTTGGGACCGAAATGAACACTAAGCTGCAGGTCAGCTTGTATATGCTGATTCTTAGGATTATAACAAGAACAATTCCTGAATTTCAGATTGAAATACCCACTGAGTTCTCATAAAGAACTATTTAAAGCCTCCACAATGACTTTACAGCAAAAAGGTCAAATAAGAATTGCAAGCAGAGAAGCTGCTGGAGATCGGCAAAGAGATTGAAAGTAAGGAAACTGAAACAAGCCGAAGACAACAAGCATGTTATCAGTCTCTCATCTATTCTGAGAGATCTTGTAACAACTTTGAAGGTTCTCTGGTTAGCAAGTAATTCTGTCCCTACATCTATAGGCTGTATATGGTTATATGACCAACTTTAAAGTTAAAGCAGGTGCTTTGCAAAGAAAACAAAATAGCTGGTTTTGGTAGACTAAATGATTAGTAATTGAGAATATCAAATTTCATAGACTCTGCTCACAGAAGCACCCCAAAAACACACAGACCATTTAGGAGATTTTGTCTCCTTCCCTCATTCTACTAAAGAGAATATATTGAGCCATCCACCCATCCATTGTCTCTTTGTGCAGACACTGCCTTGTCTGTTTCCAGAGAAGTTACTATTTTCATTCCATGGTAGGTGAGATGTGACACAGGTGCAGGCATGTAAGGCCAAACAATAAAGTCTAAATGGTTTTAAGGAACTCTGTTTAAAGAGAATCAATGAGTTAATGTGAAGTACGACGGAGATCTACAAAAATCCATGCACTGGTGCCAAGATGAGGCAGCCATAACTTTACAGAAGTTTGTAATAAAGTAGTGAATCCTTTCACTGGTAGGATATAAGCTTTCTTTATGAGATATTTGTGAGTTTTGCCCTAGGAAAGAGCTAAGAGCTACCCAAGCTGAAAGGACTAGAAATCACATATGCTGAATATATAGATATGTTATTAATAATAATAATAATAATAATAAAATCTTGACTTCTAAGCTATTATTGCCATGATTCAGAGCTCATGCTTGCATGTGGACAGTCAATTTAGTTTTAGCTGAAGCCACATAATAGAACTGTATTTTCTTTAGTGATTTCAATTCCATTCATTAATCAGTTTAAAGTGTATTTGTCTGGCTTCCTTCTGTACTGTCCAGTGTTTGTATGTACATGACTATATTGCTCTAACTTGTTTATTAACTTTCAGAACTGAGCAAGCTTTTAACCTGGAGACACACACAACTCACGTTTTTTTCTTGAAGTAACCAATAAAATTAGCAAATTCATCTTGATTTTATTCAGGATATAATGTGGAACCTTAGTAGTAGCTTTAGTAACTCACTAACTAGTGGATCAATAATTTCTTTTTTATTTTCAATTAGGACAACATACAAAATTTCAAGGAGGGGAAAAAATTGCATTTCATGTAAGAGCTTAAAAAGCAAAGCCCCTTTCAAAAACAATAACTGCTAATGTAATTTTACTAGAATCCAGTAGGCTATGCTCATGGTCTGATTTTCCAGCTGAGATGCACCTGGTCATCATTCACTCTCCATGCAAGCACATGGCTTGCTTTGTTTCAATGTTACAGACAGTTCTATTCAGCTTATCTCCACAATATGAAACATTTACATATTCCAGAAAACTTATTTCATAACATTTATTTCTAATGATTTCTGACATCCATTTTCCTAGAGACAATGACTGGAAAGTACTGTGTCCTGACTATTATAATGTACATAATTATTGCAGGGATAATAAAAGCAAGCTGGCTTCCTCCTTTCAGATTGTCCAAAGTAAATTCTCCTTGGTCAGGGTAATTAAGTTGTCTGTCAGCCTTATCACCTTAGTGACAGGCTCTCCCCATTTCAGCTGGTGCTTGTTAGGGTAGGTAGGAATTTCTAAGAGCAAAAGCCTTGTGAGCAAGTGCAGAATGTAATTTATACCTCAATGTCATTTTCTGTATAAATCCCAATTGATTTTAGTATAGGATCTTCTGTATATGGAACCACTCAATAAAATCAAAACAATTCAGATAAAGGCTTTATCTTCCACGCACAAATGTTAAAGTGGTTTAAATATCATAGGGAAGGATTTAAGTGTGAAGTAATTAGAAGCTGGAGTGATTTAAGAACAGTTTACTCATGAGTGCATGTTTCTATGTAATTTTAATCCCCTCTAATTTAACTTCACGTTATCAGGCAATTTACATTAATTTCCTTATTGTTTCCTTACTTTCCTACCTGTCCTTATTGGTAAGGAACCCATGAGTCAGTCTGCAGAATCATAGAAAGGTTTCAGTTCAAAGGGACTAGTTGGTGGAATCTCTTTTGGAACTTTTTATTCTTTTTATTCTTCTTTTTATTCTTCTGCAACAAGCTTTCAGTTTACAGGTATCCTAAAAGAGGAGGCAGTTTCCATCTGCTTCTCTGAAAAGAGCATTTGATTGAACTGTCATCTGCCAAATTTACTCCTTTCATTCACAGGAAAGAACTAGGGGATTCATGCTTTCAGAATTTATATGAAAGTATAGAGAATAATATTAATATGGCTGTTTTCATGACTGGACAGATGGATGAAATGGTCTTGCAGCATTACTTTCAACCAGTCGAATGTCTGATTCAACAATGAGAGGAAATAAGAGAGCAAAACTGAAGTTTCATTCACCTTGTGCAGGACATCTTCCTTAGAGTAGCAACACATAACACAAAGACATCTTTGTAGCTCTGTGATATAAAATACCAAACAACATTAGCTTTCCTAGATGACACTTCTACTGCAGGACTGATAATTCCAGTGTTGTGCACTGCCCTGAAGCACACTGAATGGCTCACTCTGGCCCCTCTCAGAACTGTCTCATGCTTTCTGATTGCCAGAGATGAGGCACATACACAATGCCACAGACAGAGGTCTGGAGGGTGAACCATACGTGTCCATCTCTTCCATCTTCTCTACAAGAGCAGAGCTCCTGTGTCTGTGAAATCTCTTTGAAGTATGGAGGTGTTGCAGGGGATTTCACATGCTAAAAGATGGAGGCAGGGAGACCCATTGTCACTTTGGTTTTGACACTCACCTCCCAGACAGGTCCCAGCCATCCTGTACCATTAGCTTATCTTGGCTAAAGACCAAAATATTTGGTGATAACATGATCTGGGATGCGTACAGTAGAGGATTCAAATGGCAGTCCTTATCACTTTTTCAAAGAAGACAAATGGAGAGGGGCACATGGCTCTGATCTGATACACACATGTTGAAGGGAATGGGTAGTGAAGGAGGTGAGGTCCAACAAAGCCAAGCCAACACCAGGGCAAGGGTCATGTGCCACTGCTAATGATCAGGTGGCAATTTTTTTTCTCCAGATTTAAGGGAAATGTGAGGTTAAAGAAGATCACACAACAGTTTCCCAAGAGGGCAGCAAAGTTGAGCTCCACAACAGCTCAAACCAGAAGCATACCTTTTCTCACATCATGAGATGACTTCATGGGGTGCCTTCCAAAACTTGGGGGTGCTACTTATTTATTGCTATGTAAAGAATAGGAAGGAGTTCTACCAGCATGTGCAGGGCTGCTTGCCACTGGTCTTATACTGAGACTAACCTGTGTTTATATCTCACAGGGAAGCAGATGTTGGCGAGGGGGGAATTCCAACCTGTCTCGCTCCAGGGAGCTGAGACAGTCCAAAAACATTACATAATCTCTCTGGGCTGCAGCCAGCTATAAGTACAGCTTTGTCTTTGTGATGTATCTGGATGCAGATTCATATTTAATGCATAATTTAAGGAGAAGAACAAGGCTAAGCAAATAAAGAATGCATAGCAAACTGAAGCTGAGTGAATAGTTCCTTGAAAAGCCTTCAGTATAAACCATCAGCATGGCTTAGTCGGTACCTTTTCAGGCAATACTATCTAACATCTAGGTAAAAGGTTTCAATAACAGAGTGCTGGCAGAGTGCTATTGACTCTTTGTCATTGCACCAAGATGACTTCACAAAAATCTGTTCTCACATCAGAGCAAGCCACAAAACAACGGGGAAATCAATAGGTCAGTTACACGTCTTTAGGGCCAGCAGTATTATGAGAGTCACACTGAATTGATAATTATTAATTCTGCTAAATTAAAAACTCACTGGAGTTCAGCACTTTTGGTGCACCAAGGGAGGTAAACGTAACCCAAGGAAATGACTTTATGGCAATTTAAGGATTTGTAGTTGTCCTTTTGGTTATCTGAAGCAGAAATTTTTGAAGGCAGACAAGGGAAAAATGGACTCCTGAAGATTACTTTCAGGCTGTTTATTATAAAATTTGTAAAAAGAGTGTTTACAAAATCCTGTTGATTTCTAATTGTATTAGATGCCCTTCATATTTAAACACCAGTAAAATGTCAGGGATTGGTAGTTAAATAAGAGCGTTTTATAGGAAATGAAAGAGAATGTATTGATGCCAAAAATCTTAACAATCTAAACTTCACTGCTGTCTGTCAGTTTTACAGGGGGGAAAGGTAGATATGAGTTCAAAATGATGGACTGGAAATGCCAGGTTGTCATGAAAATTATCATATGTAGAAAGCTACAGACTCTCTCCTCTCATTGCATTTAACATATCTGTGCAACTTCTTAAGGGAGTCTGCTGTACTCCACAGACTACTTAGATGTTTTGACATTCAGTTCTACATCACTTTCTCATTCAGAAAACTAACTTCCTAGATATAGACATCCAATAAAATAAATTGCAATAAACTACCCCTCTCCATCTGTCCAGGAACCTAAGAAGGACTAGTGCTATGACCGCGAACAGATGGCTGAACTAAACTTGGGCACAATAAAAGCAATATTGATAGGCAGAGGAAAACATTTTGGACAAGTAACCAACACTGTAATAAAATTTTGCTTGAGGGACAGCTGCTCTCACTTCTCATTTCTTAAGATGGCAGGCAGCCTCAGCATCTTTCTACATTTCTCATTACACCATATGACAAAAACTGCCAAAAACATCTTCTTTCATTTATGGCCAGCCATAAGATTAGACCTTTTGCTGGCTGAATCTGACCTAGCTACAGTTATTAAAACTTCTGTGGCTTGGTTTGCAATGCATTGAATTTGAATGCACTGTACTGAAATAAATGTGATGGGTCTCAGACCACTGTATTGCCCACATGCAACGGTGGTCTTTTTTTTTTTTTTTTTCCCATGAAGATATCCAAATGAATTTTCAATCCATCTCAACTTTTGGCATCCATAATACCTTATGACGAGGAGTTCCACACTTAAAATGAGTGTTAACTGAAGTCTTATCATTTTACTTAATTCAAAACTACCTTGTATTGTTTACTTTTAAACTCTTTGTTTTTGTAAGAGAGTGGTCTGTTGTTCCTTATTCAGCTTTTCAATGCTATTCATGATTTTATGGAACTATATCAGTTCTTCTTCATGTCTTTTCAGGCTGAAGAGGTGAAGCATTCTTGTTAACCCTTTTTATCAAAAACGTTACATAATTTTAATCATCCTTGTTGCTTTTTTTTTTTTTCTGTATCTGTTCAAGTTCTACTATATTCTTTTCACAACAGGATGACTGGAATTATACCTGTTATTCAAGATATGATCTCCCCATGGATTTGTAGAGTGTTTCAATAATGTTCGCTGTTTTATTCTCTATTTTTCCTCTAATTTTCAACACTCGATTTGCTTCTTCACAGCTTCTGAGCACTGAACTGATGATTTCCTAGAAATATCTATTATAACCACAACATCTCTTTCCTAAATAGTAATGATCAGTGCAGAGCATATCAAAGGGAATTTTTATTTCTGTGAAGTTTTTATTCCATATCTTTAAATTTTGGGAACAGTTGGACTGGTGTTATCCACTTTTAAATTCCACTTTTTAAGTGAAAATATCTTTGGGATTGATTTAGTGGAAATAACCAAGATTTCTAACCCCCTGTAAATAAATAAATAAATAAATAAATAAAAACAAATAAAATTGACCATAGTCAAATATAAAGTAATGAAGGAATGCAAGATCTGTGAATGCATTTTTTTTCTCAGTTCATTGGCTGTATTTTAGAACAGTAGACATGCACACTGGATTTCCAACCACCCACAGAGACAAACTAAGTGCATAAGCTGGCTGAGCCACAACAGCTAACCATCGTTTCCATGTCAGCTCACTGTTCATAGTGAAGTCTACGTTATAAAAAAAAAAGTAGAAAAAAAAATAGTATATTAACTCTTAGCATATACTGACCTGCTCTTTACAAGTAAACCACCATGACTTGACCAGCCTCTAAAGGAAATCTCTGTCTCTGGCACCACAAGGCTTTTTGAAGGAAGATAGGTCATCTCATTAACCCACAGAGTTTTTGCTCTTCCTTTCTCTATTCTGTTCAGAGCATGTGTCATTAATCAGCTTTCCATTAATATGGTAGCTGTATCTTGGCAACAAAACTCAAATTACTCAGGGCTTACAATTTAGAAATATCCTCACCACTATATTGAACAGTGATATGTCATTACTGCAAGGAGATGTTAATTACAGCAGAACTATAGAACTCACAATATAATCACATTTTAATGTGTTCTAAGACCTAGTAATAAAAATATTTCCAAAAAGATGCTCGGTGACAGACTGATGTAATTACACTGATGCTCCAGTTTTTAAAACTTTGAAGAGTAGCCATTTACAGGTAATATTTCAAAATAAAATCTCATTTTATAACCTTCTGTACTGTAATTATGGATGAATAATGAAAATCAATACACAGCCAGGAACAGTAGAAAATGATCCTAGTTAAATCATACATTAGTATAATCTTTTATGTAGAATACAAAAATGAGCAACAGCTAAGTTTTCTTTTGCACATCTTTTCTTAAAAGAAAACCTGTAATGAAGCTGCAACCTGGAATATATTTTCATAACTGTGACCTGAGATATTGTATTTCTTTAAGTACATATCAATTTCAAACCCAAGACTGCTCTGCAGGATGAATAGAGCTCTCCTAATAAATCATCCATCCTTTCCACTCATGCATGAAATCATTGTAACATGCATGACAAAAGATAACAGATTAATACAGCAAATAAAGAATAATATATAACTATATTTTTCAGGAACTATGTTCAAGTAGGATTGCTGTGTCTGCTTAACTCCTCTATTTTGTGCTTGATGCTGAAAGTTTTATGGAACAAAATATAATTTGAGTGAAAGGAAAGTCTTAGCTGTGTTAACATGACATTTGCTCTGACATTGTAGCTGGCATAAAGAAAAAAGCCATGGTTCCTAGGTTGTTTGACTACCAAGGTCTGAAAATTAGAAAGGGAGGAAACAGAAGGAGAACAGTAATAATATATATATATATATATGTGTATATATATATATATATTTAAAGGGGTGTGGGTTCAAAGGCACTAAAAAGAAAAGAGCTTTTACAGCATTTTTTGCTAATTACACAGTCATCACTGCGTCACTTAATAACTCCTATTTATGGCACTACGGTGACACCTAGTGGTGCTCACCGGCCTGCACGATACCCTTGGGTGGACAGCCAGGTGCTAGTTACATCCCTAAGAAGGCAGCAGCTATAAATTTTTGAGGAATCTTCTTGAAAAGCTATACGGAAGAATCTTGAGATGGCTGTGCTCACCACCTGTAGTCACCACCTGCCGTATTTCCTAGTGAAGATAATAACGCCTTTTCATGCTGATGACAATACACATGGAACTGGAAGAGAGAATTAGAAAGGTCACTTGCAGAACTGCAGCAGTACAGAAGAGACTACCAGACAACAAGGAAGTCCATCAGTATCATGCAAAATGGTCTCTTTCAGATGTGTACATACTCATGCAGTCAGAGAAAACAGCATTCATTTATCACCCTGCAACAAAATTCAACATCTTATGGTTGCTATACCATAGTGCAATATTGCATCTAATGAGAATAAGGGAAAAAATGCTGAACCAATCTATATATATCCCATTTAGTTTGAGATAACTCTCAAATACTTCATTGTGGTTGATGTGAATAAATTATAACTCTTCATTCTTACAAGTCTGCAGAACTTTAAACACTTGAAATCATAGAATGTCTTGGGTTGGAAGGGACTTTAAAGATCACCTAGTTCCAACACCCTCGCCATGGGCAGGGACACCTCCCACTAGATCAGGTAGCTCAAAGCCCCATACAGCCTGGCCTTGAACACCCCCAGGGATGGGGCATCCACAGCTTCTCTGGGCAACTTGTTCCTCACCACCCTCTGAGTAAAGACTCCTAACATCTCCTCCTAACATCTAACTCCTCCTAACATCTAATCTAAATCTGCCCTCTTTTAGTTTTAAACCATTCCCCCTTGTCCTATCACTATCTGACCAAGCAAAAAAGTTGCTTTCCATATTTTTTATAAGCCCCCCTTAGGTAATGAAAGGTCACAATGAGGCCTTCTCTTCTTCAGGCTAAATATCTCCGGCTCTCTCAGCCTTTCTTCGTAGGAAGAGGTTTAAATCTGGAGGCTTTAGTGACAAGTGCATTACAATCTGGATTTCAATATATAAAAAGTTTAATAGTGTCAACCTTTAATCAGTTTCAAATATTGAAAAAAATCCTCTAACCTGTTTTCTCCTTCCCATTAGATTTTGTCTAGTGAATCAATTACTTTACATGGCATTTTCTGACACGACATTGAATGAAGAGCATTTGGTGAAATTGATAAGTATGGATTATGGATGAAATCCAGGGACCCAGTGAATTCAAAGGTTATTTTGCCTTTGAGTTAAAGAGGGTCAAGCCTGAGCTTTAATCTAGTTACCTGACAGAAGCAATTTAATGATGCTATCTCAGATACTTCCATGCAAAACACACAAGGTCTGATTCTCTTCTTTTTATTACGCATTCATTGAATTGCATGGAAGTACAGCATTATATATTCTGGAGCACGTGAGATCAGAATCAATTCTACTGTTTTACTTGATAAGAGTAATCAAAGGAAACATGACCTAGTTAGAAAATTAGGTTTGAAGAAAGTCATTTAAATGTCATCATTACTTTTAGACCTACATCTTTATGCAATGAATCCTACAATTATAGTAGCATTCCTTTCTGCATTTCCTGTATGTTATCCAGAACACTATATAAATTCATCATGCAGCTCTTATTCAGACAAGACATTTTTAGGTGGACCTCCCTTGGCAGTCCATGTGTTGGGTAAGTCTCTGGTACCATTAGGCAAGCTGAGGAAGGAAGGGGACTTTCATGAACATTGTATCTCTGCATCAAGACAGAGTGGATATATGCCATGCCCTTGTGAGAACTTCTGAACACATTCAGTAATTTCAGCCAATTTTACAGAAGGACAGAGTTGCCCAAAATATCAATTTCAAATAATCTTTCTGAAAATCAGAAGTTTTTAGTGTTCTGTCCTGCCTCCCTCCAAGAGAGATGGTAGCACAGTCCTGCCCTGCTGGAGCCTGCCTAAGAAATGGTGGAAGGCTGGCTCCAAAAAGCCACCACACAGCAAAGCTGAGATAAACTGGCATGTAAGGAGTGGTGGAGGCAGAGTAAAGAGCAGAAAGAAACTTTGGTTTTAGAGGTGAACCAGGTTGGAGATAGTTGCAGGAGAAGTTTAAAGATCCTGAGGAAAAGATCTGTAAATCTTTTGGTTTGTACCTTCAAATTTTATCTGTCCTGGCTGTTTCTGGATAAACTTTTTGTCTGTTTGTAACTTTGGCTACAGACTTTCTGAACCTTAAAAAGAAAAGGTTTTGATTCACATTGTGACACCTGCAAGTTTGATAAATGACAACAGTGGACCTGACAATGACCAGAACAGTTTATTTCTCATGGATTAAAGGAAAAGAAGCTGAGCACCTGATAGGAGAATAGGTTGGGACAGATACTTAGCTTGTTCTTGCTCTAACTGTAAAACAACCATAGATTTTAATTCTTTAATTGCCCTTGCAGAGAAAAACTTAATAGGTTGAAATATTTAGTACACTATGTTAAGTTCCATGCTTAAATGGCTTTTGCAAAATGGTAGGCATTTTACATTTATTCTCTGAGAAATGGATCTCTGTAATAAGGCAAACTATTAAGTTTGATCAAATGTACTTCAACATTGCTGGTTTAAATGGATGAAAGTACAGTACTTATTGAAGTATCTTTAAAATATTAAATGCTGTATAAAGTGTTATGTTTTTTTCCTTTAAAATAAAGATATTCTTTTAGGAGAAAAATCACTTCTAGCAATAAAGATTATAAGAAATGATGTCTAAGTGTCGGAAAGGTTTAAAATAAATAACAGGAAAAACATGTTTTAGAGCTCAGAGGTCACATCTTATGAAAAATAAAAACAGGGGACAAAGTGAAAGATTTTTATGTAAAGTAAGAACCTTTCCTAAACTGTTCATTGTGTTTGGGACAGATTCAAAGATGCAGGGGAAAAAAAAAAAAAGTGAATAAAATATTTCTTACTTGGTTTGTCAATTTTGAAAATGTTTGCACCTATGTTTTAGCAGTTTGAACACTGTCAATAGCATCTGACTATGTGAATGAATTTACAGAGTTATAGAATATATTTTTATAATTCAATAACTAAATGTCTGATTGTTAGACTTGATGATCCTGAAGGCCTTTTTCAACCTGAATGATTCTGTGACCTTCTATATGAATAACACCCATTTTTACAAATGCTACTTTACTCTTCCATTTCTTTCAAGGTAAATTTAGCACTGTTAATTAAAAGTTACAGCTGTCACTTAACCAGAGAAGGAACAATTAAAAGTAGTCATGTTATTCTTTTGATGATTTCTCTTTTGTTATTGGTCTTTTTAGATGTGCATGAGGTGACTCACCTTCTTCTGTCTTCTTTTCACTAAACTTTGCAAAATCTTCTAAAAGACCAGAGAAGCAAATGTGTTGCTTTGTTCATGTACAATACCAACCAAATGCTGACTGAGATCAGTTGAAAAACTCAGCATTATACCTAACAGGACAGCCATACTTACAGATTTTTCTGAGATGTGCACCTCCCTGTGATATTTCATTGTTCATAACAAGGTCAGCTCTGGAGTAATGCTCTGATATACTGTCCTGGCATACTTCACTACTGAAAACACTTTCAGATTACATGCAAAATAGCAATCATGAAGACCCTAACGTCACTCCAAATACACTTTTTTTTTTTTTCCTCTTTCCTAGCTAATGTCTTTTTGAGGATGCAGCATGAAACTCTACTAATAACCCTCCTGGTGTAGTATGGGGGAAAACTGGGATAATTAGTTTGGACAAACATACCAAAAGCCAGAGCTGGAGGACGTTTGTCTGTGGATATGGTACAGTTCAGACTCTGTTATGATTTCAAACAAATACACCAAGGGTCAATCACTGTGGTGCTGGTTTAGGGGGGTTTGTTTGTTTGTTTTAATATCAGCTTTCCTTTTTTTTTTTTTTTTTTTTACCAATGACTTGGAACTTTGGTGAATGTATTAGTGAATGTATTATGTATTGGTGAATGTATTATGTATACATAAACTAGCAATGATACTCAGTGATCTGTTACAAAAATATTTCTGATGGTATGGAAGCTCCTCATTTTCTTTCCATTTTCTCTGCTACTTGTTAAAACCTGTGAATATCTGTCCCAAGCTGCCATTAGCCAGCACTCAGTTAGCCTCCTGCTGGGTTCTACATATTTTTCTCCAAGAAAAAATCCTCTGTCTATTGTGTAACGGGCACCAGCATCCAAATACATCATATCTCTGCAGATAGTAGATGCTAAAATGATTTTAATTTGTACTTCAACTAAAGAATAAACATTTTGAATTTTCTTTTGGCAACCCAGTTACTAAAGCTGAAAAGCACTTTCTGAAGCAGCATTTGTAATTGCTTATGACAAGAAGCTGTGCAAACAGTCCCTTATATGTTTCTTTGAATATTTGAATTTTCCAATGATTCTGCTTTGACTCCTTTCCTAACCTGACTCAGCTCACTACTCAGCAGCACCTTAGCATGTAGGTTTACTGGTAGGAATGCTGACCAAAATAGATCCTTTGCAATACATCTTCACATGTTCTGCTGTGGCTGATTGTGAATTATTGAGAGGATGGTAAAAAAAAAGAAAAAAAAATCTGCTGGGCTGATTTTCAGAAGTAATTAGCTCACATAACACAAAACCCAAACTCACAAAAATACTTTGCTTCCACTGATGTTCCTAACTGATTTTCAGAAATATTTAGTATATCCACTAGGTCTTGCTACTAATATCATCCAATATTAAATGTGGAGAACATTTGAAAATGTGATCATATCTTTGATACATACAAATAAGAGCTCAAACGTCAGGCCAGTTACTTATTATCATTAATAAAAATACAGAATGCATTTAAATGTGATTCCTTGCAACCTTTGTACTCTACCAGAGAGTATCTGAAGAGCTTTAAAGTACCATTCAGGAACTAAGTGTGAAAACTGTTCAAACTGTTTGTGTGAATGTCCTGTAAGGGACAACAACAAATAAATAAATAATAAAAATTAATTCATCTGGGTCTATGAAAAAATGCAACAATGTAGTTGTACTATGATGATATAATGTTTTATTGTGCTAGGATTTTTATGCTGATATTTATATTAAATCGACATAAATATTTGTGGCTCTGTGGCTCTAGCAGACTTTTCTCTGGTTCTCTTCATGTTCACATTGTTTCAGACAAATTACTCATAATTTCTGGCATGTAGAAGTCTTCCTAACAGCCTTACAGGGACATCAGTCTCCTTCCATAGAGTGACTCCACAGGAATGGGTGTTTCTCTCCTACATCCTTAACCACATTTGAAGGAATCTTTACATAACTTTTTTCAAAACCTAAGAAGGAAGCTCATTTTTTTTCTGGGCTTCCCGTAGGCACAAGTTCAAACTTTCCATCTCTATGTTTAACTTAAATATTTATATGACATACATAAATTCCACCTATTTTTACTCTGTTTTCTGAAAATTTGGCCTATTGGATTTATATTTTCCCTTTTTTTCTTCTCCACCCCCCACCCCTCCCACTCCCCCTTACTCTTATGGCTAAAGGTAGCTGGGAAAATTTTGTTTGGATATGTTACCTGGCTGGAAGCTAAATATTTTCATGACAATCAGAAAACCTTTTGTTTTTACCAGTTTTTATATATATATCTTTACAATCCTCAATAAAACAGTTGCAGTTTTAATGAAAGGAAGTCTTCAGTGTAGTCTGCAAATGTTTTAGAAAGAATGTGTTTCACCAAAATGCTCCCTTTTTCATTCTATCCCAGAATGAAGATATTTCAAACCTGGAAGATTACCTAGGAAACTAAAAATATAGTTCCCACCTAACTCGGAAAGAAAAGAACAAGATTAATCACATTCATTACTTAATACCATTTATTTCCTTTAATACTGTTTTATTTTCATTGATTAAGGATCTCATATCAATAAATAAAACTTCTCTATAAAGCCCAAAATTATTACTCCTGTCTTCTATATAGGTACGTTAAGGAAGAAAAAACTAGGTCTAGAATTTGCATAAAGGACCCCACTTCCTGGATAACTTGTGTTTGGGATGCTATGCATTCTCTTTAGATCTATAGTTCTGAGACCCCTTCAAAAGTCTGACCTGAATTACTAACTCCAACTTGAACAGCAAGGGAGAAATCGTGGGTCTTTTGAAATTAATAGCAAAACTTCCAAGGTTTTCAAGGGAGCTAGGTTTTCATCACAAATCTGTCTAATGTAATAAAATCTAGATCATCAAATCCCTAGTCCTGGACTTTAAGCTCTGGACTTTCTTTTTACATTTACCACTGTATGGTTCATAATTGTAATGAGAATATTTTTCCCCTCTTGATGTAACATCTCAGGGATCAGCAAGTCTAGGTGGTCCTTCCACCCCTAAAAGAACTGAAATTTTTTAATGGAAATTGGAGCACAGATGAATGAGCTAACAGCAGGGTTCAATTTTAATGACAGCAACAAGGAATTCTGTAATTAAGCACATTAAGGCAGAACACCCTCTTTGAATTTCAGAACATCTCTAGTTCATGCTCTAACATCTGTTTTTCTTCCACTGCTTTAATCTGCATCCTCCCTTCAGGCATCTTACACTAAGGGCTTGACAGACTTTCCTAGCTGACAGTAGCTGGCATCCTTTTAATTGACAAGGGAGACCACTGTTGAAAGAGATTGGGAAGAGCATTCTCTCTTCCCTCAGGGTCTAAATGCTCTGCTTTTGCAGAACTCCTGCAGGACCTGCAAGCTAAAGACTTGACCTAAAAACTCAGTATTTGCAGAATCCAATGAAGAGCTCACCTGAACTTCACATATGTTCCAGTCTCTATTTCTTTGGATTTTTGGCTTGAATCCCAAGGGGAGAAAGTTTTGTGTGATATTCTCCACATATCTGTTATTTTAGCAGAAAGTGGGATAATCTGCACTTTCACAAAACACTGAAGCATATGTTTATGTCCCATTAAAATCAGACGTAAACGAGTCTCTACCTAAAATTGTTCTTATATATTTGGTTATGGAACTGAAACACATTCTTTTTCTTTTTCTTTTTTTCCCCTTTACACATAAACCAGGTATAGAAAAGTGCTGTGTGTTGAAAATCATGAGCAATTACAATAAAAGAATTTATGCCTCATTATACCATGTGCATTCACAAATTTGCCATCCAGTCATGCTGGTTTTCTTAGAGTTTTTACACACAGGATGGGAGTTAGTCTATTTAGATTGCATGCTTCTGGTCAAGAAGTCTTACCTTTGTGTTAGCATTTGATGCATCTGGTACCGCATAAGTAAGAGTGGTGGTTTTAATCACTTGTTCTCCCATTGTTGTAATCCCAGTTATTTCACTTTACCTGCTGTCTATTATTTATGATTCTTGATTGTATTTGCCTAGTTGAATAGCCACTCCCTGGTGATCTGCTCAAATTAATAGTACAAATTCTTTCTAAATACTGTTTTATATGTATTGAAAATGTCTTGTATTTTTCATGATCTTTTATCCCATCAGTGCACATGGTTAGGTGTCACTGAATGGAACATCCATTAAATTCATATATGGCTTTCGAGAAAGACTGAACTCCAAATCATCAGGACTACTTCAATGATGGTGGAATAATTATGATTGAAACTCAGCTGCAATTCTGCAGCCAGTATTCATGGTTTTATTATTTTAGTCTTCCACAGAATGAAAATTGATTATCCAGATTTATTTTAATTACTATTATTATTTTTTTTTAATGAAAACAATAGAATACTCTAGATTCATTAATCTAGTCCTTCTTCAATTCTAAAATAAATCAGCTCCTCTGGATAAAATTCTAGACACAATATCATGATTAAAAAAAGCGCACTGGTGAAGTCATACGACATATATTAAGCCTTGTTATTATCAGCCTTTTGAAAATAGAAACCTTGTTGAGATGTTCAGAAGCCAGTCATGGCACATTGTTTCTCACTACCGACTCAGCTCCACATTGTTTGCTTCTCATTCTACATTCAAATACTTCCCTCTATCTAATGTAAGCATTCAGCTAGTTAGAACAGAAATGTAAAACAAAGAAAATACTGAAATGAGAGTAATTATTATTAGGTAGACTTATAGCTCTAATTTACCACCCTGTTTTATCTGTTGGTTTTGTTTGATGAAAATATGTGCTAAAAAGCAGACCATAGCTTCAAAAAAAGAACAAAGGAATTTTTCATTGGAAGGATATGCTCTCAGACACTGTATTCTATTAAGAAGTGGAAGCCCCAGGCTTAATGCCGTAGAAAAATACAGTATAATGGCAAAAACTGAATAAATGGTACAAATCACTTTCAAGACAAAATGTACCTACCCAGGAAGAATGTGGTCAAAGGGTAGTGTTTTACTAGTAGCTTACTCCATCATTCTTAAACTGGACCCTGTGATGTCCAGCATGTGCCTGACTTATCATCCCCCACAGAGGACTCCCCTGCACTGAGCGATGCTCTGCTCTGCATTGTCCCCCCCCCCAACACACCCTCTAGACAATGTTTATTTTGTCAATCTGACATAAGCTGAATACATAGATAAACCATGCTATTTTGCACACCTCTCTTTTGAAGAGCTGCCCAGGCTGTTGGACAGTGCTATAACAGCCTCTATTTTTTTTCTTTTTCTTTTTTTTTTTTTTTTCTCCTCAGAAACCACATGCAAACTAGTTGGCCCTTGTTGTCTCTTGTCATCTGATGGTACAATGCAACCTATCCTGTCTGTAAGCTTCAGAACACATACTGACAAAAGAAGTAGTTTCCCTGGTAACAAGGACCATATGAAAGCTCTCAGAACATATCCTCCACAGGAGTTAATTTGTTTCAGATGAGAAAGGTGATTACTTATAAGAAAAAAGGGAAAACAGCTGAGCTATTTAAGGATGAAATAGTAAAGAGTATGCCATGTTATTTGTTCCATATCCACTGTTTTCATTTATATGCATATGATATATATGTTTATTTATGTAAATATATATGTTCTGTGTGAAGTATCATTGCATGAATGCTAATAAAACCTTGTAATGGACTTAGCTATGAAGAACTTCTCTGAGGGCTTCATTACATCACCAAAAATAAAAAATAATCTCTCAAATGAAAAGTTTAAATATTTCACAAAGATTCCAATAATGTGAAACATCAAAACACTACAGGACACATAAATACAGTTCTAGCCAAAAGATTAAGAAATGTGATGTGGTTGGATTGCCAAAATTAAAGGAAGGAAAAAACCAACCAACCAACCAACCAAATAAACAAAAAAACACCACAGAATAAATAGTGGCAAAAGTCATAACAATATTTAAAGACAAAGCTACCTATGAGGATATGATGTACATACACAGATATCTGCATTAGGAAAAGTTCATTCTTTTTCTCTGGAATAAATGGAAATAGTATGATGTAATTGATCCAAATTGTCTTCCAGATGTGGAGTGTGGACTACAAATGATTTATGGCTCACTAGATTCCTCAATCAAGTACCATGTGACTGTGATTGAAAGGGAAAGTTTTCTGTGCATTCATGAGCTGGAGAGCAAATGTCATCCACAAGTGGGCATGGCAGAGGAAAGGCATGTTGCAAGAGTCATGTGGTTAAATTTGATCAGTGCAATGAAGGCATAGGGTGACTGCTGATTTGAGAATGTATATTTCCTGAGCTATAATAATTATATCCATGGAGATCCTTTGTCATAACATTTCAGTGAATAAGGATTCCTGTGTGCTTTAGCAAGACCCATCTCTCTGAAAATAAAACAAATGAAAGTCCAAAATATCACTTAGAAAACAAGCAGCAAATGAATCAAATATCTTTAAGATGAAAAATGGCTGCCTAGATGTGATTATTAAAACACAGGTTTTCTTTTTTGAAACTTAATTTTTTTTATCAGCTTGGATTTCTGTGTTTTCAATTTTTGACGGTGTTTTATTACAGAACTGTAGGGAAAACTAATGCAAACACAGATTACCTTGACCTTCACAGAACACTAAAACCATTAAAGCTCTGGTAGGTTATATTGGAAAGGTCTAGGTCTCTATCTGTGTTGTCATAACTGTGAGAAACAATAGAATATCTTTTTTTTTTTTTTTTTAGTTCTTAACATCATTAATATTTAAGTTTTTAAAGACAGTGTAAATATTTTTCCTTTCAGTTAAAGGAGGTGTGAAAATTACTACCTGCTTGAGAAAGCTATAAATAAGCAACTAATGACAATGAAAGTATTTCAAAACACTTCATTAGAAATTTGAAGGACGGAAGGAAGGAAGGAAGGAAAGGAGGGAGGGAGGGAGGGACGGACAATATCTCTTTAATATCTCTGTTCCCAGAAGAAAAAAATATGAGTTAACTATTCCTACAATTCAGTCATATATTAAAAATGTATGAAGGAATTCCTATAAATCTTACCCTTTGCAATATGCCACACCTCAAATTATTTGGAAACTTGAGCTGAGTTCCAGCAGAAGGTTGTGGTTTCCTTACTGAAGAGCTCTGCTTTCGGGGAGTATATGTATTCCAGAATTTCCTCCTGCCCTCAAAATATTTCTGGTTACAAATCAAGATATTGCTTTTGTGTTTAAAAGACTTGACTGACTTGGACCAAAACTTTGAGGAATGTAGAAGTGCCTTCAAGGTTAAGTCTCAGTTTTAAAAGTGCTTTAGGCACACTACCTAAGGACAGATAGGTTCACCAAAAGATTTCCAGTGTGTCTAAAAAGCTAAGTGCTCTCTGTGGGATAGCCTCTTAGTGTATGATTCTATTCTCAGTATGAACTGTACTATAACTTCACTGTCGTAGATCCTAAAGTGAGTGGTGAGATGTCTCAAACTTTCCTGTCACCTTTTCTGTCAAAATCTTTCTATCAAATTCTTTCCATCACACACTGATGGAGTTTCACCCACCTGTGACTGGGATTACTTTTATAGTGATTGTTGGAGAAAATTTGAAAGTTTAAAATATTTACTTACTTCATTACTTTGTCTTTTTTTCCTTTTCTTTAACAGAACCGCTCTAATCCCAGACAGTACAACTATTTTGAAAATATATTTGCAGATGTACTGAAAACGAGAGGCCTTTTTTCAGTCTCCTTTCAGTCATTCTTACTGTTAAAAGTCCTTGGAGTCTATCAGTTTTTTTTATAGGGAAGATAAAATTTCCCACATCTTTATCTTCCCCCTTTAGATTCTTCGCTACTACTAAAAGAGTGTGCTGAGGAGCCCAGCCTCCTTAATGAAGATAAAATCATTCACACACACATTTTTACTGCTGTTTCCCCTGTTCCCCCCACCCCCTTCTCCTCCCTCTGGTCTGGTCCCTTATTGAGATATATCTCTCTCCTAAAATAATTTGTGACACCTTTTAATTTTTGTTACTTTGCTAGTAATTTCCATACTGCAACCTTCTTTCTCTCCCCAGTGGCTTTTGGGCAAAGGGTTCTTAGAAGTCAATGATGCAATTAGTAGTAATCACATTGCCATACCAATGCTATTAATCACTGACGATCTCCTCCTTGTCTTCTTTGAGCTCCTACATTTGCTACAAAGTTGAGGTTCTAAAATATAGATGACACCAAAATAAAAGATGATATTAAACTGAAAGAAAAATAAATTAAGGACTGACACCTAATATTAGTACATACATATTTTGTGATTGCCATACTAAGTATTAATTATTACCGTTGCTTTTGAGGGTTTATTATGTTCTATCTATGTACCTTTGGGGTTTGTCTTGTAATCAAGGAACAGCCCAGACATATCATTGAAATAAAAAGCTGATTCATACTCTGATATAAAGTAATGAGACCATATGGTAAAGAAAATCCTCTATGTTAATAGCTAAGCATAGCATTTTTTTTTTCAAAATTGATTCAAGATGCATTTTATCTGTTTTTCCAAAGGGCAGAACAAGAGGATATGCCAGCAGAATAGCTGTTGATACCATAAAGCCATCAAATAAAAAACATAATTTCAAATTAAACACTGGAATCCTGTCACAAACTAAACACTCCATCTGGTGCCATTTAACTGAAATAACTTCTTTAAGGCACCACTCCCATGAAACATACAAACTTCAAACAACATTATTTTGCTACAAATGTGGGCTATAAAACTTGATAGAAAAAAAAGGAAACCATAAAGTCCTCAAGTTCCCTCTGAGCCTGAGCTAGAATCCAGATTTTCCTGAATTAAGTCACTTTCAACATGTTGCAACAGATCATCAGACAACTTACGGTCCCAGCAGATATAAGTTTTATTTTCATAATTCATCCTCAGTTTGGCTGGCAATGAAATAGCCACCTCCACATTTTTGGCACAAAAGCTTTCTTTACTGGAATAAGGGTCTGCTTCTTCAATGGGGTGTTTGGCAAGAGATCAGGAAAAAATAATATCTGATTTCCTGTACACTTCCTCTTTTTTTTTCTTTCAAGCTTTAGTATGAACTTTCTCTTCATCCTTCAAATCCTACAGCCAAACTATAACTGCTTTGTTAGCTCCCTTTTGATCCACTTGCATACCCAATCTTTTATATCTGCTTTACAAATACTGTATTTTTAATGACACTGAAACCTGTGAGATGTGGAAAACTTTTTTTTCCTTTTCTTTTTTTTTTTGCCTTAATTTCACAGCTTAATAGAATCCAAGATTTCTTTACCCATAGGATGATTATTATGCCAACATTATAAACCTGTATTTTATTTTACAGCTTAACGATAAGTTTTCTTTTCTAAGACTCTAAACATTCATCAAGGGCTTCTGCTCAGCATATAACTCTTGTTCTTAAAGCCTCTTTTTCTTGGGTATATTTCTACTCTAATTATATACCAATCTACACTGTGGATTCATTAGCCAAATTGAACCTCACCAGAGCCATCATGGTATTCCTTCCACACTAGAGTATCACATACTTTTTAGTACGTGATACTTTTTAGAGTATTAGTATGTTAATGCGAGGGATTGCTGTAATAATTCTGCCTTTATAAATTAAATTTAAATGCTATTCCTGAACTAAACTGAAATAAAGCACTAGAGATTCTGGTGCTAGTTATAACTAAAACAATTATTCTGTGCAATTTGGGTTTTAGACAAGTCTGAGCAAAACCAGATAGCAAACTCAGATAGCAAAACTCAAACAGCTCAAGAACATGAGATTTCTGTAGACTTCTACAGAACACCATAAAAGTACAGCTGTCTATAACAAATTTCCCCTGACATAGGTCATCTACTTCATTTCCCTCTAGAACAGAAATGGCACATCTGTTTGGAGCTTGGATGAAGCCATGTTTTACCTGAATTTCATGAAAGACAGCAGGCTTGAAAAGGAAAAATTTACACACTGAGTTGGAAACCTCCATGCTTTGGAGCTAAGCAAGTAGTTGCAACTTTCCCACAGCTCTGTTATCCATGGCATTAGAGCTATGATGTTTAACAAAAAAGTGTCTATTAGATATGATACAGACCAGGATTACAATTTAGGCAAAAATAACAGCAAAAACTGCTGAGAAAGTTGCAACCAATTGAATAGAATTTTATATTATATTGCTGCTCTCAACTTTATCCCATACCACCTACAATAGAGAAGGGCAAATGTGTTATTAGGCATCTCCATGGTGCTACAGGGGAATTACTTATAATAAAAAACTAATAGAAATTTTAATTGTGGTGATGTACCAAGGACAATTTTAAAATGCTTGTAACTTTATTTTAAATTCCATTGTACTTGAAGGGATATATCTAAAGTTTAAATGGAATGAGATGCTGTGGGAAGCTCTCAAGGGTTCCTGGAAGAAACTTGTTAAAATTCTGTCACCAAACTGAAGGGAAATTGAGGATAATTTTAAACCCTCTAATGAAATTTCTACTTTCTCTGGCTAGAAAAACACATCCCCACTTGAAATGATTGGTCTCTGGTAGTCATGAAAACAACTAAAAGTAATTTATTTTGCTTTTGGAATGCACAGCACCAGTCCCAATTATATTATCAAAAATGTCTTGTGGACAATATAACACAGGCACCTACAAGGTTTTCACCTCCACTCCCTTTTCAATTACATGAGCTGAAGCTTGTGCTGCCCTTTCACAAGGCTGCATTTATTTTTGTTTCCTTGGTCTTACTTAAGAGATGGCTTGTGGTTTTCGTTGTTATTGTTTTTCTTGTTTGTTTTTAATGGGTAAGAATATCAATAGATTTTCTGATCTAGCACTTTTCTCAAAGTGTGAGGATTGTGGGCAAATTTACACAAACTATAGGAGAAAATGTATGTTGATGCCTGAAGGCAGTAAAGTGTGGAGAATGCATTATACCATTGTCTCCTTGATGTGCCTGAATATGCAGTGTCTTGCATATGATTCTAACGACTTTGTGATTGACTTTGAAACAACTTTGTGTTTTTATTTTATTTATTTTATTTTATTTTATTTCATTTATTTTATTTTATATTCTATTGTACCTTTTACCAACACAGAGAGAGTTCTTGTGTGAAAATTTAGGCTCCAGTCCTGTAAGCACACATGCATTTAAAGAGTCAAATAGTCCCATTGATTTCTGGGGGACCTCTCATGTATCTGAAGCAAAGCATTCACACTTGCAGGAAAGTAGTTTGCTGAAAGTATTACGATCTGTGTGGATTACCATTTTAAATGAATTTCTCTTCCAGTAGAAATGGCTAAAGTCCTACCCCTTCCATAGCAGTGGCATGAAATAAAAACATAATTTTAACTTTGCTTACAGTTTTTTCTCAGTAGCCATAGAACTAATTTTAGCTATTGGCAGACATGCACAGCATTTAAAATTAAATATCAGTGTTACTTTTACAGGTTCCATCCATATGAAAACTATAGCGAAGAAATTATACTTTTATAACTAATTCAATTTTTCTGTATCTTTTGTTTTGAGTTGAGGCAAAGTGTGAATATTGAAAAAATATATATATAAGCAAGAAAGAACAGAACAGGCTACAGCCTTTACTAACCCAACATCTATAAAATTATTTTAATAGATGATATTCTTAGAGAAAACAAACAAACATGGATGTGAAATATGTACTCTTAGTACAAAATTCACAAAGTGTACTATAAAGTTTAAGTCAACACCTAATATTTAAGTTTCTAAGTCGTCTTGTAATATCGTGAGAATTTTAAAAGGCCAGTACATCAGAGGAAGATAAATATTCACCTTGAAACTGTACAAATCTATGTGCCCTTTGCCACTAAAATATTTCTGGTAAAATTAGGTAACCAAGGCCGAAAGTATTGATTCACCTAATGTATTTCTAATGTCTTCCTTAGTGTAGTCCTTAGAATGCCTTTGAAGATGTACATGACACAACTTATGCAGGACAAAAGCAAGACAATCCTTTTGAATTAATACTTTAATATTAAACTATAATTATTCACCACAAGGAATACACAGAGATACTTCACCTAGAATTTCAGTGGTGACCCATTCCAATGCTTGCACATTATGAAGGAACTCTTTATTTCAATTTGGGTACTTTTCAGAAAGATGTAGTCAATTTTCAGATTTACTTCAGGATTGCTATACCCACCTACAATATCAAAAACAATATTTTTGTTGGCTTTAATAGCAGCAATCAATGTCATGTTGCAGATTATACAAATGAACATAAAATAGTTGAGAGAATTGGGGTTCATTATGAATGCTTTGCCAGTCTTCATGCCCTTGTCTTACCTATTTGCATTAAAATGTTTTTAAGCATATAATCTCATAGTACTGTATTCATTACTTTCAGTGCTACAACTAATAATACAACAGACAATGTATTTTTTGAGAACTTTCACCTTTAGATTGAGTTCAAGCATTAGAGATTTCATCTCAAAAGGCAAAGGAATGAAAATAATAGAATACTTTTATCAGGGTTAGCCTTTGTCACACCACAGTGAGAGACTGAGCATGTTTAACTGATCATATTGTGGTACTAGTGCTGCCTGATGCATATATAAAATCCTAGCAATGTAAAAGGATTGAATTTTTCAAGTATTTCAAGTAAATGTAGCAACTGTACATAAAACAGGACTTTCCTAAGCCTGGGTCTAAATTTGCTTCCATTAAAATCGGTAAAACCTCTGTAATAGCAGAGTCAACTGGAAAATTTCACAACTTTTTTGACTATTCCACCTCTAATTCTGCAAGTATTTTAGTTGCACAGCTGGTGCATTGTGTCTCAATCAACCTGCATTTCTTTAAAGCACTCCTGTCATGCTCCAAAGAATTGACATCATTCTTTCCAAATAATGTATAGAAGGGAATGAAATTGGAGGAACTTTTGTACAGTTACATTTTCAACTCATAACATGTTGTCATACATGACCACAATACCTCTCTGTTTCTCTGGCTTAAAGAAGGTTAAACTGTATATAAACAGAGTTCAGGTGTTCACCATATGTAAAAAAAACTTCAAAATATATGATGTAGAGCAATGGTCACTCCTAAAGACAACATAATCTGTAAACATCAGTTGGACAGAACAAGTTTTAATTTTACTGGTTGAAGTAGCTATGACAACAGAAACACAAGACATTGTTTGTTGTAAATGTTCTCTATAGGATCCAAAATCATAAAATAAAATGTTATACTCTTGAAGCTATAATTCTGACACTTTCAGAAAAATCCTTGCCCTTAGATGACTAAAAGAAAGTCATAAATACAACTGATCCATGTTGTCTTCTCTTTTGTAAGTTTCATTTCCATCTTTCATCAACATCTTTTGTATATCTTCATATTTGCCTCCAGAACAGACAACGAATTAATAATCTTCTTAAGGAAATTTCACATTATGTGGGAAAATACCAGCTAGAACTTCTGGTTTTACTAGTGGTTAATGAACATGACTGCACTGCATATATATATATCTTGCTATAACCTATAGCTAAATGCAACTTTCTAGCTAACAGCTATGATCAGTGACCATGAATCACATCAAGGAACCTGGTTTATGGCATCAAAGATGTATGATATAAACATCCTGACTCCAAAAGTAGACTACTTGTGGATTGTTTCCTCAGAGCTATCACAGGAGAATTAACCACCTTATTCAAGAACTACAAAGTAGCTTCTAAAACAGGAGTTACAAATGTTGTGTATGGATGGAAATGTAGAATTTTATAAATAATGTTGCTCTCTGTTAAGTTTAAAATTTATGTTTTCATCCAAATAAGATTAGAGTTAGAATTACAAATCACAGCCAAAATTAAAATTCTTTAATATACTGAAGATGAGATGGTTTAGGTTTTTAAAATCAGTTAAATGATCTTAAGATTACCCTTGGGAGCATGTGCGGTGGTGTTACTTACTCCATGTGATCCCAAGCAACCACTGACAGATTTGTTATTTCACTTTTTTTTTTTAATTTTTATTTTTTTCTGAAGATTGAATTTTAAAGATGAAAGCATTATAGCTTAAAGGACAATGGTTCAACTTGAGCATCCAATTTCCCTGTGGGTTTCAGTGAAATTTTTTTTTGTGATCTTACTCCTAAAAATGGAGTTGACTGTAACACAGCAGGCATTGGATAACACAATGCTGACATTCAAAAACAATTAAAGTGGTCTCAGTTTTATTAACAGCCAGGGAATATTCTGTTTTCTAAAACGTATGCTTTAGTTATACCATGGAAATTTAATACATTAGTTGTTACAGAATTGAGCCATATAGCTCGTAATAGTGAAAGTTATCGATCATTAATTCTCTTAATTTAATTGGCTTTATTTGACCATTTATCCACAGTCTTTCAAAGACTAGACTTAAGCCTGAGATATCTAATAATGACTGGTTCTTATTACTATTAAGCAGTGGAATATTTTATTTTATTTTATTTTATTTTATTTATTTTATTTTTAATTGGAGGATTAGTTTTATCCCATATGTCAAAGCGAGAAATGAACTTAAACTAGATTAAGTCACAACCCTTCAAGGCACCTGGGGACAGAACACACCAACAATGGCAACAATATGTAATGGGAGCACATAAGAAAAAATAAACAAAACAAGACAAATTTTCTTCCTTTTTTTTTTTTTTTGTGTGTGTTTTGTTTTGTTTTTAGTATTGTTTAAGAAAGATTGTGGTTGGAAGCTGGAATCCCTGGCATTTTTCCCCAGATACATTCTGCAGATATATTTCTACTTTGTTGAAAGCACATTTCACCTACTAACTTATCCATAACTACATCCTATTTTGTTGTCATGCTTCCATAGATAACTTAGTATTTTCAAGAGACAATCAAAAAGTACAGGAAGTTTTTGTAGCACTTAATTTAAAACGTTATATCTCCCTGACAGTCTAAGCAGAACTTTTAGTTGCACAAGATCTGCACATCTCCCCTCTGATTACGTGCCTTGGCTTTTTGTCTTTCACATCAAGCCTGAACTTCTGTCCTTGAATTTAAACTTGCTCTTCTTTGTCATCCCATTATAGTCTGTCTCATCATTTGAGTTACTTTTGTGTAGCTTCTTTGTTTGTTTGGTAATCAGTCCAGTGTGCTACTGATGTTAATTAAAATAAATTTAAAATAACTTCTTTCCACTAATACTAATTCATTTCAATAAAGATGTTATCTACACAAATAAAAACTCTGTAACATACTTCTGTAGGTTTCTGACGTGGATCTTCCTATGCATTTTGGGATGGATTTATCTCATCTGCATATTTAGACTATAAAATTCTCATGGCAGGAGTTATGTCTCCATCTCTTCCTGATTCTGTGAAGCAGCATAATGCTGGTACCTAGCAGGTGATTTGTAATTAGAATAATAAACCATGTTTTGCCAGGCATGATCTAATGATGTCCTTTCTAAGGTTATGTAGCAAGTATGAGACAAGGTATTTTTTTCTTGAATTAGCATGGCTTCTCAGGGATATTCACATTTTAAATGTTAAAAAATGTCTTCTTGATTGTTTTGTTTTGTTTAACCAAATTCTTCTTCTTTAACCAAACTCTTCTTTTTCAGACTAAAGCTGTTTATACAGTGCAGCTGATCTGATTCTCACCTGAAATAACTAGCAAGGAAGACAGCCTCAAATCTATGACTTCAAAGTTTTCCAGAAAAATCTCACATGGAGTGCAGCTCAAATTGGAAGGGAAATTAGACAATCAAAGGGGTACATGTGAGCTCTAAAGACAGAGAATTCAGAGCTTAAAGGTAAAATATCTTCAATCATATTGTTATACTAATAGCAAAATTCTTCCTCCTTGATACTCAGGCTTTTAACTAATTGGGACTGTTAAAACGAATAAATTTAAGTACATCTATAAGTATTTTGAAAATGTAGGCCTGATTTTGTATTGTGTTTTACAGCACCTAGTGGTGTTTTTTTCAGTGTTGAGGAAATTTTTTTCTGCCCAAAATCTCTGTGTATATGTAAATGTTAAAAAACGTTAATTCTATTCCCTATTTCAGTATTAATAAATGGTATAACAGAAACCTTTTAAAGATTGCTCTGAAAAATATTCCATATTCCATAGACACACAACACCTGAGGAAGGTCTGCTTGTCCAGCATTCTTGCTTATTAATTGAGTGAGATTTTGCTGATTTCCTCTGACAGGTCTCAAGCTCCTACATGGCAGTCCAAAATCTGCCAAGCAGAGAATCCATGCCACGGGATATGTGCTGGGACACTTCTTGTGTGTATAATACCATTTGCTGGAAGAGGATATACAACTGACACCAAAAGCAGGGGAAAACTCAAACACTGCTTTGACTGTTTTACCAAAGATTTTGTCAACACTCGTATCAGCTGCAGCAGTATTTGTACTCTTTGTAGCCAACTATTGACATCTCAATATGAACACAACTCCTGCACATACTTTAAGAATAAAGATGTGGGGACTGTCAGGACAAATAACAGTATTATTTTCACATTTTAAAAATGGCTGTGTCAGTGAAACAGCATGTTAAAAATCTCTTTCTAAATATTTTATATTATTGCATCAGATGATAGTAATAATCATAGAAAGCCTAGAGCTATCAACCAAGATTATTATCTCAGTATTTCAGCTAGTTTCACAAAGACTGATTTAATTAAATAAAGCCAGTCAGAAGTACTTTTTAAGAAAAGCATTGGCCAGACACATATTTTCAGGTAATTAATCCAATACACATATAAACTATTATTTCTTGATCATGGAAGGATTTTTTTTTTTTTTACATAGATAGTTATATGTACACATTTTAGCTTTTGTAAATATGCATTTATATATGTGTATGGTATATACTTCAAACATAACCCAAGAAATATTTCTGTACACAGAAGGAACACATTTTATACAAGCTAAGAATTATTAAATAAAACACCTAAATAAGTGTGCCTGGGCTCACTCACATATATTTGAGGGATGGGCTTGATCCTGGAATTTACGTAAAACTTACTGAGAAGGCACTGAAAAATCTTCTATTTGTTTTTCAGTGTGCTTTTCACAACAGTTTTAACTATACAAACACCATTTTCTTAGACAGAAAATGAAATAATTTTGGTGTTGAACATGCTTTGTTTTTACCCAAAAGTTATAGATTGACATGTGAATCATAGAATTAATAAGGTTGGAAAAAACCTTCAGGATCATCTGGTCCAACTGCCTCCCTACTACAAATATCACCTACTAAACCTAAAACCTAAAAACATAAACTTAAACCCTAAACACCATATCCAACATTTCCTTAAATACCCCCAGGGATGGTGACTCCACAACCTCCCTGGACATCCCATTCCAATGTCTTACTACTCTGTCTGAGAAGAAAATTCTCTTAATTTCCAACCTGAACCTCCCCTGGTGTAACTTGAGGCCATTCTCTCTTATCCTGTCGCCAGTTATCTGCGAGAAGAGGTCAACCCTCAGCTACCCACAACCTCCTTTCAGGTAATTGTGGAGAGCAATAAGGTCTCCCCTGAGCCTCCTCTTCTTCAGACTAAACAACCTCAGTTCCCTCAGCCACTCCTCATAGGACTTGTGTTCCAGACCCTTCACCAGCTTCGTAGCCCTTCTCTGAACATACTCCAGGACCTTGATGTCTTTCTTATAGAGGGGGACCCCAAACTGAACACAGTGCTTGAGCAGAGTACAGGGGGACAATCACCTCCCTGGTCCTTCTGACCACACTTTTCCTGATACAAGCCAGGATGCTGTTGGCCTTCTTGGCCACCTGAGCACACTGCCAGCTCATGTTCAGGTGAGTGTTGACCAACACTTCCAGATCCTATTCCTCTGCACAACTTTCAAGCCACTCTGCCCCAAGCCTGTAGCTCTGCTTAGGGCTGTTTTGGGCCCACCACTTAGCCATGTTGAACCTCATCTCACTGGCCTCTGCCCATCAACCCATCCTGTCCAGGTCTCTCTTCAGGGCCTTCCTACTCTCCAGGAGATCGACACTTCCCCCCACTTGGTGTCGTCTGCAAACTTACTGAGGGTGCACCCAATTCCTTTTTGCAAATCATCAATAAAGGTACTAAAGAGGATGGGCCCCAACACTGATCCCTGGGGAACACCACTGGTGTCCACTCACCTGCTGGATTTCACTCTGTTCACCACTACTCTCTGGGCCCAGGCAGTTTTTAACGCAGCAAAGAATGTACTTGTCCAACACATGGACTGCCAGTTTCTCCAAGAGAACACTGTGGGAGACCGTGTCGAAAGCCTTGCTGAAGTCTAGGTAGACTACGTCAACAGCCTTTGCCTCATCCACCAGCCGGGTTACCTGGTCATAGTAGGAGATGAGGTTGGTCAAGCAGGACTTGTCTTTCATGAACCCATGCTGGCTGGGCCCGATCCCCTGGTTGTCTAGCACATGCTGTGTGATTTCATTCAAGATGGCCTGTTCTTTCACCTTTCCTAGCACCAAGGTCAGGCTGACAGTCCTGCCCTGAGTCCTCCTTATGACCCTTCTTACAGGTGAGCGTCACATTAGCAAGTCTCCAGCCATCTGGAACCTCTCCAGTTGACCATGACCACTGACAGATGATGGAAAGCATCTCAGCAATCACATCCACCAGCTCTCTCAGCACCTTCAGGTGAATTCCATCTGAATCGTGAGAGGTTTATTCTTCTCCCTGCCCTAGACTTCCAGGTTGGGAGGCTGAGTACCCCGAGGATAACTGGTCTGACTAGTAAAGACAGATGTAAAGAAGGTATTGAGAATCTTAGCCTTTTCCTTGTACTTAGTTGCCATGTTTCCCACCGCGTCCGGTAAAGGATGGAGATTCTTCTTGGCCCTTCTCTTAGTGTTAATATATTTGTGAAAACATTTTTTTATTATCTTTTACCATGGTGACCAGGCTGAGCTCATTCTGGGCTTTAGTTTCTCTGATTTTTTTCCTGCATATACTAGCAAATTCCTTGTACTCTCCCTGAGTTTCCTGCCCCTTTTTCCATTAGACATAAACTATCTTTTTCTCCCAGAAATTCAGCAACAATTCCTTGTTCAGCCACACTGGTCTTCTTCCCCACCAGCACAACTTATGGCACATGGGGAAGGAGAGAAAATTATTAATAATAGTTTAATAAACACTGCAAACCTGTGCTCATTTCTTCTATTTATATCCGGAATTGTATACCTCTATTCCTAATTGCTCCCAATAAATTCCAATGTGAGAATGTGATTATGAACATTAAGGTTATCCAGTAGATTATGGATTAGGCCCAACAGCCAAGTCAAAAGTCAGAGCACTAATACATACACAGCAGAACTTTTTTTGTTGTTGTTGTTGCTACCTCAAATTAAATTATAATTCATTACTATTCCTTATAGTAACATGCTGAATAAGTGTCTTAAAGCAGTAGCTTACTCAAACTTTTACGTGAAGTTCTAACTAAACCGCCAGTTACCCAAGACTTCTGATATCCAAGTCAAGAATTTGAAACAGAGGGAGTAGTAGAATTATTTGGGCTATCATCTACAGATTGGACTAGACAACCTTCTGATCTGTTTCAACTCAAATTACATAGACTTCTTTAAAACTGAAGTTGTACTGCCTCGTGCCTGAACACTTTGAGGGGAGGCAGGGTTTATATAAATAAAATAAAACAGTTTCTGCATTGAAAGATTTTGTTTATGAAAGCATTACTAATTTCAATAGAAATCTCATAAGATAGATCAGGCCTTGAACTAGACAGGTGAAATAATGAGAAATGACACTGAAAATGAATGGGGAGAGCAGAAAGAAAAGACCACAGAAAACAAAAGGACTGGAGAACACTATGTTAGGAAGAACACGACTTGCAAAACGTTACTTTAAAAAGAAAAATCACATTCAATAAGAAAAAGTTAAAAGTGGACTAAAGACTTGAACTTGTCACTACAGGACAAAAGCTGATAAATAAGAGTTTTGGGAAGAGACCTGGTATTGTAGGAGGTTGAATGAGTTCCAAAAAGAAAAATTACCTCTGATTAGTAAAAGGCATCACAAATCAAAGATAAAATGAGAGTGCAAAGGGGCAACAGAAAACAAAAAATAAAAAATGAGGAGTAGCAGAAAGGAAGGATGAAAGCATAACTAGAATGGCTTGAAGAAGCAGAGCCAGTAGTCTGCCTCCTGAGGGGCGGAGATGTGCATGTGATGTAATGAAAATGATTGATAGGAAAGTGGTTTGCATAAAAGGAAGAGACAAATACAGAGATGAAGATAAAAAGAAAATGTAAGGGAGAGCCTATTTAGAGAGTTATCAGTTCAAAACCTTAATCACAACTTTGCTTACAATATGCATTTGTTTCTCAGATGTTTAGAGCTGTTCTACATAAACTAAGTTTATCACAAAACTAGTTTCTCTCAAGGTTGCTTGTGAGATTTTTTCCCATGCTTTACAAAAAACAAAAGCAAAGGTTGCCCAAGCAGTGTGAATTTCAATGATTCCATTACAAGAGATGTCCAAAAATGAAAGATTTTGTCAAGCAATAGCTCACAAAAAAATAATCCTCTAAAGTGCCAATTATTTTGGAACATAAAAAAAGAAAAAAAGAAAAAAAAACTTCTAATGACATTTATTTTTTAAAGAAAGTCTTCCTTTAATCTCAAACACTAACAAAAAATCACAATCAAATTAAAGAAACAAGTCTCTTCTTTACATTTTTATAAATGTAAGGAAAATATCAGTTCCTCATTTTACTAGCTTCA